>NW_006443124.1:9161316-9191668 GCF_000325575.1 Pteropus alecto
TAAGATGAATTCATAAATAAAATACTCTCACCTCTGGCAGGGAGGGCAAAGGGCTTTGCATGCCTGGACAGAGAAGTCCTGACACATTCTGGAACTCTAAGAAGGGCAGACGAGAGAAGTAAACAAATGATTCGGGCCTGCTTTTCAAAATCCGCCAACGTGGAATTCCCAGTCCAAGGCTTCTGACTTCATTTTGGGCCACCAGGCTAGAGGGGACAACCTTGAGGTGGGATGACAGGGGTTAGGATTGCAAATGACCTAAGGTAGATAAATATTTGTAAAACACTTCGAGAGTTAATGAGCTACACAAGCACCCCGGCTACAGAAAAGGCCTCCATTCTGTCACTTAGGAAAATTTTCAGGGGAGCTAATATTTGAGACACAAGCCAAAGTGTGGCCTGAAGGAGCAGACCCCTACAGGTCAGGCTCTGGGTGGCAGAAGATTCCATAAGAATATTCTATCATGAGTTTGCCTCAAACGAGAGGAATTTCTGAACTCGTTTCTGCCACAATCGCACAGCCCCTTCTTCGTTGGTGAGCCTACCTGTGGGTTCTCTCTTGGAATGCTAGGTCATCGGTCTTTTCTGGCCAAGCCATTGGACCCCCAGAATAATTCGAGAGCAAAATAGCTAGTCTGGGAGGCTGTCACCCTCACCCCCTCCTGAGGCCCGATCTTGACAACACCCAATCCTTGGAAGGGAGGAGGGCCGAAGCTGTCAGCTCGGCCTCACTCTCTTTGTCTAAGACAGGCACCCTAACCACAAAAACAACTCCTGCGATTGGCACTGCTTCCATCGCCATAGCAACTGGCACTTCTAGAAAGGCTAATGCATTGGTTTGGGACTCACAGCCAAATTAAAATTTCCGCAGCTCCGTTTGCTCCTCACTCGTCCCTTACCCCTCCTCTGGGACCTTCAGGAGCTTGGGCCCAGGGCGGCTGGACGACTACATGGCAGCGCAGGCCCACAGCTGCTGGATTCTGCCCAAAGATTGGCGGTACACTAATGCCCCCAATTCTGAGACAGGTGAGGCCCCACAGTCATCCGCTGGGGTTCTATAGCAACAGAATATTTGTTGGATGGAGGTCTCCATGGGGAAGGGGAAGCAGGAAGGGTAATCTTCCAATCCTATGGCAAAAGAAGCTGGATCAGTGAATATTTAGGCTTCACGTGGCCAGAGAAAGCCAAGCTGGGCTCTGCTCATAAGGGGCAGCGGGCTTGGACACCTGGTCATTGACACTGGTAGGTTGGGGAGGAGAAAGGCATTTAGGGCCCCTTCTGCCCCAAATAGCCACACTGACTAGATGATACTGAAGTGCAGACATACCCTGAGCCCATGGATTTTGGCAGCCACACAACCTGACACCCAGAGCCCCTCAAACACTACTAGCTTGATTGAGCAGGCAGGCTTGTCTCTAAACTCCACTCCGCTCACCGCCCCCGCCCCGCCCCTCGCCAACACACACACACACACACACACACACACACACACAAATGTATAAGGAAAGATTAGGAACGCTCGGGCCCAGCCTCCGGACCCTAGATGCAGGGGGCTGGCAAGGATGTGAAGAACGGCTTGGTCTAAACCTTGCCCTCTTAGACACGTCTTTGGCCGCGTCACTCTCACAGGCTGGGCGAGACATCTGTGCCTGACGGTCTGAGTCAGTAACAATTTGCAGTGAGGACCTATTCTGCAAACTAAAAGCGACTGGAGATGGGCTATTAGCTACAGCTCTTTTCATGTGGGATTGCTTCTACTGGCACTAATACGCCGTCATTTGAAAGCCTTAACCCAAACGGACGGGCGTCCGCCCAAAGCCAGGGCTGCCTGGACCCAGGCCGCAGGCTCCATGTGCTAGCTATTACCAGGTTGTTTGGTCCTGTCCCCAGTCAGCATTTGTTGCTGCGCGCTGAGAAACTGCTGTCAGGAAATGTTCTTTTCTAAATTACATAATTAGGGTATTGGGGGGTGTAGTGAAGGCAGATTAGGGGCATCACTTGTTCTTACTGCAAGCTATGATTCAAAGCACATAAGTAAACACTTAAACTACGTGAATGGTTTAATATTGGTTAAACAATGATCTCTAAGACCAAACCCTAAGCATGGTAGGTAGAAGGCGCTGGAAGGAGAAAAAACAAAGAGTCTGCTAAATAGTGTGCATTGATTTACAGAAAGGGGTACACTTTGACCTGACAGATCAAAATCAGGATTTGGAATGATTATCTAAAATAAAAGTCCTAGGGTCCCGCCCCCGCAAGCTGATGGTGGGGCTGGGGGCTAAATGGTCAGGGTCGGGGGTCAAGTTCTTCCCTCAGAAAGACCAGCTTCTCACCCACACCCACTTCCAGAAATGGAGACTCAGGCAAACTGCCGGCTCAAATTGCGTTTCATTTATTGTTTCTAACTACGGGCCACGGACTTCAACTTGATTAGAAAATTGTGCTGACGCTTCCTGTGAAGTGTATCCTGAGCCTTCCCGAGGAACCTCGGAAGGGAGTTTTCTGCACGCACCCGCTCCGCCTCCACCCCCGCACCCCACCACCCCCGCACCGCCGCCGCTGCCACCGCCAACCAACGAACGACGAACCGACGAACCGAACTGCATTCGGCATTCGCACTCTTCTGCAGTTCCCTTGGTCACGCATTGCGCAGGCGCCTGGGCAGGTGGAGGGCAAAAGCCCAGGCAGGAGACTCAGCAAAGGAACCGCTGCTGACCAGCACAGGTTCTCCGAGTCCCTGCGCGGCTCAGAGAAAAGCTCCCCACTCATATCCGAGACCATCTACCCAGCTGGTCTCAGGGTCTTTGCCAGGGGGAGGCCCAAAACCACTGCTGGCCTCATAAACACGCAGACCTCAGCAGCCCCTGTCATCTACCTCCTTCCTGCCCATCTTCTGTGTTCCTTCTCTCTCTCTCTGTCTCACCTGAATTCAGGGCAGGAGACTGCCAGCTGAGCTGGGAGAAGGTTACCTAGTAATAATAATCCCAATGATAAAAGCTATTGACAGTTTTTTAAAGCTTACTCCACATTGAGCATCTTAACCTTATTATTCATCACACTGAGTTATCACAACAACCCTTTGTGGTAGGTATTATTATCTATTCCCATTTTCGGATGATGAAATTGAGGCTTAGTAAGGGTAATTTGCCCCAAATCACACAGCAATGTTATAAATTTTGTTTAACAAACACATAACTCTAATTTTGCACTAGGTGCTGTTCTATACATTTTATAACTATTAACCAATTAAATCCTCAACGCAACCTTGAATAACAGGCATTATTAGCATCCTCATCTTAAAATGAACATACTGAAGCACAGAGAGGTTAAGTTACTTGCTCCAGGCCACACAGCCAGTAAGTGACAAAGCCAGGATTCTGACTCCAAAGCCCAAGTTCCCGACCTCCTCACAGGACTGAAAGCAGTCCTTAACAAAAGAAGGGAACGAACCCATCCACCTCACACAAAGTGCCTCTGTGAAAGCGAGCAGCGGACACTGTGCTGATGGGGAGAGAGCACTGGTCTGAGAGTCTAAAGGCCTGGGCTCCAGCCTCAGCTCTGCTGTGTGGTGATCAGTGAAGCATATCCCCTCTCTGGACCACACTTACTGCCTGGAACCTAAGGTGAATGGAACTCAAGAACCCTCCATAGTCACAAACTGAGCCTCCCAAACATAACGAGGTGCAGGTAAGTCTGCAGAGAGGCCTAGGAGACCAGGGAGTTGGGGCTGGGGGTGGGAGCTGACCTTCTCCTTCCCATTTCCCCTCCCCACTCCCCTCGTTTTCCCCTTTGAGCCGAGCCTGGGGGAATTCTGGGGAATTCTTATTCACTCCCTTCCTGCCTTCCATGTACACAGAGGCTCAGGCTCCCAATTGAACATACAACCACCCCTAAAGATGTTTTCATCTCTGTGGAATCTCCAGGTGCAGGATACAGAAGGAGGGTACAAGGTGAAAATCCTTCAAAAATAAGTTTCTTCTCATCTATATGTTCGAATATGTCCAAAGAATAAAAATACATCCCTCCCAAACACATAAACACACTGCTGTGAGCGGCTGAAGTGCTGTCATGGAGAACCCATCAGGAGGCCTTGGACAAAGTTCCCCAGCTCAGCCACGGTGCAGCCCAGGGCCTCAGAGCCCCAGAGCTCTTCTCAGGGCCGGGCCAGCAGCCTGGGAAGCTCCCTGCTGTGCACGTTCCCTGTGGCTCAAGGACTCTGCTGCCACCTCCCAACCCTGAGCAGCCCCAGACAGCGGGGCTGGGCCAGAAGTTTGCGTTAGCTGCCCACCATACACCCCTGATTATTTGCAGGTTCCAGATATGCAATTCGCCTACTCCCTAAAATGTATTAGTGACCCCCAAATCAATATCCCGCACTTGCATGGTCACATGTGGACATGCATAGAGCAGGGGAGTCATCCGATGTGCACCTTCCCAGCTGAGGTCAAACAAGGGGACCTTCTGCCTTCCTGCTACAGTTCTCATACAGTAAATAAGTGTCCCCCCTCCACCCACCGTCTGTGTGGTGCCATGTGTGTCATATTGTTTGTGCTTTTTGTTGGTGATTTTGCTGTTTAAAACAGTCTCCAAGTGAAGTGAAGTGCTGCCTAGTTTTCCTAAGTGCAAGAAGGTTATGGTGCTGTTGACCGTAAGTTCATGGTTAATGAATCAAATATATATATTAAATAAAGAAGGTGTCTTTAAACAGATAACAAGGTTACGTATAGATCAGTTGATGCATATGTCGTGACCAGAGGCTCACAGGAACTGAACTCTATATTTCCCCAGGAGTAGCAGCTCAATATTTGCTAATTCAGTGTTTGTGGGAACTTTCTAGAACATAAACACCGCGAATAATGAGACTCAACTGGGGTTTCATTCCTATTGAAGGTGGCTTAGGCCAACTAGGGGATGCGAGATTAAAGCAGATACAGAGCCAACGGCTGATGTCAGCTACTATTCACGCAGAACTGTCTTCCCAGACCAGGCCAAAGCTCTGTTACCTCACAAAGCCCTGTCTTTGTCTTTGATAATAGTGTTTAAAATAGTAATAATGGCCGTTAACATCAACTGAACACTTGCTGGGAGCCAGGCACATAGTAAGGCCTTCATGTTTATCACATAGTACGTCGTCTAACCCTCTTGTGCCCTGTGAAACCTGGGTGGTGTCAGGCGTAATGCCCAAGGGGACTTGTGCTGCCACGGAAGGCAGTCAGCACCCTCACTGCCCTGGGGTCCTCAAGGAGAAGGCTGGGACTGCCTGGGAAAAGCCACTGCTCCATGGATTTGTAGACCATTTTCTAGCTCTGGGGTATACAGCAGAAGATGGAGCAACCAGGGACTCAGCCCAGCCTTGAGGCAGTGGCCTGAGAGGGCAGTCAGCCCGTCCCTAAGCTGGGCCCCCAAGCCCACCATGACTGAGCTCTGGCCTACTGCAGGGCAGTGCTGCCTTTGTGCAGTAGACACCACACTGACTCCCCCACCGTGACAGCCACCGGTCAGCTCGCCCTCTCCATCCCAGCCTGGCAGAGTACAAGGGCCCAGAGGCCAGCCTGGGTGCCAGATCTCAACCTCAGCTCCACCCTAGCTTCCCCATGTGGCCCTACGCAAACATCTCAGTTCGTCAACCTCTATTTTTTCCTGTCCGTAAAGCGAAACAGGAATAATTACTCTCCCAAGTGTTCACATCTACTATCTCACAGATGTAGGAGAGACACCGGCGGGGCCTATAAAAAACACAAAGACAGTGATAGTTATTGTTGCTAATAAAATTAGATGAATAAAGTCATACTCCCTGGATGCCCAAAAGAAAAAAAGTAGCAGCATTAATCATTTCATTCTTTTTTACAGTTCTTTACTAAGGCAGGACAGGTTGGGCTCCTCAAAAGGAAAAGGCAAATTCTCGAAATATTCCTGCCACTGAGCTTCCTGGGGAAAGAGGCATACAAGGAATTCACTGACCAGTCATGGGTGCTGGATACTGGCAATGTTGCTCACAGGCAGCGAGAGTGAGAAAAGCTCAGAAATGGCCCTGTGAAAGGGGAGGAGAGGGAGCAGCAGGACGCTCTGCAGCTGGACCTGGGAGACGATGTAAATGGCACTGAGTGGCAGGAGGAGGGCCCGGACAATTCTCTCCTCCTGCTGTGAGGCGGGAGCCGTCACCCTGAAGTCCCAACAGCCCCACCTGCCTCTCAGCTGCTCCTGCCGGAAGCTTCACGGGGCCCAGGCTGGGACAGCAGGAGCCCAGGTAAGCCGCCCCAGGTGCAGAAGTGACCTTGGCTGCAGGAAGTCTTGTCTCCTCCTGCAGCTAATTGCAGCCGCTGCAGAGGAGCCGACCTAATTACACAAAACTATGTGGCTCCCACATTCCTGGGCCACCACACGCTCTCACAGGAGATGCAGCCCCTGACTCCTGCTCTGGCCCCAGCCCCTCACTGGTTCCGCTGAGTCCCCGAAGATGGTCCCCGCTTCTGCAGTTCTCTAAAAGTTCGTGGAGGCTGCCCCGGCGGCAGTTCCCTCCACTCTCCTTTGCCCGCGTCTGAGGCACTTAACCCTCATCTTTGTCTAATGTAAATATTTAATCCTGTACATTTAGGATCTGCCCATCACCTGCCTCCTCGCTGTTCTCTGCTCATCCAAATGGTTTCACCGTCAGACCGAAGAGTAAGAACAGGACTCCAAGGGGCTCCCCAACCCTGCAGAGCTCCCCACCCAGCCTGGCAATCAGCTAACACTTAACTGCCATCCATGAGGGGTGATAGCCTGGGTTAGTGTGTGTGCTGAGCTTCAGTTTTCTCATCTGTCAAATGGCACTAATACCCTCTCCCTCCCAGAGTTTCTCAGAAATTAAAATCCAACATGGTGCCCAGCACGTAATAGGTACCCTGTGAGCATCTATTGGGTTGAATTGTGAGCTTCAGATCTGCTGAGTAGTAAGGATGGGCCAGGACCTTTCACATCTAAGACGCCTCACGCTCCCACAGGTAGGTACCTGCCCCCGTCCACCCTAAGAGACTTCCGCATCTGCCAGCCTGTTCCTGCTTCCTGCGAAGCAGAGCCAGGACCTGGTAGGCAGCACAGGAGAAGGACGAAACGGGAGCAAGTCTTACTTGGAGCATGGGCCCATCTCCGTCCGAGAGAGCAGGGGCAGGGGGTGCACAGAGTAAAGGAAAAGCTGGGTGTGGGAGGGAACTGCAGTGGGGCAGAGGCCTCAGTGTGCTGCTGCGGCACAGGACGGGGTCTCCCAATAGTCAACTTTCCCTCAAAGGACAGTAAAGAGACAGCTTCCTCACTACGTCTAGCTGCATGACTGTGCAGAGACCCAGCCCTCTGGGGCCCTGGGGCTGTGAGGGTTACACATGCATCATCTCCTTTAGTGCTGACTACACTTCTGAGGCATATTTTTGTCTCCATGAAACAGATGACGAAACCGAGGTTCAGAAAGGTTAAATAATTTGCCCAAGGTTACACAGCGAGCGGGAGTCAGAGCCTGGCCTCCTCCCAGAGCATCCTCCTCCAAGCCTGTGCTCCCAACCACTGGCTCTTCTTCCATCACTTCACCCTAAAACAGTGGGGTGGGGGAAGGTGCCCACTGAGCAACTAACTCCTGCAGTTCTTGAGGAAATGCTGCCTTATGACTTCATCTCCCTTCTCTCAGCAAATGGGGTCCTGAGACCCCACAGTGCAAGGGTGCTGGGCCCTGTGAGGACATGAGGAGGAGGGACAGGATAGCTGGAGGAGCTCCTGGCCTAGCAGCCCTGTGCCGGCAGAACCAATTCAAACACAAGAGTGACAGCAGGGTGTGACAACCACCAGGACCAAGGGTGGTGCCCTGAATAAGGATAGTTGTGCTCTGCCCAAGAGGGTTAGGAAAGATAGGGAGGCTTCTGGGAGGAGGTGACCTATGTCGACCCGGAAGGATGAGTAGGACTTAAATGAGATGGAGATCTGGCAGAGGAAGCGAGACAGGCAAAGACGTGGAGGTGAGAAAGCACTGGTTTCCACTGGAGGGGAGGAAGGACAGTTGGACTGTTGCATGCAGGGGCGTGCCAAGGCGTGCTGAGATGCAGGAGCGTGCCGGCTGAGATGCAGGGTGTACAGCTGGCCACATTAAGTGCAAGCCCACTTCCAAGGGACCGGGTGAGAAGTCAGGCTGTCCTTCCAGAAACGATAGGAAGGGACATGACAGAAGCTGGCCTTCACAAAGCAGGCTGGTAGGATTGAGAGGAGCAGAGCCCGGCAGGGACCTGCCTCCACCCTGAGCTAAAGGCTCCTGGAGTAACAAGGCCATCTCTGGCTTGAATTGTGAAGCTCACAATTCAACCTCACCTAGAGCCCCTAGGCCGTTCTGGAAGGGGGAGATGCAGACCATGAGCCTCTGAATCCAGAGGAATGTTTCTTCGAGAGATTCACCTCAGAGTGGAACAAGACTGTTTATTTCAGAGTAGGGTGGGCTGAGGTACCCCACACCCCCATCTGCCACACCCACCATGGAGGGAAGAGCCAGGACACCACCAACAGCACCGCGAGTGGGGCAACACCCCCTTCCTCAGTGCTGCCTTGCCTGGTTCCCTGGGCCAGACTCCATTCCACTCCCAGTGCATCCTCCCAAGGCCTGGCCCCTCCAAGGGTCCCCACCAGGACTGCTAGAAGCCACCCATCAGCCCACCTCAGACTTCCCATCATGTCCCCCGGACCCTCCGGGCCCTCCGTCCCCTGCCTAACCCCTGTTTCTCCTTCAGGACTCAATCTAGATGTGACTTCTTTCAGGAGCAATCTCTGATACCACCCTCCTCTGTGTGCCCACAGCTCTTGGTATTTCTGAAGTCAGAGGGCATCAGTTCACCACTCTCCGTTTCTGGCTAGCCATTCTCACAGGACTGTGACCCCAAGGACAGAGGCTGGTTTAGCCTCTTCACCTAGGCTTGATAAACACCAGTTAGAGGAACAACCCCACTCCCGCAGACACCGGTTCCTGACCTCTGGACCAAAGGGGCTCCATCCTGTCTCCCAACTAGACCATCAGCCCCCAGGGCACGATGCCCAGCATCTCTTGCTCCTCTAGTGCCTGCCTGGGCCACCAACAGTGCTTCACACCACAGGTTCTTACTGAAGTCTCAGCACCAGAGTCCCCACACTGCATGCACACCCCACCTTGGACAGCCCCTTCTAGCTCCCAGCTGACCAGCCTCCCTGGGAGGGGCCCTGGCCTTGAGAGGGAGGCCCAGCCGGGGCTGCAGGTCCAGGGCTGCTCCTGCCCCGACTTCACAGAACAAGCCTATTGTCACCCGGCTCTTCTCACGTCCAGCCCAGAGGCCTCTCCTTTGCTTCCCTGGTCACTTGGGCCAGGCCCAGACGCAGGTCCCTCACACTACCCTGAGATGCCTTTGGCTCTCCCAGGCCTCCGTCCTGAGGCCCTCCTCAAGCTGATACACTTGGTCCCTTTGCCCTCGTGGACCTCACAGGGACCTGGAGGGGCTTTAGACCAGGAAGCATGTCTCACACTGGCCCCCTCTACTGTGGGAAAGTTCCTCTAGGAACTTCTAGCCAGGCCCAGGGAATGTATGCAGAAATGAGAAAGGACTGTTCTCCTTCTAGTCCTGGAAACCCAGAGAGAAAAGGGGAGACCCCTCTCCCCACCTCATCACCACTCCCCCTCTGCCAGGGGTGCTAATTCCCTCTGCAGCTAGCCCTGAAGAAATCTGTTTGGGTCATTCACAATCCTAGTCCCATTACTCACCTTCATGTTTCGGCCATGCTCTTTCTCTCTCACCTAGAGTGCCCTCCCCACCCCACATCTGAGGCCTATACCTTTCAAGATCCAATTCCCAATGTCACCTCCAGGATGCCCATACAAACCTTTCCTTCCCGACATCATCCAATCAGCACTGAAGACAAAGACGACTAGCCCACCTAGTAAGGGCCAAACTGAATTGTCCCAGGAGCTGTGAGCTCCTCTGAAATAAGGGACACACGAGGGATAATTCTTCAGGACACCCCCCCAATAGAGTCCAGAATTTTTAAAGCAGTTCTAAGTGACTGAATATATGAATGAATAAATGAATGAATGAGCGAGCAGATGTTTGGTATATATTTAAAAATTCAAAACTCATTAAAATACGTGAAACATATTACTAAATATGTAAAGAGCTCTTATAAACCATTAACAAGAAAACATTTCATGAGCAATGAGAAAATTATGTAGACAGCTAATTCAAACAATAATAAATGTAAATGGCTAGTAACTATATTTAGCATCTCAGGTGATCAAACTATGCAAATTAAATATTCATTTTCTCTCTAGCAAAGCAGAGGAGAAATTTAAACTCTAAACATCTGATACCTGATGTTGGGGGGAGTAAAGGGAAGCAGACACTCTCAAACACTACTGGTGGGGCTGTGTATTAGTGCAAGCTTTATGCAAGGTGATAGCAAAGGGTCTCAGAAGCCTAAAAAACACAGGCATGTTCTTTAGAAGCTCAACTTCAAAGCACTTAGTTGTGCTACAAAGAGTTGTACAAGTGATGTTTGTACAAGGATATTCATCACAGTGTGACTGATGAGGGCTACACTCCAAAATAACCTATGTTACCAAATATGAGAGTCGTTTTGAAAACTTGAGTACATTCACACATGGGCCACCATGCAGTCCTCACTAATGATGGTGTAGAATGTGAAAGGCTATCATATATTGAGGAATATATAGCAATATGTACCATACTGTGCTGCTAAGTGAGAACAAGTTATAAAAAGGGCTCATATTGTTTTGTAAAAAAAAATATACATTCATATACGCACACAGAAAAAGAGACTAGAAGACTCCAAAATGTTAACAGTGGTTACCTCTATTCTGTTTGTTCCAGTTTTTTTAAAGTTTAACATATAGTGCTTATGTAGAGTAATACCTCTAAATCAGTTATTTACTGATAGAGCCACTGATCAGGAGTCAATTTTTTCAATAATATCCCCGGCCCCGCCCCCTACCCCATCTCTCACACACATGCGTGTGTATACACACACAGAGCTGACACCAAGCATATATCTAGGTCTATGCATGCACTGACACTCCCCTCCCATTCAAGCTAGGTCACCAGCCACCCGCCTCAGGCTTGTGTTGATCTATTCACTAAGCAATACAATCCATTATTACACCCCAGAGCAGATTCCTAAAAGCCACGAGCTTATGACCTTTACAGGAAGCCCCCAGCAACCCCCAGCAGGAGGTAGTAGCAGACGGCTGCCCTCTGGAGAGTGGCCACCGACCATAGGCTCCCAGGGAGCCCCAGAGCTACGTGACGACAAAGATGATACGATGGAACCAGCCATGGGTGTAACACAGCCAGCAACAGCATCAATCTTTTAACTGCAGCATTAACTCACTTAGGAACTGGTGACGTCATCCATCACACTGAGGTCCCGTAAGCGCTTCCCTTGGGTCTTCCTCACTCTCTGATGTGGGGCCAAGGGGGCAAAGAGTGGCTGTTGACTCAGGCTGCTGGCCCAGCAAACCCAAAAATAGGCGAGAAATGGACAGAGATGCAATGCTGACCCCGCACTGGGCACGAGGGTTGGCATCTCACATGTAACAACCCTCGGAGCAGCTTAGCAAGGAGATGTGAGAACCCCAGCATTCTCATCTGTAAATTGGGGACATGAAGCGGTTCTCCAGGTCACACAACTAAGAAGCCACGCTTAGATCTGAACTCTGATCCTCCTGCCTCGTCCATGATCATGCACTCCAAGACGACAGGACTGACTCAGTTCCCCAGCCACGTGACCCAAGCCCCTCAAAGCTTAGAATAGAAGCTGGGTGAAATACACAAACACAGGGCCAACTCCTCCCTCCCAGCCCTGGCCTTGCTCACAAACGGAAGAGCCTGGGCTGTCCCCTGCCAACCTGCACTTAAGATATCGTGAATCAGGAAAACAGTGTCAAGAAGCAGCTCACCTGGCCCAGAGGCTGTCAGTTGCCTGGCTTCACCACAGCACAGTGGACCTGTCCAAACTATCATGGGGCAGCTTGGGTGCTGCTCTAAGGACTCGGCTTGGGTGGGTGGTGCTAGGCGAAGGAAGGGAGGGAAAAGGGGGGCCGCTGTGCAGAGCTCCACTGCTGAAACCTTGAAGCAAAATATTTTCATTCACGAGTTTGTCCAGCCTAAACATGCATCTAATCCCCAGGAACTGACAGTTTGAAACAGCTCCCAGGCGAGGGAAAGACAGAGCGCTCAGTTCAAAGGCAGAAGGAACCAGGCTTTACTGCTTGTGGCCCAGTGACCATGAGCAGAGTCAAGGAGCTGCCTGAGCTTACTATCTCCAGACCATCCAGGGAGGCTCTTCTTAAAGAGCTCAGGGTCCCAGTATCATCAGCTCTCAGTCTCCCCAATCTCCTTCCTACTAGGACCCGGGTTCTCTACCTCGAAGGCAGGTTGGCTGGACCAAGGAAGATCTCCATAGATGCTTCCTGGGCATTTACAATTCAGAATTTGTAATCTCTTCTGGGAGACCAGGTTGCCTCTTTGGTCCCTGCTTGATTGATACTTTTGAGAAAACTGTCTGGTATAGCAAGCCAGCCCCTTGAGAAACTAATTTTGCCTGAAGGTAACACTAGGAATACATTTTCCCATAGGGGGTCTCTTCCCTCCAATTCAGCAGAAACAACCTCTGAATCTTCTGAATTTTGCAGCCCTGTCGACCCTTTCCTAGCATCCTGGTGGTGCTACCAGATTTTATGGTGAGCAAACTAAAACGGCTGGATGGGGCACAAGATTTGTACCCAGGGAGAACTTCACAGTCCTGTTTCCTACCTTCCAGGCTTGGGACCCCCAGTCTGCAGCATTTTTCCTAGGCCTCCAGTGTCCCGTGGAGAGATACAGAGGGTCCCAAAGAAGAATGGGTGCTACATGCGATTGAGCGCCAGTGTTGACTGTACCACCAGGTGCCAGGCGTTTCACAGACTCTGTGCTAACACTCACCCTTCAAGGGAAAACCCCATTCTACAGATGAGGAAACTGAAGTTCAGAGAGGTGAAGGAACATGCCTCAGATCCCATGGGTAGCAAATGAGAGTGTCAGGACACGGTCCAAGGTCCACGTGAACCTAGACGCAAGATCCAGGCAAGCCCAGGACCTTCTTCCTCCCAGGAAGTCCTACCTGGCAGCCGTCTGTGCTCAGGTGTCCAGAGAAAATAATGAGCCTCCAGGAAAGAGGTCAGCAGCCTCAGAAATGGCATAGTGGGAGCCAAACCTGGGTCTAGGTGGCCCACTCGCCTCCTGCACCCTTTCCCATCTTGAGCAGCCCTGTCTTACCCACTTGCCACCCTGCCCTGGTCCCCGCCCAGCCACGTCACCATGGCCCTTCACTCATTCAGAAACCCACTCACTCAGAGGAGAGGTTAACTTACCCAAAAGAAATTATGTCCTCATAAAAGCATTTCGGGCACCATGAAGGTGATGTTCTGGGACTTGCCCCCAAACCACAGGCCCTACAAGAACTTTTATTTTGTCTTTGTTTGAAGCCAGATTTAGTTAGTAGAAAGAACTCTAAACTTGGAACCAGAACCCTAAGTTCTAGTACCAGCTCTGATTCTGATCCAGGGGGAGTCATTTCATCCTTCTAAGAATTTGCTCATTTGTGAAACGAGAATGACAGCTCGTGCTGCTGGTGAAAACACTCCACCGCAAAACGGGAGATGGCTGCAGCCGGGATGCGGGCTTCAGCTAAGCTGCTAGAACGGGAGACTGTGCCCTGAGGTGCCCTGTCACCCCTCAAAGCGGGGTGGTGCTGCTCCCCAGGTGCGCCCAGGGCTCACCTCCTCCCCAAAGTGGGCCCACAGGGAGGAACCCAAAGGCATGATTCCCCAGGGGTTCTTACAGTCTTTCTGGACACTTGCTGATCCTGCTCTGGGTTACTGAGCCCCAGCGTGGGCACTGAACTCATGGGCTGGAGTGGGAAAATGTGTCACAGTGGTTATGACAGGGGCCTTAACCCAGGCCTGTCCAATTCTAGGGTTCCAGCTCTGCTCCGCATTATCGGTGCCACCTAGAGCAAGTCACTTCACCACTCTGAGACTCAGTGTCCTTGCATTTTAAATGGGGATACTAATAACTACCTCACAAGACCCTCGGGAGGACCAAAACCACGTAAAGGTCTTAGCACAGAGGCTGGTGCATGTGAGTGATATGTGTCCAATAAACGGTAGGCTCAACCCCCATCAAATTCTGTAATAGCCTCAGACCCGAACAAGGGCCAGAGAAGGGTCTAGATCAGTGCTGTCCAACAGTAATATAAAGCAAGTCACATATATAATTTTTAGTTTTCTAGAAGTCACATTTTAAAAAGTAAACAGATGAAATTTTAATAATATGGTTTATTTAACCCACTATACTCCAGATATTATCATTTCAATATGTAATAAATATAAAGTTATTAGTGAAATATTTCACTTTTGTATGTATTTGAACTCTGGTGTTCATTGTATGCTTATAGCACATTAATTTAGATGCTAGATTTTCCTCAGAAATACTGGATCAGTATTCAGGTCTCATAAAATTTACATTTGTAAAAGTAAATTCACATCCCCAAGTTGTTTCAAAAACACTTAAAAGTTTTGAGTCCTTGGATCTGCCTTTTATAGTTGTCTCTCTCTTCCCTGCTAACAGGCTATACTTGTTTTTTAAATTAAATTTAAATTGATTAAAAATTTTAAATATTTAAAATTCAGCATCTCAGTGCCACTGGTCACATTTTAAGTGTTCAAAAGCCTCCCAGGACAGGCGGCTACTGTCTTGGACGGCGTGGGTTTAGGTGCCCCAGGAAAATGAAATCTTGGGAGGACCATTCGCCCAGGGGCCTCACGCAGAAATGGGCCGGTCCTGCAGGGCTGGGACCGTGGCACCACAGAGGCAGGTGACGCCCTGAAGGCTCTATGCAGACTCTGCTCCACCGAACCTCCTGTTCTCCCCACTCCCTCCCAGAAAACGTCCCCCGAGCCACCCATTGTGCCAATTTCACAGCTGCCTTGGCCAGGAGAGGTCCCTCGACTCTCAACATGGATGTGCCTCTGCTCACTGCCTACGACTTTGCTGACAAACAATTCTTGAAACATCAAGGTAAAATGATGAAGATGCTTATTGATTCACTAACTGGCTTTCTCTCTGAAGACATGAGCCAATGCTGGATTGTTTCTGTGTGAGTGCTGCGATATCTGGCTACGAAGAGAGGAGGACCGAGCCCAAGCTAGCCGCGGCAGCCTGCTAGCGGAGAAGAGAGAGGGAATTATAAAAGGCAGATTCAAGGACGCAGAAAAGATAGCCCCTGGGACCATTCGTGCAAACAGTGGACCCCACTCGCAGAGGCTGTCTGTCCCCGAGATCACAGCCCGGAACAGGCATGACGACAGTCAGGAGTTACCACAAAAACGTATCGCATACTCTCTTGCCTTCAGAGTTAGGGAACACGGAACACAGTGAATCATTACGGAAAGACTTCCATGCAGGATGAGAAAAGAAAGCTATCTAGAGAGCCAGGAGCTGCCAATTTTCCAGGAAACCAAGATATGACAGTTATGAACACACTGAGAGATGTGTCTACATGTGTATCTATTTTTAAACAAACAATAAAAATTTGAAAAAGGATACAGAGATCATTTAAATTTGGGTGATAAAACTATTCTGATATCTGGATACACTATCTGTTTGTTTGTTTATCTAGTATTTGATTTCCCCAGTAGTACGTAAGCTCCATGCTGGCAGTGGTTTTTATTTTGCTCTCTGCTATCTCTCCGGTGCCTGGCACTCAGTACACTGGAGGGATGGATGGACTTACTCCAAGTGCCCCCTAAATTCAACACCTTTGGGCCATTCAAGAAATATTTGTTTTCCCATGGGTCACCTGCCCGAAGTTTTGCACCGAACACATTTTTTATGCAGACAAAGTTCTAGATGTTCAGCACTCAAAAAAACCTGTACATTATTCGCTGACCCACATCAGGCTCCAAACTGTCCACAGACACTATGGTACCTCTGTCTCTAAGGCACAGTAAGAAGGAGTCAACAGAGCAGAACTCTCCATCCGTGAACCCCAGGTGTGCGGCTGTCAGCAGCAGACTCCCTTTCTCCCCGTTTCTGGGCAATCGGTCTCTGGACTTAAGTGGAGAAGAGAAGGAGTCTCAATTCTCCCAGCCCCTCCCCCGCCCTCCACGCATCACCACAAGCCGCAAACACCTTGCAGCCACAGAACTCCTTCTTTTATCTCAAAGAGTAGACAGGGCTTGGCAGGTCCGGGTGGTCTGCATGTGGAGGATCCAGAAAATGGAGCTGCATATTCAGCAGCACTTATACCTGTGTTTAATTTCTGCTTAATAGGTAAAATGCTCTACCTAAAGGCCAGCTGACTGCAGGACACATATTTCTGTATTAACAGCTCTGTCAGAGATGTTTCCAGCAAGCAAATGACCTCTCTGTGATGTCCATATTTACATCCACATAACACATGAATCTCAAAACACTATTAATAAGCGGTTAATACTCTGTGATATAAAATATTTACATCTCAACCAAATTTATCCTGCATAGAGAAGCCCTGATTTACCAAGTTATTAAATCCACAGCCATCAGTCGGTCACCCCAGCTAAACAGAAAACTGAGGAGCTAAAGCAAGCGTCCTCCACTCAGCACAGGCTGATGCCTTTCCAGCCTGGAAGTGTCAGCACCCCCGAATACCTTCTGCCTGTTGTTCTTCCCTGAGTGGCAGGACCTCCGTCATGGCAAAGCCATCCTCCTAGCATGGAAGCCAGAAGCCTGAGAAACTCCATGGACCGTCCACCTTCACCCCAGCATTGAACTGTTATATCATTTCGAGGACCTGCAATGTGTCCTCGGCAAGCTTCCAGGGTACCAAAGTGGGAAGACGAGATGTGTGCAATCTGCAGAACTCACAACACAGCCAACCAAGCACCCTGTAATTCCAGCTCAAATGTCACCTCCCCTGTAAAATCTTCTTGAGCCGTGTCCATGCCATCTCAAAGGGCAGCTAGACCACGGCAGCCAGTCACCCTTGGTACCTTGCTCTCACACCCCCACATCCAATCCAGCAGTAATTCCTAGCGGCCTCCCTTCAGAATACATGCAGATTCACCCCTTATCATGACTTCCACTGCCACCGTGCTGGTCTGACCCATTCCTGACCTGGAGGATCACCGTAACAGCCTCTGCCCCTTCCCTGCCAATCTTGGCACAATAGAACAGCCAGAATCATCCTTTTAGAGTATAAATCAGATGTCACTTCTATGCTCAAGAGCCTGCAATGGCTCCTCGTTCTACTCAGAGTCAAAGTTCTTCAGGGGGATTCTCAGACGCCATACCAGAGCTTCTTCACTGTTTTCATGCCCTGGGCCCCTGGCAGTCTGGGGAGCCAAAGGAAATGTTTGACATGCATAAAAATTACATAACATGACAAATGAGGCAAATCACATTGAAACAGTTAATTTTTAAAATGTGTTATATAGTGATATGTGTACATTAAGTCATAAGATCTCGTAGCTGCTGTAATTTCAAACCAGTGACTAACAGAAACAGTTCACGGTATCTAAAATAACTTCAATGTGTAATAAAAATATCTGTCATTTCCCCTGGTGATAAAGTGACAGGCTTCCCTACTTCTGTGGGGTTTTGGCCTACAACCATAATCGAAAGGTATGCTAAATTTCAGTTAAAGGCTGCCAAAAACAAAGGCGTGATTTTCTCCATCCAAGCTGAGATGCCATCAACTCTATCCGTGGGGGCCCAAGGATACTAGGATGAGGACCCCAGTTCTACATCATCCTCACCCCCTTTGCCAACTCTCCACCCACTCTGCTGCTCCTTGCTGTGCCCACTTCACTCCAGGTACACTGGCCTCGAGCTGTTCCTCAAACACAGCAGACACATTCTTGCCTCAGGGTTTCTGCTTTGGATCTCCTCTCTTTCTGGAAAGTCCCTTTCCCTAGCTACAGAGGTAACTTCTTCATCTCCTTCACATCTCTAATCAAATCTCACCCTCTCGTGAGATGTCCCTGTCCACCCCCAGCCTTTCCCAAACCTCCAGTCTGCTCTTTTTCTTTTTCCTGTAGCGCTTATTACCTTCTAACACACCACCTCATTCTCTTGTTTGTTATAGCTGTTATGTATTCTCATTCCTCCTCCTCCTCCCTCCCTCTCCCTTCACCCTCCATCTCTCTCTCCCAGAATGTAAGCTCCTCGAGGACAGGGGATTTTGTCTCTTCTGTTCAGTGATACATCCCTAGCTCCTAGAACAGGGCCTGGCAGATAACAGGAACTCGATCATTTGCCGGATGAAAAATGAATGGCCCCCTCAGTGGTCTCACTCTGAAGCTGGTCAGTATCTTCTAATCCATCCTTTCTCACATCCAAATCTGATCACATCGTTCCTTTCCCAACACTTGTCAGAAGCCTCCATCACTCAGGTAGGGAGGTCGAACTTCCTTAGCAGGAATCTGAAGGCCCCCCCGCATGTGCTGGTCCCTCCCGCCTCTCCGGCCAATCTCAACCTTTCATCCTGAATCTCCCCATCTCTCTGTTCCCACCCCTGTTTTACCATTTTGCAGTCTTCCATTTGTTTCTGTCTCTGTGAGACCCCCATATGGTTCAGCTCACCTTCAGGTCTCTAGCATCCATCTCCAGGCCCAGGGGCCGGCTAGTGCCCAAGGGCTACTTAATGGATAAATGAATGAGTGCACTAGTGACTGGATCAGGAGCAGAAGCCAGCCTGGCTGCCATGCAGGCAGCAGGCTCACTGATACCAGGCACACGCCCCGGGTGCGGCCCATCACCCTGCTCCTGACTGAGCATTTCACAGGGGACCTACAGAAGCTGGTTCTCAGTTTGAAGAGATAATCCAGCTAATAACAGGATTAGTTCAGGCACATCCCCTAAACCATACACTTGAAACCTCTACCTGGGCAAATGTTTGGCCGGCCTCTGCCAGGATCCCTACCCTCACCAACCACAGGTCGTTCCCCATCATACACAGCTCCTTAGCTCTGCCAAGCCACCCATGGGGCCAGAGGCGGGGGCTTGGAGATGAGCAGCCTGCTTCAGGAGGCCCTGGCATCCCCAGTGCTACGAGTCCCCACTGCACGGCCCTGCCAACCTCCACCCCTGCAACACCACCTGCTCTTACCTGTGCCAAGAAAGGCAATTACGCAGGCACAGCAGAAAAGAAGACCCCAAGAGGGCAAACACCAATGGCTCTGAGCTAACAAGTGACATGCAGTAGCCTCTGGGGAAGTGGGCTCCAGGACGATGCCAAGCCCACATGGGGCCAAGGAGCTTTGATGGCATCTCAAGGTGCCAGCATTCAAAGGCTGGGTCCAAGACAGTATCAGCCTGGACCATTCTGGCTTCTGCTACCACCTACATTCCCTAATCTCTTACCGGCTCCCTTAAAACCATAACCTAACGATAGAAGACCCCAACCACAGGGTGGACAGCTGCACAGGCATTATGAAAAGGCTTACAGGTGTGGTGTTAGCCATTGGCCAGGCAGCAGAGGGAGCTGAAATGTTCAAGTTTGGGGCTCGGGTCAGGAGAAGCAGCCACAAAGAAGTCACAGGCAGTGTGATGAGAGAACTGTCAAACTCCAAACCCGTCCCTCATTATTGTCCTGATTCTGCCACAGTGAGACCTCAGACAACTTAAACCTATCAGAGATGTGCTGTCCAATATGGCCGCTGCTAGTCACATGTCACTACATTAAATGAACATTCATCAAAATTAAAATTAAAATTAAACTATTAGTTCTTCAGTCATACTAGCCACATTTCAAATGCTCAGTAGCCACATGTGGCTAGTGGCCACCATATTGGTCAGCACAGAACATTTCCTTCAACAAAGATGAAGTTAAATAATATAATTGCTATGAAAAAAAAAAAAAAGTCCAGCACAGTGCCTAGCAGATAGTAAGTGTTCAATATCCTTTGCCTTTCCCATGAGGTCCGGTCACTCCTACAGCCTATCACTAACTCATGCTGCCTCCATGAAGCCCGCTTGGGTAGCAACTGCTCAGTCCCCACAGTATGTTTCCCTCAGGAATGGAAGCTGGACTACCATCCTCCTTGCTCTCCAGGACCACTTCACAACTGTGTCACCCCATTTTACAGACAGAGAAATGGAAGCTCTAAGGGGATAAGAAACTTACAGCCAGGAAATTGGATGCTCACAAAATCTTTGAAAGGGCTAGAAACACGCTGTAGGAAAAGACTCCAGAAAGACTCCCAGATCTCCATTGAGCCTACCTGACAAATCTGAAGTCAAGTGTGGCTGCCAGAGTAATGGCCTCCCAAGAATATCCATGTCTTAAACCCAGAACCTGTGAATATTTTACATTTTGTGGAAAGGGGAATTAAGGTAGCAGATGGAATTACAGTTACAAATTGACTGACTTTAAGATAAGGAGATTATCCTAGATTACCTAGGTGGGCCCAGTGTAATTGCAAGGGTCCTTAAATGCAGCAGATGGAGGCAGCAGAGTCCGTGTTGGAATGATGCCATATGAGAAAGATATGACCAGCTATTGCTGTAGGAAAGCTGTATGACCTCCAAATGAAAGACGGCAGTACAACCTCCAAAATTCTCCAGATAAGAAGCGGGCTGATAAAACTCATCTCAGACACATGCTACCCTTAATGGAAAAGGAAGGATGACTCAGAGGATGGAGCCGAGGCTCACGAAGAAAGTCTTGAAACCAAATAGAGTTTTCCCAGCTGGATCTCAGCAGTGCGTGGTACTGGCAACATTTTTTCTTTTCATTCTCCCCCTTTTTGAACAGAAATTTCTATAACTGTTATCCTATGCCTGTTCCACCATTCTATTTTGGGAGTGGAAACTCGTTCAATGAATTTCACAGGTTCAAGATGGAAGGGTCCATGAGCCGAGGAACGCAGGCAGCCCCTAGAAGCCAGAAAAGGCAAGAAAATGGATTCTCCCCTAGAGCCTCCAGGAGGAATAAGGCCCTGCTGATACCTTGATTCAGCCCAGCGGGAGCCATTTCAGATTTCTGACCTCCAGAACTATGATCAAGTTGTGTCGTGGTAATTTTTTTTATAGCAGCCATAGGAAAATGCCTACTTCGGTAGCAGAAGTGGGGAGAAGTTTGCTTCCTACAAGAATGGAAGTGACTTTGGAATCAGGCAGTGGCACAGACTGGCAGAATTTTGAGGAGCATGACAGAAAATCCTAGAGTGCTTTCAAGAGACTACTAGGAGAAATATGGATGTGAACAGCTCTACTAGTAAAGACTCAAGAGAGATTAGGGCTGTGGTAGGGAAAACCTAAATCACCACAGAGAATACATTGTTGTGAACAGAAAGACTAGTAGAAATACGAATATTAAAGGTGCTCCCAGCAGGGATTCAGAAGGAAACAAGGAAACGTTAGTGGAAAGTGGAAGAAAAGAGGATCCTTGTTATACGGTGGGGGGAAACTTTCATGAAATTGTGCCCTGAAGTTACGTGGAAAGCCGACCTTGCACGTGATGAACTTGTACATTGAGCTGAGGGGAATGCCAAAGAAAGTGTTGAAGGCGTGGCCAAGTTGATCTTTGCTGCTTAGAGTAAAATACAGAAGGGGAGAGAGAAACTGAAGGAAGAACTGGTAAACAAGAAGGAACCAGGACTTGATGATTTGAGAAATTCTCAGCCTTCCTGGATTTCAAAAGACACTAAAATTAAGAGCTTCTCTGTCAAGAAAGCATGTTCTACGGTAAAAACTGAGGATGCGGCTGAACAATCTTATGCTAGTATCTCAAAAAGATCAAAAGATCAGAGTATTCAGTCACACTACAAGACTCTTTGAAAAGATTAAGTATGTGACTCACAGATCCCCTCAGCCATCTCAGCAAAAATAGTGATGAGATTTTCTAGGAAAGACCTGTGGCGGAGACCTACAAGGTTCTTGAGAACGGTATACCAGCAGAAACAGCTGCCAGTTTGTACTAAAGTGGATGGAGAGGGGACAAAAATGAAGGAAGGCTGTATGACCTCTAAAATTCTCCAGGCGAGAAGCAAGCTGATAAAACCCCTCAGCTGTAAACACATGCTACCTTTAATAAAAGAGGAAGAATGACTCAGAGGGTGGAGCCAGGAATCACAGAAGTGGTCTTGAAACCAAATGGAGTTTGCCCAGCTCGATTTCAGAATTGCTTGGGACCAGTGACTGTTATCCTATGCCTGTTCAATCATTGTATCTTTGGAGCAGAAAACCTGTTTACTGAAATTCACAGGTTCATAGATGAAATGAAATTGTGCCTCAGGATGGACTATTCCCAGAGCCTCGCTCATTCCTGATTTCATAGGGAATCAAGAAGCTGCCACCGCAACTATTGACTTCAAGATCACACTGCCAGAGCTGCAATCCAGGAATATGAAAGTGCTGTCACTGCTACGACTGCCTCTAAGTTTTCTGCCACTATGTACCAAGGATCCCCTTTCTTCCAGTTTCCACTAACATTTTCTCATATTCTTCTGAGCCCTCAGTGGATGCTTAGTGTCAATCCACTTCACCCATCACAGTCATCCATTATACTCGGCATCATTTCGATTGATGCTCAAGGCAATCCAATAAAATAGACACGAATATTATTCTCAATTTACAGATGAGGAAGATGAAGGTCAGAGAAGTTAAGTCTTACATAAGACCGTATAGCTAGGAAGGAAAAGGGATAAAAGCCAGGACTCTGAGTTTAAAGCTCTTAATTATCACATGTATGTTAGAGTCATCCTGGCCCTTAAGGTATCCAAAATATAAAGTAGGAGATAACCGAGTTGCATGTTTAATGGCAAAAAGTTGCACAAAAACAAACTTGATGGACTAAGTGGAGGAAGTAGAGGTCATTACAATAATAAATAGCTCTTGAGTACAAACTACATATCAGGCACTGCTCTAGGTACCAAGGATACAGTGGTGACCCAAAAAGACATGGGCCTGTAAAAAACAATAATACTAAAGGGAGCCACTTTAAAATGGAGCTGGAGCTGCCGTCCCGGAGGAACCGCCTTGTGTATCTTGTGCTTTGAACCTTTGGACTGTTAAAAAGGGGCAAAATAACCCTTTGACTGGCCTAAAGAAATATCATGCCCCAAAGAAGTGTTTGCAAAGATAACGAGGAAACATACTGTGACTATCAGACTGATGACTACCACACTGAAAATTAAAAACACTGCTGAAAATTAGCATCACTATGTTAGCTTATCTGCACCAATAGAAATACTCTCTTTCTATTGATATAATTGTTCCTGTTCTCTTTCTCATAAATACCCCTCGCCTTTGTCTCCTAATCAGAATGTCATTTGAGTTTCTTTTGGAATCAGGGATTCTCAAATAGCTATTCTTCTGATCTCAAATAAATGCTTGTTGCCTCTCACTTTGGCCTTTCATTTTTAGGTTAACAGGCCCTTCCCCTGCCTGAATGCATTTATAGTCTGGAGTTAGTCAAATAATCACACGAATGAACTCAGAAGTATAATCATTGTGAGAACTAGTAAAGAGAGATCATTGTACCAGAAGAGGATATAATGGGAGATCCAGTATTCAGATCCACGCTAGAAGTCAGAGAAGGTTGCCTTGGGGAACTTGCAATTATACCAAGAGACTTCTGCTCTCACAAGAGGAGTGAGCTAATATGAACTGGCCTCTCACAAAGGACACAGTAAAATCCCTGAATGATAAATAAGTCATGGAGATGTGATGTGCAGCACGGTGACTAGAGTTAACAATGCTATGTTGTCTATCTGAAAGATGCTAAGAGTGAATGTAAAAGTTCTGATCACAAGGAAAAAAACTGGAACTATGCATGGCTACAAATGTTAACTAGACTTATTGTGGTGACCATTTCATATTATATACAGATATTGAATCATGTTGTTTTATATCTGAAATATGTTGTGTGTATTAATTATATCTCAATGAAAAATAAAAACCCTGAATATTTTTGATCTTCTAAAAAGAATCAAAAAGCTAATAAGATCATGAAGAATTACCAAACCAAAATCTACAAATAGGAGAGGATATAGAAAGATAAGATTTCAAAGCTCCTTTTGCCCTGAGGTCATTTTCTGATCTAGAAGAAACAGATGCAAAGTTGAATTAGAACTGTGGTGACCTTCTAGGATGAGAGAGACAAAAGTGGAACCTAGGTCTCACCCATGGTAGGGAGTTTAATTCTCCCTACAGTAAAGCTGAACTCTAAAGGGCTTCTCCCTCACAGTGAGGGTGAACCAGAAATAAACTAACCCGCTGTGGGTCTGTGGCTCATGGTTCATATAATCTAAGCATTCAAGGAATGTTAAGTTTGAATTAACTGGTAGCACTCCTAAAACCTAGTGGAAGCAAATGAAAATCTTTTCCAAAAAAATTGTCCCTAAAATCTTTTTCAAAGTTAATGGCTACCACACAGTCGAAAATAACCAGACACATGAGGAAATAAGATGCCATGAACCTGACAACCAAAACAAATTCACAAACACATCAGAAAATATAATCCTCACACAATCTGTAAGACAATTATGTTTATGATGTATGAAATAAAACAAAATAGAAAATATCTACAGGGACAACTGTTCTAAGAACTGAAGGATTGACGGGAGTTAACTAGGTAAAAAAAGGCAAGAGGGAGGGGATGTGAGAGGAAAGGCTTTCCCAGCAAAACAGCTGGTAGGCTCCATGCTCTATCCCGCCACGAAGCCTTCGTATGTTAGATATTGTGGAAAGAGGTCAGCATGGCTGGGTTGCAAAAAACAAGGAGTAGGGGCATAGTATGACACTGAAGAACCAAGATGATTAGGGACAGGACTTTGATAAGCATTTTAGTCTGTCCTGAGAGCAACTACTGAAACTTACCACTGAAGGAGCATTGAAAAGTTTTAAACAGAAGTTGAAATGGACAAACAGGTTTTCGAAGACCTGTCTAGTCTCCTGCCTGGCTCTAAAAAGACCCTTTCTCCTTTGCTCTCTGGGAACTCAGTCAACAACCCTGAGATCCACACTGAGCTGATACTATTGCCTTTATTGAGCGGATGGTAACAGTGAGATCCTGAGAGAGTCAGAAGTCTTGAGGGACCTGCTAAGTAACTTAAGTCTGTTTGGGCTTATTTCATCTGAGGATACAGCACAAGAAAAAAAAAGTAGGTGGGGCAGTTCCCATTGGAAGGGTCCCATTGCCTGAGACCTACTACGCCTCAATATCTACATCTCTAGATAGAGTCTCCCAGCACCATGGCCTTGGGCAGTCTGAGGTCCTGGCTGACCTGAGTCATGCAGCCTCAGCAGGCAAGGCGGGGGGAGGGGGGGGCGGTGTGTGTGTGTGTGTGTGTGTGTGTGTGTGTGTGTGTGTGTGCGCGCGTACATACATGTGTGGATGCGTAAAAAGAGGGGTGAGGCAAGAAGAAGGGCAAAGACTTTCATCCTTAATGCTGAACTGAACTCAGAAGTGTAGTGTGGCTAAGGTTTCAGGGGAATACTTGCAACCCCACAAACTGAGCCATATTTTGTGGGAGGACAGACGTATCTTTCCAGCAGCTCGTGAGGCGCCTCCCTCCTCATGTCAGATGAGAGGTGCTGAGGATACACTGAGAGCCCAGCCACTCCCGCCCACACAGCATACACCACCCCTGGGCCACCAGGCCTTTGTTCCTGCATGCTAAGGAAGCCCTAGACTTGCCCCTCTCCCCAGAGTAGGCTCACAGAGGATCATGGGCAAGTTGTGACCCCATCAGGTTCCAACACTGATACCTGTCCTGTGCTGAGCCCGCCAAAGGTACCCCCAGGGGGCAGCAGGCGGACCACTGTCAGCCCAGGCACCCCTGGCAGTGGTGGGACCTTTGAGGGAAAAGTTCATTTCATCAATCAGCCCATTGTTGGCCTGCCAAGCACAGGCTCGTCCTCCCCCGGTGTGTCACTGTGCGCTGTTGACACAGATGTCAACTGTCAAGGGTGCCCTCCGCCTCCCTCCTGGGGCGTCCTGCAGGCCCGGCACAAGGCCCTCTGTCGCAATGCTCCCCACTGGCCCCTTGCAAGAACCAAGATTGCCACACCTACGGAATTGCCAAAACTTGACTGGATACTTCATCACGCGGATTGGCCATGGCGGCTGCAGCTGACATGGACAGGTATGGCAGATACTTGACTGTTTGCCAGATGACAAATCCTAACTGAGTGAAACCTGCAGACTTCACAGTATCTGCAGTGCATGCTTCCTCCCGCCCTCCCAACAGAAGAGGCTGATGCTAGCTTTCCGGGGCCCATCTCCAGCACAGGAAGAAAAGGACCTCGTTTCCATAATCTGAACATTTGTAGGCCCAGCCAGCAGGCTGAAACCACAGCATTGGCTGAGCTGCTCCCATCCTCTTCAGACCCACTTCGAACCTTTCTCTGGGAAAAACTGGGGAACAGTAGTGAAAAATCTAAGCAGCGAGCCCGCACTCGCCCCCATCCCCATTCTTGTTCCTTACTTGTCCCAGTGGACCTCAGGAAAGAGGACAGCTACACCACGGCAATCCGCAGGGGGGAGAGGCCATGCAATTGCCAGAGCATGATAGATTCTTGACATTCACTTAATACCAGGTCCCAAGAAAAGCTGTTAGAACTCAAGGGAAATACATGATCCATGGGCTATTTCACTGCAGAGGCCATCGTGATTCTGCCACATTGTTTGTCATGTTTGTGGTCTCCAAAAATGTCCACGAACCATGGCTAAGGGCATGGCAAAGATATGAGAAGGAAAACAGTTGGGGTCCATTCCTAGTGAGCACCCAGTCTCAATGGGGAAAGTGCGCACACACACCACACACACATCATAGCACAAGGCAGGCCCTGTGCCCAGTGAATAAGTCAACGTGAACCCTAAGGAGGGAAAAGCACTGTGTGCTGGAGTGGACAAGGCAGGCAGGTTCCCAGGGAAGCTTGGTTTGTTCCAGGTGGGCCAGGATGGACCTAGGAAGAGCCATGGCTTAAGAAACTGGCAAGAAGGAATGAGCATAGTGCTGTGTAAGACTTTCAGCCTGGAATTACAGACTGATGGAGACCTCCCGGTGTAAACCTCCATCACCGTTCTTGTTCAGGGAGAGAGACTGAGGCCTGAGAGAGAAAAGGGGATTCTCCAAGAGCAGTCAGCCAAGTGGTGCCTCCTGCCAGCAGTATTTCCCCAGGGCAGAGCCCCACACTGTGTTAAGGCTCAGCTCCAAGGCCAATGTCCCAGCCACCATCAAAGGATGCTGCACCAGTGTACCCTGGGCTTTTGCTCAGAATGTGCTGTTCTGCATGGCCAATAACACCATCCTAGGATTAGGTAAGATTTCACCCTGGAGCCCAATTCTGCAGAGCTATAGCAAGGCTTGGGGAGAGGGGCAGGCATGAGGGGCCAAGCAGCGTCCTGGCCTAGCCCAGGCCCAGATCAGTTGACAGTATAGGGTTTTAGGTCTGCTAATTTTGAAATATCTGTGAAATAATTATTTTGAAATCTCATTCAATTTTGAAATTTCCCCACGATAAAACCAAATCTGGTTTGGATGAGTTGACACCTTGAGCAAAGGCAGAGGATGTGGTAACCAGCCTCCCTATCTTCATGACCTTGGGGCTGCCTCCATTAGCCCTACTCTGCAGTCTGACCGCAGGATGGGAACTGGCACAGCATGGGGCTCTGCCCTGCAGAAATGCTGCTGGCAGGAGGCAGCACGCACAGGGTAACAGCCCAGGATGCTCAGGCCCCAGAAATCCTCCATCTAGCACTGTCTGGCACACAGTGGTACCAATGAACACGTTACTCTTGCAGTCCTGATGTTGTCATTCTAAAAGTCCATCCAAGTGCCTAGTGCCTCAGTTTACCTGTCAAATGAAGTCAGCCCATGGTTTCGTCCCTCTGAGAAGCTCACCAACTTGAACAATAGCGTGGTTACAGAAGAGCTCTGAGCTCCACAGACCGGCACAGCCTTGACCCCTGACCTGGGTCTGTGCATGTAAGACAAGTGTACGAGGGGCCCCAAGCCAAGGGAAGCTTAAGTGGCTTTCTTTTTCACTGCAGGGAGCAGGTGCCCTGGCAGCTCCCACAGCAAGCCGCAGGAAAGCATGTGGAAAGCTAGAGAGCCAAGGCCACCAACCCTGTGATCTAGGAGGTCCTTCAGAGGGCACATCCCCCCAGCCCCATCACACCTTGAATACCAGGCTGACACCAAGAATGATCCTCAGAGGAAGACAGCAGTGGTAGTCTAGTGTGCAGCTGCAGTGAAGAATGTTCTGGAAGACAAGCCTGTTTTCTGAGTCAAGATTTCTTCCCTGGGACAGAGAAACCAAGAAATCATTGATGACCTGCATGAGCCAGGTAGGGTGAGACCTTTTAGGACTGGTGTAGATGAGCTGGAGGGAGCAGTGGTGGGTCCCGCCATAAGATAGATGCCTTAATTGACAGTAGTCTTTACTTTCTACCCTGATGGAAATTTAACCATTTTTACACTGCAGCAGAATGCACAGCTCTACCAGTTGTGAAACATAAGTCACGATTCAATCTAGGAACACTAGACAGTTCAATCATGTACCTCCGAGCACCGCTGAGTGCCTACTAAACAGCAGGCATAGGACCAGAGGACCCATGGGACCAGAGGACCCGGGGGGCAGGCAGGGGCCTTTTCACCAGAAACAGAATAAACAGAACACTCTCACGCTGTGCCTGCCTCCAGTCCTCCAGCCCTGCTCTCCATCGTGGTCATGACTCCTGAGGCCAACCTGAAGAAGATCCGCCGAGACCTCAGAACATGGTCAGGGGACCATGGGTTCTGACCTAAAATCGGCCACACAAGCATCTTCAACTCTCCAGGCCTCAGCTATCCCATCTGTACAATGGGAATGAAAGGAGGTACCCTGAGTATCTTCAAGAGCTAATAAGAGGCGAGCCTAACGACAGAAGTGATGTCCCTCATCATAACTGTTCGGTTCTTCCCACAGAGGAAGGGAAGAGGACAGGGGGCCGGGGTTCTCAAATCTGTCCTCACGTCCTGTCAGTCCAGTTACTCTAAACAGGCCTCCTGGCTGGGCCACCACCCCCTCTCTCACCCGAGCTGTGCCACAGCCCAAATTGAGAGCTAGTCACCAGTCCTGCCCCAGGCGGAGGCAGGAAAATGACACAACTCAACACCTTGATTAATCCTGCTCAACTTCAGTGCTAGCAAAGAGTTGGGGGAAAGACACAGGTCTCCACTGTGACTCATCTGCAAACAAGATCATTACCCATAAGAGCGGGGCTGATCTGACCTGGAGGTGACCCTGAGAGTTTGAAGGGAGGCCCTCTCTCCACCCTAGAATCTCTCTCCCAACATCTACCGTAGCTTCAGTACTCACCATCAGAATGAATTTCTTTGGATGCTAGAGACTTTTAAAAGCTCAGGAATTTCCTGTTAATAATTGTTAATTTTTTAGCCCACGTGCTAGTCATTGTTTTAAACCCTCTGCATGGATTAACAAATTTAATCTTCATAACAAATCTATGAGGTAGGTATTCTTACTAGGCCCATTTTACAGATGAGAAAAGGGGACTTGGAGAGATTAAGAAACATGCTCAAGGTCACAAGAGCTAGCAAGTGGCAGATCCAGGAACTGAACCCAGGCAGCCTGGTTCTAGAGCTGTGACCTTCATCGCCACACCTTTATCCAGAGGGCACCTGGCTTAGGAGGTTTACAAATCATCTTCCAAAGAAGCCTAGAGTTGTACAGTGGTACTTCGGGAACTGCCAAAGCGGGTAGAAAGAGCAGAGGGATAAGGGTCTGGTCCTCGCCCCTGTTTTAACCAAAGCAGCTTTCTAAGGCAGAATCTTAATTTTAAAGAGACAGTTTCATTTCATTTGTAAAAATGGATCCCACCACCAAAAACAGTTTTGAAATTTTCTTCTTTAGGGAATCCCCAGCTTACACCTTAGGGAACTTCATTCCCAGGGGCCTCCTGATTTGGGGGATGATATACAAGGGAAGTCAACAAGAAGAATTTGAAAGACTTCAGAATCCAGCTGAGGGCCCCCTAACTTTGGGGCCTTGGAAACCAAGAGTCTCTAAGCCTCTCAAGTCCAGAAAAACATGATCACAGGTCCAGAAATGTAAATGGCACCAGCAAATGGACTGCAGAAGCCACACACACACACACACACACACACTCTCTCTGTCTCTCTCTCTCTCTGTCTCTCTCTCTCTCTCTCTGTCTCTCTCTCTCTCTCTCTGGCTCTCTCTCTCTCTCTGTCTCTCTCTCTGTCTCTCTCTCTGTCTCTCTCTCTGTCTCTGTCTCTCTCTCTCTGTCTCTCTCTCTCTGTCTCTGTCTCTCTGTGT
>NW_006443124.1:9191803-9193686 GCF_000325575.1 Pteropus alecto
TGTCTCTCTCTCTCTCTCTGTCTCTCTCTCTCTCTGTCTCTCTCTCTCTGTCTCTCTCTCTCTCTGTCTCTCTCTCTCTCTGTCTCTCTCTCTCTGTATTTTAGCTGGTCCTCAGCAATTAACCCAGATGGGATGACCTATGAGTGGTCTTTGGTCCCTGGTCAGCCACCCCCACCTATTAGGCATCCTGGAACATCTACCTGGGAGCCATGAGCCCAAGAGAGGGCTCAGATATGTGTCCTCCTTCCTCCCCCATCCCCCACCTACCAGCAAGCTTCTGAAGAGCAGAGGCAAGTCTCTGACTCCCTGGGGGGGAGCACAAGACCTCGTGTGCAACAGCTGCTGGACGAATATGTGTGGGTTGACTACAGAGGGCCACCTGCAGAAGCCGACCCTGGGAGCAAGGAGTGGCATGTGGCTTGGCACCAGGCGGGCCAGGCACTCGAGATCTGCTTGGAAGCACAGCAGGTTGGCGATGTTTGTCTGTGCTTCCCTATTAATCTTCATTGGCAACTGCTCCTGCTCCCAAGAGGATCCTCAACTGACAATGAGTCTGAGTGGACAGAGGGTCACAGCTGTGGTGGAGCCCCAATCTCTTCTCCCTTCCAAGGAGACAGTGGTAACCAAGGAAGAAAAGGCAGGGCTGAGATCTGTCCAGGGGAAGGAGTCAAGACTGCCTCTCTCTTCCCAGCCCACTGCTGGAGACACAAAGGACCCTGGAGCGTCATGCACAAAATCCCAGAAGTCTTTACACTGCTCCCAACTCTTCCCTCTCCTACTTCTCCCGCCTCCAGGGAGCCTCCAGAAACCTCTCAGCCAGGAACTCTGGAAGAAGAGCCAGGTTCCTGCCTGCTTTCCCACCTCAAACCACCCACCCCAGGAAGAAGGTGTCAAAACCTGGGGAAAACAGGTGACATGTGGCTAAATGGTTACCACGCAGGAAAAAGACATCAGAGTAGCTTTTTCAATGGCTACGACACAGTGTTCCAAAAATGCCCTCACTTCCCTGTGACTCGGTCACTTCCTGGAGGGCTGAGGGTCTCCCTCCCTCCACCTCAGGCCCTCACTGATAAATGACACTCCAGTCTGAAGGGCGTTTGTGCAACTGCGTCAAGGCAGCTGTACTGTGCAAGAGTCAGAGGGCTGTTTGGTTTGAAAATGAGGAATGCTGCGTTGGGAGGGTTACACTCCACGGAAGGTGACCCCTCTCACCCCAACTACTGCTCCAACCACCCTACACAGAAGATGAAATCTCAATCTTATCTGACCAAAGCTATCTCAGGGGTCAGCTCAGAGGACCTGAGGGTCTCCGGTCGAATCCCCACAGTGAAGAAGGGTCAGCCATGGAGAAGAAGATCCCAAGAGGTCTGTGACACCAGGCTTTGCTGCCCAGAGAGTCAGCTTTGCCCTCACACCTGCAGCACCCTCAGAGCAACTCATGTTCCCCCTCAGATGGCACCAGGTAAAGATGCTCAAGACACACCCCTCCTCTGTCCGCATGAAGGAGCCCCCTTGCTCAACTCAAACGAGGGCCCCCTACTCCCACCACGGGTGCCTTTCTCTAACATCACACTGCCAATTACTCCCAATTACACGATGTGACAAGGTTCTGGGGCCGGAGCACTTAACCCAGGGTCCTGCATTATGCAATGTTTTTAATCCTCTTACTTAAAGTGGAAAACTGATATGGCGCTCTTAAGTTCACGTGAATGACTGGAAAAATAATTCTAAGAAATAAAAACACTGCCATCAATATCACCTTACAGGCTCCGTGAAAGGATTAAAAAGATGCATAGTTTGAATTTTCAAATGCCCTTTGCTGAACTCTCCTTGAGCCTTTTCGATGCAAAGCCTCCTAGGGGGGGGGGGGGACCTGGACAAGA
>NW_006443124.1:9193698-9200881 GCF_000325575.1 Pteropus alecto
GGGGTGAGCTATCAGCTAGAATCCTGGGGCCCTCCAGCTTGTGCCCATGGCCACAGCTAAGACTGTCTGAGCACCCCGCACCCCTAAGGCTGGTGCTCCTGCAAAGCCCCACCCCTCCTTCATCCCTAAAACAGGTCCCGCCTTCCAAGACTGGGAAAGATCATCAACTGCCTTGCCCTCTAGAATGTCCAACCCTTTTGGACAAACCCACAGGCCAAAGAGATAACCCCACAACAAGGATTGAGAGTCCCTGAGCAGCTCATGACCTGACAAGGTAGATAGCCCTTGCACCCGCATCAAAAGATCCTTAGCACATAGTGGGCTCTGTCTTCTCCATAATGAGCTCTGCTATCCATCCTTGCCAGGCTTCCATGCCACACTGAATTCATCTAAGGCCGCCTGACACTCCAGTTGCCACCTAGCAATAGGTGGTCAGGTAGGCACGCAACAGGGCCTGCCCTCCAATACCTACACCCCAGCCCAGGGCCTGGGCTTTGGATGGGAGGGAGCAGCCTGATACCAACAGGTACAATTACAGTGGCTGGGCCCATTAAACCTTGGGAATAAAGAGCTGGCCTGGTAATTACCCCTAATCCTCTTCGAGCCTTTGTCTGCTAGCAGCACTGCCATAAGCCTAATGGTGTAAGATAAGTGGCCAGACTCCCCAGTCCTCCCCAGAGCTGCCTCGGGCAGGTCTCTAGTGTGGGGACACTCAGTCAGCTCAAGCCCACCAGGATGCCATTCCTAAAAGTCTCTTTTGACAGGACCCTCCACGAAGAGGCCGTCCCCATAGCCCTGCGTAGGTCCCTGGGGCTATAAGATGGTGGCGGCCCTGGAAGCCGGGAGGACTTGGAGGATTCCAGATCCTGGAGGGAACTGGTGTTTGGCCAGAAAGTTTGGGCAAGGAAGTCTCATGACACTTGGACCCAACAGCCATTTCCATAACCATATTCTGCTCATGCTCAAACATAATCCCTGCCTGCAAAGTGCTGTGACTAGGATGCAGACTGAGATGTTGAACGATGCACCAGTACAGTGTCTGGCCCTCAGAACTGACAAATGAATTACGTGTCTGCCACAGAAGACTCAGAGGCTTTCAAGGGTGTTGGCCAGCCTTCTGCTCTTAATAAGAACCCTAAAAAGTAGAGGGAGCACCTATGACCCTGGACACATAGCATGTCCTTGACCTCTGGATCCCATGGCCCCACTCAGCACTTGCATCTTGAGTGGCAGGGGTCACGCACTCGGGAGCCCCGGGGTGCACCTCAACAGGAGAGGACATTTCCAGCCCGTGTACACTCTCATTTTCCTGAAAACACAGTCTTCCCAGCCTCTCAATCTCTTTTAATAGAGACATAGGTCTTTATCCATTTAAAGAGGGGAATTCCTGGGGATTGTTGACAAATCTTTTTTCTCTAGAGAAGTCAGAAATTCAAATTTTGGGGTAAAGATCACCCAATTTTTAAACATCAGCAATTAATTCTAATAATTTAAAACACTGGATGAACCAAACACACACGTCTACAGGCCCCCTGTTGGCAAGCCCTACCATCTTGGATTTGTCTATTTAGGGCTCCCCTACTCCACCTCAAACCAGGCTCCTGGAGATCAAGAACCACATCGCGTTAATCCCTATAGGTCTGGCACTTAGCACAGGGCCTGGCACACGACAGGCACTCATTAAATGCTAGGTAAACAATTGAATGAACTAATGGTGAAGAAACTGAGGGCACAAAAGTTAAGTCACTTGTGCAAGGTGACCCAGCTGGCAAAGACAAAGCAGAGATGAGCGGTGAAACTCAGGCTCCCAGCTAAGTGTACCTGCCGCCACTCCATGTTGCCTCCCTCAGTCCCAGTCTACGACATTAGTAAAAATAGCTCATCTTTCATTCTGTAATTCTTTGTCATCCATAGTCGGAGTTTAAATTCAGGTGTCTCAAATCAACTTTTGCAAAGCCTTCCCCGCCCACCCAGTAGATGACAGCTGGGCTGCAGACCCCTTCCAGGCATGACAACTGGGGACACATAGACCATGGGTTGGGTGCAAAGGTCTCCAGGCCTCAGCAACCCCACAATTCAGGAAGAGAAGACCCCTAGGAGGAGGAGCCCCTCTCTGAACCTATGAGGCCCTTCTTGTCCAGTCCTCCGAATTCTGTAACCACCAGCAGAAAATGTAAATGGGGGCCTTAAGCAACAGAATCCAACAGCTCCCACCCCCAAGGGCTGATTCAGCCACGTGGTGCTATCAGCTCATGAGGACAAAGCACAAGAGCCAAACTTGCTATTCAACTTAGTAGCTCAAATACTGACTGTTCTAGTTATGTACTGGTGCATAACAGCGTTACAAAGATGCAAAAAAGGTGTTCACAGGGGCTGCAACCTCATCTCAAGGCTCAAATTGAGAGGGATCGAGTGCTTCCGATCTTACATGGTTGTTGGCATAATTCAGTTCCTTGCAGCCTGCTTAACTGGGGGTTTCTTACTGGGCTTCAGCCAGAGGTCACCCTCAGTTCCTAGCTGGTTGTTGGCTGAAGATTGCCTTCAGTTCCTTGCCATATGGGCTTCCCATATCGCTTCATCAAAGCCAGCAAGAGGAGGGCCTCCTAGCAAGGTATGTTACGTAAGGTATGGAAGTGACATTCTGTCCCCTTTGCCACATTCTATTAATTAGAAGGAAGTCACAGGGCCCCACCACACTAGAGATAGGGGCGAAGCATGAGTATCGGGAGGAGGGGATAATTGGGGGCCACTTTTTAGTGTCTTCTACATTGCCTAACATGAAGTAAAGAATTTTTTTATTGCATAAATCCAACCTCAAGAAGCAAGCTGCTATGTGCACAGAAACTTAGAAAGGCGAGCAAATTAAAGGTAAGGGGTGCTTCTGAAAGCAGAGATACAGGTGGAATAGAAAACAGAGTGGTTGAAGTGTTTAAAATGAGCAGTTAGACGACCCCTGCCCTCTGCCTTGCCTTCCCTGATCCTCATCATCCATGTATCTTTTTCTCACCCAAACTTTCACAAGACAGTAGCTCTATGCTCTGGATTCAAGGACACAAAGCAAAACTGAGGAAAGTAGTGAGGTACCTTTATGAAAACAGGGATTCTATGAAAATTAATACACCGAACAGCCAAATCCCTCAGTTCCCTCTCTCCTTTTGGCTCCAAGAGTTGCATGTGTCAGGCTAGAACATTCCTCTTTGGAACTAAGCAGCCCATGAAAAAAACTCCTAACAATACCATTATTTGAGGGTCCCCATCAGAGGAACTGGCTCCTGTCCAATCACATTACAGTGGAGCCTATCAGTCAACAAGTCCCACCCATGCTCAGAGGACTTCCAACCAGCATGTTGGTACCTTGTCTTAAATATGAGCAAAGAATTATTAGACATTGCGAAGAGCCTCCGACACAAAAGGCAGGACTACTACCAAAAGGAATCAAAAGGAGCCCATTGAAAAATGCAATTTAAAAAGCAAAGGAAAACACCAGAGAATCTACAATTAAATCTTCAGCAAAGTAAGAAAACATAAAGCAAGTATCAAATAAAAATCGAAAGCTACAAAGAAGAACGAAAAACAAAGCGAGCGATCTAAGAAATTAAAAATAGAAAAGCAAGAGTAAAAAAATCCAAAGAAGTTTGTAAGATAATGTTGAAAACATAGTTTAGGCCAGCAGTTCTCAGAGTGTGGTCCTGAGACACCTAAGGGTTCCTGAAGTCTTTTCAAGGGGTCCATGCAACCAATATTATTTTCATAATAACACTAAGCCATTATTTGCCTTGTCCGCTGTGTTGACATTTACATCGATGGTGCAAGAGCAGCTGTGGGTTAAATTCCTGGTGCCACAGACAGAAATCGAGGCAGCGGCAGGAGACTATATTAGTAGTTATTATATTCTTCACCACCATGCACTCACGGTAAAAATAAAAAATAAAAAACAAGAAATTTTTTCTGGAAAATGAACCAGGTAAAATTTTCAATTCAAGGAAAACAATGGTAATATTTGTATTAAAAAAATGTGAGCTTTCAAGCAAAATAACAATTTTAGGAAGCTTATCTACTACCATAAGCTTGAGAGCATACTTTCCTGTTGAGACTGGTGGTGATGTTTATAAATCTGTTTGATATTATATAAAGAAATGTGTTAACCTTTTTAAGATTTGTATAACTTGGTAAACCAATATTTGCCAAATGACCCATGAATGATGTTACAAAATCAGACATAGATAAAATCCACTCAAAGTACAAGACAGGCCAGTGGATCTTAATGTAATAGAGAATTCACTGAGAAGGTTTCAGATTCCACACTGAAACTAACCTTGAAGAACTTATCATTATACGGTTCTGGTGTACTCTCAAAGGAGAATGTCTGCAGTTATCTGAAAAGGCAATTAAAAATATTCCTCTCTTTTCCAACTACATATCTGAATGAAAGCAGACCTTCTTCATATACTTCAATCAAAACAACATAACATAACAGATCAAAAGAGAAACAGATGAGAATATAGTTATCTCTCTTAAGCCACACATGAAAGAGAATGGCAAAAATATAAAACGATGTCCCTCTTTTCATTAAATTTTTTCTTTGAAAAATATACTTATATTTTTATAACTTATGCTATTTATGTTAACATGTAATGGCTTTATTATTTTAACAAATTAATAATTTAAATTTCTGTTCTGATTTCTAATATAGTGAATACCAATAGGTATAATTTATGTAAACAAAAGATCTTTGGGATTATCAATGATCTTAAGAGTGTCAGCAGATCCTGATACTAAAAAAGGAACCTGAGATTTATCCAAAGAAATCCAAAACACTAATTTGAAAAGATACATGCACCCCTATGTTTACTGCAGCACCATTTACAATAGCCAAAATATGGAAGCAACCTAAGTATCCATCAAAAGATGACTGGACAAAGAAGAGGTGGTACATAGATATGGTGGAATATTATTTGGCCACTAAAAAAAGAATAAACTCTTACCATTTGTGACAACATAGATGGACCTAGAGGATATTATGCTAAGTGAAATACGTCAGACAGAGACAAATACCATATGATTTCACTTAATGAGGAATCTAAAGGACAAAATAAACTGACAAACAAAATGGAAACAGACTCATAGATACAAAAAATAAACTGATGATTACCAGATGGGAGGGGGTTGGGGAGGCTGGGTGAAAAAAGGTGAAGGGATTAAGAAGTACAAATTGATAGTTAGAAAATAGTCATGGAGATGTGAAGTACAGCAGAGGGAATATCGTCAATAATACTGTAATAGCTGTGGACGGTGCCAGGTGGGTACGAGGCTAATTGCGGGGATCACTTCATAAATTATACAAATGTCTAACCACTATGCTGTACACCTGAAACTAATATAACATAATATTGAATGTCGATTCTACTTGAAAAACAAAAATTAAAAAAAAAAAAAAAACCAGAACCTGAGAACCAAAGGTTTAAGAACTGTTGGTCTAGAAAGTAAAACGATAAAAATTAGAAGATAAGGTTATTTGGAGAATCAGTTCAGGAGGTTCAACACACACGCACGCACACACACACACACGCACACACACACACACACTTCCAGAGAGGAGAAAATGGATGGGGGCTAGAAATTTTTATTAAATAAATAATACAAGACAAATCCATAGAGCTACAGTTTCTAGATTTTAAAGCATTCACCAAATGCCCAAAACGATGTATTTTTTCAAGTCATACTAAGCAATAGAAATGTGACATTTCAGTACCCTGGTGATAAATGGAAAAATCTTCAAAACTTCTTGGTGGTGAGGAGTGCTACGGAAATGGTCACAGTCTAAGGATTAGGACACAGAATAACACTTGACTTATTCATAGGAACAAAGGAAACTGTAAGACAACGGAACAATACCTCCCAAGTTTCTAAGGGAAAGAAATTTCAACCTAGAATTTTATATTCAGCCAAACTATGAGTCAACTATAAAAGTCGAACAGATATTTTCAGACATGCAAGACCTCAAATTTTTTGCCTCCCGTGTACCCTTTCTCAGGAAAGTACTGGAAGGTGTGCCCCTTGAAAGTGAGAGAGTAAACGAAGAGAGAGAGGAAGGCATGGAACTCAGTGGACAGGTGATCCCATAGCATTCCCCGGATGTTGGTGAAGGGAGAACTCAGATTAAGAAGTACAAAGTGATAGTTACAAAATAGACACAGGGGCTATGAGCAGCAGAGCCTCGAGAGCAACCATCCAGACCGAAGAAAAAAAATGGAACGAAGGTTCTCCGAGGCAGTCAGAAAATATGCCATTTAGTCAGAGAATAGGAGGATAAATAATAGAAAACCGAGCAAATAAAAAAGCGAATCAGTGGTATATGTACCTAATTCCAAGGAAAATAAAAAGTCTTAGAAAAGAAAACATGATCATAGTACACTCCACGGATATATTTACACCACTGTGAGTATTTACACAGTTATAACCTGGGTGCTGCCATGTTTCAGGAAGACTGGGAAGAGAGACATATACATGTGTTTCTTCGGTCAGAAGAGAATTGGCATAGGAAAACTTAATCCCCATCTTCCAGGATCGAAAGTCGAAAAACAGGAAAATTGAAAAATCAAAATTAAAACAAGAAAAAAGATAATATAAGCATATGATTTAGAAAGATGGTAAATACCAAAAGAAACTAAAAGAATTAAAAACAGTTACCTCTAGAAAGCAGAAACCAGGGGTGGGAGGCATGAGGCAGTGGGCTGCTGCTTTTCATTAGAAGCTTATTACTCGTTGGCTATGAATATATATTCCTTCGATAAAAATAAAAGTTAAATTAAAAACTACCCAGGCACGAGAAGAGCCAAACTCCCCTCCTCACAGTCTCAGCCTAATAAACATTCTTTGAATTTTTACTTGCCGCTACCCCATAAGTACCAGCCAGTTTTAAGTACCAAGCATAGTATGATTTGGGGGTGCAGGAAGTTTGGGTCCCTCTATCCAAATGTGTGACCTCTTGCTCCTGTAGCTAACACTGAAGCCACACCAATAATCCCTGTCATTGTCATCGCTGGATCTTAATACAGGGCCTGGTTCACAAGAAGTGCCTATGAGCATTACACCACCCAGTGAGCAAGACGCTATTATCTATTCCCTTTGTCCAGATGCTCAGACAGGCCGAGAAACATGGCCTCCTCCTGGGGTTAGTGGG
>NW_006443124.1:9200920-9215688 GCF_000325575.1 Pteropus alecto
CGTTGTACTTCCGAACTAACCCTTGCTCCTGCTTCGTGGGGCTTCTGTACCTCCAACCTCAGAGGGTCACTTGCTCTCCTCAGGACAGTTTCAGAGGTCTGCCCATCATGCCAGACATCCTCAATAACTCCAACATGCTTAGGGAAACCTGAGACATTGTCCCACGGAGTTGCATCAGCGTGAGAGGAGAGGAGGTAGGACAGGCATTATCATACTTCATCTGACAGAGAAGGAAACTAAGACCAGGGAGAAGAAGGGACTTGCCTGAAGTCATATAACAGGAACCCAGGTGGCCTGACTCACCGAGCCTCCCTTCTGCTACACCCCAAGGAGTCCCCTTCCTTGTCCTCATTTTGGAACTGGGGGTGGCCTATGTACAAGGAAGCAAAACTATTCATGGGGTTCCAAAGTTCAACTTTGACGTTACTCTTCAGGAAAACGATGGCAAGTAGAAGCAAAACAGACATTAGGACACTCGGTGGGTTATAGGGAGTGGCAGGAGGGGTGGGGGGAAGCGGCATGTCAGTGGAGCTTGGTTGCAGGGTGCCAAGACATTCAGGCTTGGGGAGTCTGCTATAGGGAAGCTTAAGAGGGCAGACACACACCTGGGTGTCAAAGTGACCCACAGGCTCTGAGAGAAATAATTGCCTTCCCAGAGGGGTCCAGAGCTGTTATTGAGGACTAAAGCGGAGCCAGGGGCATGGGAGGGCACAGACGATGACAGCACCCCCATGGCAAATATTACATCATCTCCCTTCTAAGCTCCCACACAGGAAAGCCCAGCTAGGCTCAAGGAAGTGCTTCCCCAACACTGGGTAGGTTAAACTGTGCTAGAAACATCCTGCCCAAGAGTCTTTCCTGCAGCTGAAGTCATGTCACACACAGGGCTGGGCACAGAGAGGATCCTGGTGGATGCCTGCTGAATGAATCTGCAAACCCACAAAGCCAGTCGCTGCTGTGTGTGGCAGCAAGCTGGCTCTGCCCACATTATAAGAAGTCTGGCTTCTTTCTAAAAACACATAAATGGTTCCATGGATACTGGCGAGTGTTCTTTCCTTCTATCAAGGCATGAATGGTAAATTCTCAGAATCAGGGAGGTTCTACAGAGGATTCCCTTCTCCCCACAGAAGCCCACAGCTTAGCATTCTAGATCAGTGCTCCTCGAAGTGTGGTCCCCCCAATCAACAGCAGCAGAGCTACACAGAACTTGTGAGAGATGCAAATTTCCAGGACCCACCCAAGACCTAATGAATCAGAAACTCTAAAGGTGGGTGGGGCCCAGAAATCTGTTTTAACAAGCTCTGCAGGTGACTCTGACACAGCTAGTTTGAGAACCAGTACTCTGGATAAAATCCCCCCAAATAAGACCTCTGTACAAAGAAGGGTTCTTTCTCCAAACCAACCCCCCTCCAAAAAAAAAATAGCTGATGTCATAGTCATTCATCGTTAGCATCAAATTCCTCCAAAATCATTTATTCAGCATCTGTTCTAAGTATATCTACATATATCTACGTAGATACATAGTATATATAATACATATAAGGGGAAAACATAAATAAGCTTCTAGCTCGAGACAATTATGTGTGTTTGTGTGTTTTCCCCACCTATTCCCTGAGACCTTCTAAACTCCCTGAGCATGGGACTCAGCTGGCTCTGGGACATGGGCCCACCCCAAGGGGTTTGCCCACAGCCGTTGTTCAGTCCACTCTGGGTGAGCCGGGAGCTAAGCTAGCCACCATCTGGCTGAGTTCACGCCCGGCCCGGCCCCAGGGCTTACAGTCCAAGATTTGTCTGAAACCCCCGTCCCAAGATGGTCAGTTCTTCCCTCCCGGACATTTCTTGCTTCATTCCTTGCCCTCTTCCCGCTCCACAAGAGTCATATCATATGCACTGCAAAATGGCAGAGTGCATTTCTCCTGCCCCACTCTCGTTGCAGCCTCTGATTGGGCCTCCACATCTGGCTCCTCCCTTTCCTCCTCCCTGACTGACCTCACCCCATCAGCTCCAAGATGCTCAGGGCGCCTCATTGTTCAGGGTGCAGCACTGTGCTTCCTCGTTCCCCGTGTCACACAGGAATCAGTTACGGACCATGGAAATTTAAGGACAACTCAGCCCAGCCTGTGTATTCCAGCCGGGTCCCCCTAGGAGCATGCCACAGGCAAGCCCAGCTGGAGACCTGGGCCTGCAACATGCACCCCTCTGAAAGCCTCATGAAAGCATTCCAGGATGTAATAAACCCGTCAGGCCCTGGCTAATTTATATCTAAGTGGATGATTTCCCATTTTTCAGAATGTAAATGTTTAGATTGCAGCATTCCCCTGCCTCGGCATCCGGGGTCCTGGCACGTAAATGGTGAGATCAGCCGCGTTTCCACAGGGATCCTTAGATGGAAGGGCCACAATGCCAGCATTCACCACTGGGAAGAACTTCCTGCTCTCAATAGCGCATGTGCAACTCTCACCCCAGAGGCAGTACACCAGCATGTGCTTAATGTCAAGGAATCTCACTCTCGCTTTTACAGAGAATGAACGGGAGGAGAAACGGAACGCTCTAAGGCAGAGCCGGGAGAGCCGAGAGAGCAACTCAGGTCAGCTAGGTGTTCCAAGACGTTGTTCCTTTTATACTTCTTTCCAAAATGTTCCTCATCTGCTCTGGCCTCAAATACATTTTATTAGATCTTTGCACTGTATAAACAGGCAAGAGATGTAGATTAGTGGGAATAAATATAACACAACAATTCAAGTAAACAGTCCGGTTTGGATGACAGAGCCCCGAGTATCCCACTGCCCCTTCTGTCTAAGGCTGCGTGCACTAACCCAGGAGACCCTGCCGGCTGACACCCTGGGTGGTCCCTCGGCAAGGGCAGTCCCCAGCAAAGAGAAGCCCCACCATGGGGACCACAAGTCCAGGGAATCACCAATGGCTCCTTGTATTCCAGACATAGAATAACCAGCTCCCCAAAACCAAGGGATCTCCAGGCAGGAGCCCCCGTGCCAAAGACTGGCATCCAAGGACTTCTGCTACTTCAGCCAAAACACACCATGGTCCATGGACAGATGTTGATAAGTGCAAGTGCGAGCCCTATAAGCCACTCAGCCTTTCTATTTCCTCATTGTCGAAGTGAGGAGGTGAATGTCTGACCCTTCCTACCGGCAGAGAATGACGTAAGAAGTCCAGAAATGCTGCAGGGGAGGGCTTGAGAGTCCTCGAAGGAAGCCTGCTTCACCCATCCGAGGAGGCAGCAGAAAGCTGAGCTTCTGAGCAGTGGCTCTGCCATGAGTCACACTGGCCAGTTCCAGTTCAGCACCTCCTGGCTGTGTGTCCTCGGCCAAGTCACTCCACCTCTGAACCTCAGCATTTTTTACTAGTAAGATGGAGATGATATCGTATCAATCTCCTAGGTTGTTACTAATAATTAACATGGATTGAGTATTTACTGTCCTAACCCGAGGGGCAGCCAGGTGAAATCAGAGTGGACTGCACACCTAGCTGAACGATCCACTCCCTTGAGTGCATACTGGCTGGATGGTGGCAGAAGGTGCTCAGGCAGCGTTTATGAAAATGAGTTCCAACATGAGAGACCTGTGGTGCATGGCTGGGTAGAAGGCAGACACAAACCAGATCTGCTCCTGCACACAAGTAACAGGCCCTAAACCACAGAGGGCCTGTGGCTCTCAGCTCGAGCCAATAATGCCCCCTTTATCGGGCGTAACAGCAGTGGGTGGTTGTGGTAACCTCCGCTCCAACCTAAGCAACCTCTGTATCCCATACTTGTCCTTGGGACCCACAGCAAAAGGAGGAGTCAAGCCCATTTGGGGCTGCCCCTTCGCAGTCATGGGGCCTGAGCTTCACCAAGTCACCTGAGGACAAGCCTTTCAGGCAAATGCTCAAAAGTGACCCCAAGTTCCATCCCAGCTTTGCCCCAGCTCTGAAGCTCCCTGGAGGCTGGCCAGGCTGCCAACAAGCATTGTCCTTCCTCAGGTCTCTGCAGACTAGGCTTTGTCCAGCTTCCTGATCAGTCCCATTTCCCTTCCTGGTATGGACCAAGGGGACAAAGGATTAGCAAGGACCTCCCCACCAAGCCCAATCAGACAGTCTACATAACTGCCCCAATACTTCCTGGCCAGCTTCCTGGTGAAGCCCTCCCTGCTCCACCATGGGGCAGCTTGGCTAGAAGTTTTATTCTATTAATCTTCATCCTGGTAATTGGAAGCAGCTCTCCTCGGTGCTCCTATAGGATTTAATGAGCTACATAACATCATATTTCCCACTGAGGCAGCTTAAATCTACATTTCACCCCAGGGATGCTGCCACCCTATCCTGCCCCATGAACACCAAGCTGCCCCAGGCCTGAGGCCCTGCCCATAGCCAACATTTCCTCCTCCCTGAGGTCCAGCTTCCAAAAAGCAGGGCCAGGAGCTTCAGCTTTCAGAGAGGCCTCAGACAAACCCCTTGGTAGAAAACAGTAGAATCCTCTTTGGACCTACGTCCACAGTAAAGGGTAATAAAGGCCTTTATGTGCCTATAAAGCAAAATTCCTGCAAAGCCTTTCCATCTCGACATGCCACATGCAATAAAATGACTGCTGCTCGCACACAGACCTTACGCGTGCCAGGGTCTACCCACACACACTGCAACCAGGAGACACCCATACCCACTTGACCTGTGTATGTATAGGGGTTCAAATCCCACCGTGGCACCTACTGGCTGAGAAACAAATATGGACCCGTCGCTTCATCTCATCGAGCCTTATCTCCCCGCTCTGCAACATGGGATAACAGTTTCACCTCAATCACCTGGCAGTTGTGAAAACCCAATTTGAACATTTTCATTCATTCAATCAGTGAACAAACACCTACTGAGTCTCTACCCTGTGCCAAGCTTCTTCTGAGAGCAAGACGCACAATGCCAATTGACAAGACCCATGCCCTCGTGGCACATCCATTCTAGTGGCAAGTAACAAATGAGTGAACACAAATTTCAGGTAATGCAGAGTGCCGTGAGCACAGTGAGACAGGGAGCCAGAGCAGTGCTGATTCAGACTGAGGATTGGGGTCAAAGGAGTTCGCGTCTGTGAGCAACATATAGCTAGAAAACACATCTACTATAATATGCTGTATTAACATGTTAAGAATTATAATTAGAACTAGTTATGGCATTTGATACCCTATTATCCTGAGTCACTGAATTGTGAGGGACCTGCAAGACCCAAAAGTTCAGGCAGCCTCATGACAGCTGTCACTGTCACTTCATTACTGGGGATGATTTCTGGGGGGCTCAGCATGGAGACAGATTTATATCCCTCCCTCCCAAGTCCTCCTGCCCACCTCAGAGTGAGTCTGTATGACCCCCCCTCCCATTAGGGCCAGGACATCATCTGTCCTGCCCAGTGACCAGCTCAAAGTAGGTGTCATGAATGGGTGACAGAGCTAAGCTAAGGAGGTGCTGCAAGTGCCGCCGGCCCCCAAAACAGACCCACCCAGAACTCAGGGGCAGAGGGAAAGAACCCTATTTTGTCTATATTAACAGTAACACCTCTCTATTTCCTGCTCTGCAGGACTGTCTCACCCACCTCAATAATCAGCTCAGACAGTCCTTCAGCTCACCACACCCCAGTAACCGGGGTGATGGGCCAGACCCACTAACCCCCTCCAGCAGCTGAGACAAGGAGGTGCAGCGAGGTCACCCAGCAGTCACACGGGCATATAGCCTACCCCAAGGGAGGAGCCTTGACCCATTCATATCTTACCTCCTACAGGGTCCAACAGGTCTGTCTGGACCAGGATGTATAACTGGCCTTCTACTGAGTGCTTGGCCCCAGGCGGAGCACCACAACTGGCATGGGGACAAAGCAGCTCTGATGCTGCCATCAGAGGGGAGGTGGTGACTCGTGCCTTCATTCTGCAAACATCCGCTGTGCACGTTCTGGATCAGTATCACATGGCCCCCCCTCTGCGAGGAGAAGTTATGGAGCAAGGGTTTGCTGCAGGCCTGCTGAGAGTGAGCAGAAGCTACAGTGGTGGAAAGAGAGGTACTGTTAGGAGCAGGGGTGGCCGGGCTAGAGGGGGAAAGAAATAGAAGAACACGGTCAAGGTTAAGGCAGGAGATGGAAGGGCTGGAGGCGAGGCCTAATAATGGTGACTAGGGCTTGGCTGGGTGTGGAGGGCCGGGACACAAGCACTCAACATTAGCCCAGAGTGAGTAAGTCAGGAGACAACATGGTGAGAGGGAAGTGACCTTTCCTGAAGCCACAGGCAGGAGGACTGAGTCCCAAGGATCAAGAACAGTAGCCTTTGCATAGAGCCTGGGGCATGAGGCTCATGGAGGCGCTTAGCCAAAGCTTCCCACTATGTACCAACAATCTCTCATCTTGGGGGTACCTCTTCCTCCACCTGCTCTAGGGGTCACTCGGAAACCCAGAGCCAGGTCCAGGACTGCAAGGGGTCATCCATCTGCCAGGGGGACACTAGCCCTTTAAGGAGAACAGGGTGGCTGCTGCCCTCAGGAAACTCCACGAGGACGTAGGAGTGCGGAGACTCCAAAGGGCACGTGGCCAGGACATGGCCCAGCCCTGCCCAGGTTGCCCAGACTGCTGTAGAGGACATAGAACAAGTGTCTTCACACCTAGCACAGGCCAGGTACCATTCCCCTCCCACCTGCAGGGCTCCGGGCAGCTGGACAAAGCTGCTCAGCCCCACCTTTTAATGAGTTTAGGGCCTGGGCACCCAACCGGCCTTAAACCCTTAGACCATACCTTGGCATCTGGGAAACACCTGGGGCCCTAACACTTCAACTCAGCCCCTCGGTGGCTAGCTCATGTCACATCTGCCCCAGACCCCATTCAGCAGTAAAAGTCTGTCCGGGAGCTGGAAAATCTAAGGCTTTCTAAAACACAAGGGGGTGGGGGTCCTGCTGCTTCTGCTCATACATCTTCAGAGCTGGAAAGTGGCCCCAAGGTGGCTGGGTCCCTAGACGGCCACTCTGACGAACAGAAAGTGCCTCCTCACTGTGAGCTGACGTCTGTCTCTCCAGAACTTCTGTGGGACAACCTGGGTCCTGCCTGCTGAGGACACATGATCAGACCATCTCCTCTTCTACCTGAGAGTCCTTCAGCTACCTGAAGACGCCAAGTCCCTCATCATCAGTAATCACTGACAGGGTGGAGGCCACGTGCCGGGCGGTGAGTGAGGAGACAGAAGATAAGAGCCCAGCCCTGCTTGTCCGGTAGGAAGTGAGATAAATGCTCCCACGAAGCTGAGCCAAGAGCCGCAGGAACACGGAGGAGGGTGCTGCCAACTTTCAGCGGTCACAGAAGGCTCCACTGAGGAGGCCACGCTCCGAGTGGACCTGAAGTCACCACGCAAGAAAGAGTTTTCCAGGTACAGAAAAGAGAAAGTGCCCAGCAAGGCCCAGGGCTGGTAGGTTCTAAGAAGGACAAAGACCAGGGGCCAGAGCATGACAAGCCTGGGAGCCTCTTCCCCCACCCCAACCCTACCCCAAGTCAGCTGCTCCAAGTTTCTAGCCCTCCCTCCTGGGCTCCTGGCTTCTCACAGCCTCCTGAGCAGCAAAAGATCCTCTAGGGGTAGAATGAATGAATGAATGCAAAGCAGGCTCTGGTGGTACCCAGTATTCATTCATTCATTCATTCATCATATTCTCTGTCTGTCTCTCTCCGTCTCCGTCTCTCTCCGTCTCTCTCCGTCTCTCTCCCTCCGTCTCCCCCCGTCTCTCTCCGTCTCTCTCCGTCTCTCTCCGTCTCTCTCCGTCTCTGTCCGTCTCTGTCCGTCTCTGTCCGTCTCTGTCCGTCTCTGTCCGTCTCTCTCTGTCTCTCTCTCACACACACACACACACACGCACACACACAATCTCTCTCACCTGCTAAAACTCACTGGGCTATGCTTTGCAGTCTAGGGGGCCTGTCCAACCAGTCATCCTTCAGCTCACTGGACTCTGGTGTCACGTGAATCGAGATGGAGTGGCACGGAATGGCCCAAGTCCCCATCCTTCTAACTCTCTTCTGACCTAGAGGAGCCACAGCAGCTACTCCAATCTTTGCATACGGAGCTGGCTAGGGGAATAGTTCCCGCCTTTGGAGAAATCAGTCTTCTGCCAGATTCTCATGAAAGGGCACCACCACCACCCCCTCCCTACTAGAGCTCATTCACTCAGCAAATACTTATTAAGCTCCCACTCCATCGTCAGCGCCGAACAAGTACATTTAAAAGTTTCCACCCTTAGGACATGGCAATAAATCCCTGCACCCCTCACTCCTTCCAGCCCATGTATTCATCGAATAAGTATGGGGGCCCATCTCAGGACAGCACCGTCGTACACACTGGCCGTGAACCTGACAGCTGGGGTCCTGGCCTCCACGGAGCTGACTTTCTAGATAATAAACAAGTAAACAAGCACGATAGGTGCTAAAAAAGATAAACGTGGTAACGTAACACAGTGATCGTGGGCGCGGGACAGCACCGTAGATTGGGTGGTCAGGAAAAGTCTCTGGGAGGTCACCTTTGAGCTGACACCTAAATGACAGGGAGTTTTTTTCCACACAAAAATCTGGGGAAACAGTGCTTCAATAAGAGAAAACAGAAAGTGCAAAGGACCTGAGGTAGGTGTGAGAGTGGCTCGTTCAAGTAACAGAAAGACCAGTGTAGTTGGTACTTAGTGAGCAAGAAGGTGCTACCTTTAGAAGCACTTGGGTTTTGATTCTAGGCTAGGCATGGGGGTTCCCCACCCCCTTTGCCCCTCTAGTGCCATCAGGATGGACCAGGTTATGCTGCAATAACCAGCCACTCCAACGTCTCAATGGCTTAAACCCACACGGGGTTACTTCTTCTTTACACTACACACCTATCACGGATCGGCTGGGGTTTCTACCCTGCCTGGTCCTCCTTCTGGGGCCTGAGCAGACAGATCAGCTACTCTCTGGAATTCTGTGCTGGAAGGAAAGAGAAAATCAGGCTGGTGACATGCTGGGTTTTTACGTGACCGCATTTAACATCAAGGGGACAGCAGAAAAGTACAGTCCTACCACGTGGCCAGGAGGAGAGCCAGAAGCATTTGGTAGACAGGATTTAGGAATCCTGGAGTCAGTGGTGACACAGGCCTGTGATCTATAAGAGCATCATCACTGATAGGCACCAATGATGCTAATGAAAACAGACTCAACTTGGCAATGGGAGCATAGGTGGGGCCCTAAACTGTACATCTCTTTCCACTCCACAGTGAGCCTTCCTCCGAGTCTCCTGCTGTGATGCAACCAAATCATAAAAAGACACCCTCGAGACCCTGCACGTATGAGATCCATGTCTCTGACTGCTCTCCCTTGCCCAGAGAAGCCTCCAAGCGCACTGTATAAATCCCTTCATGAGGCAGAGGCGGGTCTGAAGCAGCAGCCTGAAATAAGAAAGGCATCTTGTTTCTCCGGCTCTTCCTCGAAGACTAAGTTTGCTCCCTTTGCTCTGTTCTCCCTCTACATGGGCCACCAAGGAGAGGACCTCCAATTCTGATGCAACCATGGCGCCTCTGGGTGAGGCCGAGAAACTTCCAAAACCATAAAGATGTCCAAACATTGGCCAGCTTCCTCCAAACAGACATAAACTGCCTCGCTCACATCCGGGCCCACCGCGCCCCTCCGTGGGGCCTCAGGCAGAGCCCATCACTGCATGGCGGTGGAAATGGAGACAGGAAAGAGGGACTCAGCCCCACCCAACCACAACTCCCCCATGGCTCAGGAGAAGGGGTGCCTTTGATGGTGCCTACCTTCGCCCCTCGGCCGAGCAGTGACAGGCTGCACATAGATCCAGTGCCAAGCCGCCCAAATCCAGTTATTTTTAATCTGTTTGTTTATCCCATTTCAAGCTAACTCTGTGTCACCACTTGTTATCATAACAGAGAGCACCTGGACGTGTCTCGGAAAAGCAACAAATAAGCTTTGGAGAGTGCTGAGGATTGCCAGGAACACCAACTGTGTTTCTAGCCTGATGCCCTAGTTGCGACAAAGCAGATTCATTTCTTCCCTTCACATAAAAGGCCTAATCCCGATAAGCCAGACCACAATGGCTGCCCAGCCTCCCAAGACCTGCCATCCCCCTCATCACCCATGTGCCTGGTGACGGGACTCACCCAGTGACTTCAGCCTGGCACGGGGCTGAATGCAGGTACTGGCCGAACACCAGGTCCTGTGATCAGCATGATTTCCCTCCCTTCCATCTGTCAGCCTTGGGCCAACCTGTCCACCAACGGCCAGAGCAGCCGGGGATCCAGACAGTCTTGAAGGGCAGGTAAGTCGGTGACGTGGTCATCTATTTGGACAGGCCAGGAGGACACACTAATCTTCCTGACCAAGTCCTGCCAAACCCGTCCCCTGAGAAGCCACAGACAATCGCAGCAGGGCCAGCCTTCTGCTACCGTGGCTGGGTGTTACAGGCCACACAGCAGTCCCCAGAAAGGCCGACAAGAGTAGGTGCTCTGGCGGCTGGGCTAGAGTGTTGCTCTCACTCTGCCCCAATCCATGTGGGGTTCCAAGACCCAGCTTGCTCTCTCCATCACAACTTCCATCATCACCATCAGCACGATCACAATGGCTCCCATTACTAAGCACCTCCTATGCCCCAGACCCTGTTTGAGGCTCTTCAGACGGCGCCTGAAGTGATCTCCATGGTAACCCTCATCAGCATCACATTAGACCCGTTAAACATCTGGCCTTGGTCACCATCTGAGAAGCAGCGCAATCTGAAGCCAATCTCTGTGACGTGTTGTGTCTGGCTCTCATCTCTAGTCGAAAAGAAGAAAGGATGACAGAGAGCCCACTGGGAACACCTCTCCACCCAGATTTTACCAGGACTCAGGGATCCAGGTCCAAGCTCAGCCAATACCTCTCCACTGAGGACCTACTGCATGCTAGACATGCATGAGGCACCATACAGGAGACATGCAAGGAAGCAGCAGCCGTCCCTGTTCTCAGAAGGGCCCGGTGGATAGATCCATGCCTGATACGAGATGGAGCCCAGAGGCATCAGGCAGAGGGCCTCAGATCCATGCCTGATACAACGAGATGGAGCCCAGAGGCATCAGGCAGAGGGCCTGTCCTCTACATGCCTACTGTCCTCCCCAACCCAGGCCCTCATCGCCTCAGATTCTCTTAACAGCCTTTGAAATAGTCTTTATTCCAGTCCACCTCCATGTGACCAGGGGACTCCGATCATGTCATTTTCCTGCTCAAACACCTTCAACGGTTCTCATCCATTCACGCACCAGTTACTGAGTGCCTACCACATGCCGAGCACTGTGCCAGGAGCTGTGGCTGCAGTGGCAGACAAGACGACAGAGCCCGTGTCCTAGTTAAGGAGACAGCTCTCGCTCTCCAGAGTAAGCGTAGACCTTCAGCACCTAGGGGCACTAGCTCTGTGGCCAGACCCATGACGTCTAGTCTCATGTCTGCTACTCGCTGCATGTGTTGGCTATTATTATTACAACTACCACTGCCACCATGAGTCCCTTAAGCCCAGAGTGATCCATGGAAAAAGAGAGGTTAGTTTGGCCAGAGAACGATTCTTTGGCAGTGCCCTTAACCTCATTCTCAAGAGACGAAGATGTAGAGCAAAGAAAGAGGAACATCCCAGGAGAGAATGGATCATACAGAGGCCAAAAGGCAAGAGTATGCCTGAGGAGACCGGGCTGGCAGATGTGGGTAGAGACTGAGTTTGGAGAGCAGGTGGCAGGGACCAGTCACCTAGGTGGACTTTGTTCTTTATTCACTGAGGCTTCTAGGTAGGCAGTGCCACACTATAACTGCCATGAACGAAGAGGCATCAGCCAAGGAGCCATAGCGGTCAAGACAGACGAACTGAGGAGACACTGGGGTCACGGAAAAGCCTTAGACAGGGAGTGCTGAGAGGCTGCCCTGTGGTAGGGCCGGCGGGGCGGGAAGAAGGCAGCACATGGAGAACAGGCCAGAAGGACTGAGAGCTCATAGAGCAGAGGAGGAAGAGGAGGCCCGCACGTCAGACAGACATGTGCGGGCTCGACCATCAAGTAAGCACCGCGGCATAGAAAGCTCTGGGCAGCAAGGATACCCCAGCTTGGAGCCTGACAGCTTGGAGCCTGACAGCTTGGCAACGAGTGGGTGGCCGGTAAGCGCTGCCCCAGCTCTAAGTCCCAAGGCTGGAGAAGCTCTGAAAGACAGCATGGCCTCTATCTCCTTGCCTCAGGTAGGACTGCCTGCCAGCGCAGCCAGGGAGAAGGCTGCCCCCTCTTCTTCCCTTGGTCTGGGGGGATGCTCCATTTCTCCATCACCGTGGGAAAATGAAATCACAGCCATGTCCTCCCGAGCACTCCAGACAGACATCCCTTTCCTCACCTGACCCTTGGCAGAGCAGCCCCGCCAACCCTGTTCCAGGTGTCCTCCGCCCCTTCTCAACCAGCACGTGTAACTGAGTGAGCACTGGTGACAGGACCCTGGAGAGCGCTGACCTGCCCGTGAGAAGGCCACGTCACCACTCACACAGCACCCTGCTTAAACCTGCCTCGGGGCTGAGCATGGCCCTTAGCGTATGGAGAAGAGCTCAGCTACCCACGGCCATTTCAACGCGAACCAAAACTGCCACCAGATACCATTTTTGACCAATCAGATTGGCAAAGGGCCGCACGTGTGATATCGCTCTGTGCAGGGGTGGAAAGCCACGCTCACCTCGTTGGTGAGAGGAGACTGGTACGACCTCCTCCCAGGGCAATATGGCAGAATCAGTCAACGGCGGGAGGTTAACTGCAAAGCCCCACAACGGGGCGCTGGTCAAAACGACACACAGTCCGGCTATATAATGGAATAATACGCAGCCGTTGAAAAGAACGAGGCAGCTCTGTATGAGCTGGTATGAAACAAGTGCCAAGATGTGCGGAGCATTAACAGGAAGAAAGCACTGGGCATTGTGGCACGTAGAGCATGCTGCTCTTCGTGTAAAAGAAAGTTTGGAGGTATCGACTATATTCACAAGTCTGACTGCCGTATGCCTGACGAGCACATCTCTGTGAGGATGCATGGGAAACGGTGGTTGCCTCTGGGGAGGGCAAGTGATGGCTGGAAACAGGTGAGGGACGTAGCTCTCATTGTCTACCCCTTTGTACCACATACCCTTCGACGGTTTCACTGTGTGTCCACGTTACCTTAAGGAAGCCAACATGCAAGCTCTCCTTCAGGACAGCATTTCTCACGCCCGCGTCCACCTGCGTGAGACTCTTCCCGCCCTACCACAGGAGGTCACTGGCAACTGCTCTCACATGCTGTTTTCCCCAGATCCATAGTGCCAACATTGTGCCTAGCACACGGGTGCTTGGCAAAGGGCGGGGTGGGGAGGCTCCAGCACTTCCAGTTCCGGGGTCTCCATTTCTACCTGGCAAGCTGGCAGAGGCCAGAGCTTACCCTCCCACCCAGGAGAAGGCCTGGGGAAGGCCACCAGGCAGTGGGCCAGGCTACCAGCATCCAACTGTGTTGCTCTACAATGAGCAGCCCCCACTCCCCAAAGCACACCCATGAAGGTCAATGTTCTGTGTCCTGGAAAGACCCCCAGGGCAGGCATGGCACCCGCACAGTGTCCGCAGAGAGCTGCCTGTGGTCCTGAGAATGGCCTCTGTTGACTAATTTCTGTGTATGATTCCACCCAGGATGAGTCAACAGCAGAGCAGACAGGATTGTCCACAGGCTGGCCCCAAAGCGTTTGAGAAGAGTAGGAAGGCAGGGCCCTGGGTGCCGTAGCCACTAAGAAATTGGCCCACCCAGGCTACCTCCATCTGCAGGGGCTCCTGTGAGAATCCCCCAGGCCCTGCCACGGGCTCAGCCACCTGGGATGGGGAAGGGGGCCCTGCTCCTCGGCAGCATCCCAGGCTGTACCCTCACTCTATCATGGGCCTCCGCTCCATCAGCTGAGCTGGACTGGGCTAAACGTCAGATTCCAGCCAACCACCCTCCAGTGGCTACTGATTACACAATGCCATCGTTTATCAAGCCCTGTGTCCTCCGGCAAGTCACCGTGACCTGGCAGTGGGCCCAGGGGCTGACCCTTCCTATCCCTGCTGGGTACCTGCCTGAACAGGCAAGATTTTCCAGACGCTCAGATGCCTCCCCGCCACTGACTGCCAGGTCATCTGGGGCCAGCCCTTTCGTTTCTGGTGCCTCAGTCTCCTTGCCTATAAAATGGGCTCATGACACCCCTCTCCCAGGGCTCTATGAGGATGGGATGGGCTCATAAACCCAGTGCACGTAGCACATGGCCAGAGCTCAATAACTGGAGGCTGCGGTCAGGATTCCCAGGAAACCCACCCCATTCCACCTCCCAGGGCCTTCCACGCAGCACGCAGGCCTGGGCAGGGAAGGGCGAGAGAAGGTCCGAGAGGAGGGCAGCTCCTGCCTGGCCTTGGCGCGTCGCAAAGACCAGTAGCAGCGCCTCCATCCACACCTTTGTTTGTTCTCAGTCTCCTCTCCCCTGCACGGCCTTCCCATCCAAGCCCTTGCTCCTGGAGCAGCAGCAAATCCTTGTCAGCAAACAGCACATTAATTGCTTGTTGGCCGGGTTTCAAATGATATCACAGAACTGGGCTGCTCAATTTGAGCAAATGGAAAGTAGGAAGGAGGGGCGCCCAGCAACTGGCGCAAGAGCCCGGGGTGATGGGTAGCTCCAATTACTAATTAATTGACTGCTCAGATGGAATGAATCTGAAACCCCAACAGGTTGGGCAAGCGAGCCCTGGGCTCCCCGCCAGCCCCT
>NW_006443124.1:9215708-9228173 GCF_000325575.1 Pteropus alecto
CAGCTCTGGTCTTGACCACCTTCGAGAGGGGGAGCCCTAGAGTCCTGCCACCCACTGTTCAGAGGGTTAGCTGGACCAGGATGTCCCTGGACCATTCACTCAGTCACTCCTGCAGCCAGCATGTGTTACCCTCCCATACATATCACTAGACTCTAAGCTCCAAGGCCGGGGTACTCAATGCTAGTGTTCACAGTCGCACCCCAGTCCTAGCCAGCACCTAGTGTAAAACAAGAACGAAAGTTGCTGGATAGATGTACACTGACTAAATCAAAGAATGAATGAAATACTGAATACCGAGCACAGCACTAGGTTTAGGATACAATACTGAACAAAGTTAACGCAGGTCCTGGACTCATGGAGCTTACATTTTGGTGCCAGGACTGCTGTTAGTCAAATAACCAGACAATTAAAAATGATATTGCAACCACGGTATGTGCCATGAAGAGGTCCACGAGGCAAGAGAATTAGGACAGTGAACACGTCCTCGACAGGGAGGTCAGGGACCCGGACGCTAACAGTGAGGAGGAGATTGTCACCACCGGTGTGCCAACCCGGGGTGTCTTCTCCCAACCCCATACTCCCCGGGCACCCCCAACACAGGCACTGGCACAGCCCTCACCACAGAAGACCACCCGCTTGATGGTCTTACCATCCACCAGGCAGGGCCAGGTACTGACTGGGGAGGTGTTCCTGGAGAATTGTGCCTCCAGGGCACTGCCCTGCTGTGGTGGGGACTCCCAGCGTGAATGTACACACAGGGCCCGGGGATGCCCAGACCATGTGGGGCTCCAAACGCCCCAGGTACTTTTCTACACAGCCAGGCCCGGGCGACATACTGAGAATATCCAGACCACCATTCCCAGGTGAGGTCTCTGGGCCTCCCAATGCCTGAGTGTCAGGATGTGCTCTCTCATCCACCCCTCCGCCACCGTTCACTTCGCACTCCTGGAAACAGACGGGTGCATTTCCAAAGAAAAGAAAAAATATTTGGGAAGGGTGGAGTACAGGCCTGGGTTTGAGTCTCAGCCCTGCTCTTTCCTAGCTGTGAGATCTAGGAAAAATTATTGAGCCACCCTTTGCTGTAAGGTGGAATAAAACTGTCAGCAGAGGAAGAGCTACCATGTCCCACATCCAAAAATATAGGCGCACAGACCCCCGAGGTTGATCACGGATGACTTCCGTTCCCCTGGCTTCCTTTCCTAATTATTGGAGTGGGATATGGGAAATCACCCTGGGCCCCCATTTCTGCTTCTCTCTATAGGTCTTTCCACCTGTTCCACCTTTTACTGCCCCAAGAGAGAGAGAGAGAGAGAGAGAGAGAGTCGCTCGCTCTCTCTCTCTCTCTCTCTCTCTCTCCCTCCCTCCCACCTGCCTCCTCCTCGAACCAGAAACCATGTACCCTGGGTCCAGGGTCCTTTCCCACCCAGAGCTAATATTTGGAAAGTGGCAAGTCATTTGGAAATATTATCTGTATCAATATTAATCGGTGACGACTCCAGAATTTCCATAAAACGGGCTTAAAGGTGGCGATATGCTTAGGAGAGGAGCTAAGAACTTGTTAGAAACACTGTTTTTGCACAGATTGTGTGTTTATGTGGGGTATCTCTGAAAGGTGTCAGTGGAGATGGGGTGTGGGGGGTCGCCCTCTGCACCACCAGTTACTGACAACAGCCATGACCTCCTCCACTGACTGTACTGAGCACTGCACCAAGTGCTTCACACCCATCTCATTTACTGCTCTTCTTAACCAATGAGGTATTATCTCTATTTTATAGAGAGGTAAATCAAGGTTTAGGGAGGCTAAATAACTTGCCCAAGATCTTGCAGCTGGCTCAGGACCACAGGGAAGACTTGAACCCAGGTCTCTCTAATGGCAAATCCACCACTGCTGTTCAGTGCAACTGCTACCCTCCTGGGCTTGCTCCCAGCTGCCCCGTGCTCCCCTCTAGGACACCCGTCCCACCCGCTCGACCACCCAGGCCGCCACACCAGTCTGCAGCTGGAGGGCTTCAAACTTCAAACTTCCCGCAAATGGATTTCTGAGCAGGGTCTTTTTTTTTTTCCTGGCGGGAAGCTGACAAAGCTGCTCTTCTTGGTTCTTGCTGTCTAGGGCTTTTGAAAACACTGGGGGCGGGGGGAGACCGACTCGGGAGGTGGTGGGTGCTGGCTCAAGTCTGGGTCCCCTCGCTTGGGCCCCTCCCCTAAACGAGGGAAGTGTGGGGGCTCCCAGATTCCCCTCTGAGGAGTGTGCTCCCTTTCCTGACACATCTGACAGATTCTCTTGCACAGATGCCAGCCCAGCCCCTGGGACTGCACCGCACAATGAGGCCGCACCTGTGAGGAATGTGTGTAAATCCTGGGGCTCTTCACAGGGCAGCCAGATAGCAGGGAGCGGCAGCAAATCCCAGGATAAAAGCAGAAGCCATCCTGTTGACAATTCATTCGCGTTTCTCCCCCAAATCCATCCACAACAGAACTGTTAAGCTCATGTTTCCTCTCCTGTTGCAAACAATTGTAAAAATGATTGGTATCTGCTCTCTGTGTAGAGCCCAGTCTGCTTCATCCCCAGGCTAAATCTTTCGAGAAGGGCACATATGTGAAAAACATGCATTCTCCGGAGGTGCAGATAATAGTTACTCTTAGAAACCCTGATCACTCACTCCAGAGAAGAGAAATGCAAAGGCTGGCCAACATGTTGTTGACTTTCTGCTGCAGACTCTGGGCTGGGCACCCGACCGTGGGAAGGCTCAGGGCTGTTGTCTGGAGGCTGAGCTGCCCTGTCTCCTGACCTCCTGTGTGAGTCTCTCCTGCCTTTGTCTCTGGCTTTAAAATTTCTTCTCAAAGAAGAAATGGTATTGGAGGGGTGGGCATGGTGAGGGGAAGGGTAAGGAAGAGAGCTCACATGGGGCCAGGACACCTGGTTCTGACCTCGCCTTTGACGCTGACTGGCTATGCCTTCAGAAGAGAGCCTTCGTCCCTCTGGGCTCTGGCTTTCTCATCTGGACATCTGGAACAGATGAGCTCCAAGGCCCCACCCAGATGACATCCCATGAGTGAGACATGCAGATTAAAAGATGTTTAAGCCTGAAAGCACCCAAGTGCCCAGTGCTAACAGTCTGTCCCCAGCTAAGCCAGGGAGCTGGCATCGTGGGGGAACTAAGCTCTAGCTAGATGTGTACACACGGGACTGCAGGGGTTCACGCAGATAACACAAAACATCTTGTTTAGCTTGAAAGAACCCAGGATTGATGTAATAACACAGATTTTTTTAAAAAGTTGCTATCTATGATGAAAATGCCTTCCATTTTTCTCCATATCCATCTTCTCCCTTTCTTCCAGCAACAGCCTCAATTGTATTGAAGGATCCATCCTTCCCATACTTTCATTCCACACAGAGCACAGCACAAGCCCATATCTAAGCTAATTGGTACGTGGCCTTCCCCTGGCCAAGCACTTGGTTCAAGGGAGAGCACGTGACCAAAGCCAGTCCTATCAGAGCGAGCCCCAGGACCTCCGCTAGGAATGCTGGGACAACGCTCCTCCATCTATCCCACTGGACCAAGTACGAGAAGATATGAGGGTAGAGCTGCTGTACATATCTTTAAACAATGTGCAGACAGAGAACAGAATGAACTCTAAGAAGAGGATTAAACCCTACTTAGAGGAACCAAGAAATAAACCCTGTCATGGAGACAGTTTGGGTGCTGGATCAAGCCACACCTGATTTACGCATGGACTACTCAGAGACGATTAAAGAAGCATCATACGTGATTCCTCACATCTCTAACCCTTAGCTGACTGAGAGATCAGAATAGACCCACAAACACATCCAGCCAATTCTGCAGGGTAGAAATGAATTCACTCAATCATTTATTAAATCGACAAATATTTATGGAGAGTCGATGCTGCGCCATAGACACATAGCGATCAAGGCACATTGCTTGCCCTCGAGACCTTTCAGATGGGAGGGACGCAACCCCACAGACTGGCAGTGTTGCTGCAATGTGATGACAACCCTAACAGAACTACGGAGGCCGTGGACACACACAGCCTCTATCTCATGAGGGAGTCTCGGAAGGCATCCCAGGAGATATCTAAAGGCAGCCATGTGCTCTCAGATTACAACCAACAAATCTTTCACTCACTAATTTCGGCAGTCCTCAAAGCGACCCTGCTTCAGAAGCTGGAGAGCAATTGCCAGCCCCACTTTACAGAGGAAGAGGCAGAGACCAGGAGTCGGGGAATGAATGTTCAGGCTCCCACGGCAAGTCTGGAGCTGAGCAGGGTGGAGAACCCAATCTCGCCCCATCACGTACATCACAACATCCTTTCTGACTTGATGACTGCACGGGACCCCAGATATGGCATCAGTAAAACAAAGACCAGCCATCTGCCCCCAGAGATGTCAGCAGTCCCTCAGAAAGGTGCCGTGGGGAGCTGCAGGCAAGGCACGCATCTCCTGGCCAGGGACAGGGTCTGTGTGCCTGCCGTCACGACTGCAGCCCATCCTGACATCTCATCACAGACCCGGGCCAGGCTCCTGGGCAGGGTTTCATCATCACTGCGGGGAAAGTTTTCCAGAGTCACACGCACTTCATACAAAAACCTGAGAAGACTCCAAATCAGTCAGCCACATTTAATAGGGTCTTTGAGAATGGCAAAGGGTCTGTGGCCAGTGACCCAAGGGGCGGGGCTAAGTGCCAGAATCATTCTATCACAGTCCTCACTGAGGGCAATGAGGTCCAGATCAGGATGAAAGGAAGTTCTCTCTTGCTTTTATTTATCATAATAGGACAAAGACCAAGAGAAAATAACAGCTCTTAAAAGAGAGTAACACTGTGAACTTTGGAATCAAAAAGTTCTGAGTGCGAGTCCATTTACTAAGCTGTGTATTATGTTCCTTTAAATATTAACAACTAGTAATAACAGTCACTTAAATTTTCTGAAACTGTTTCCTTATCTGTAAAATGAGATAACTCCCACCTCCTAGGGCTCACAGGTAGTACATGTGACACACAGAAGGGTGCAGAGTAAATGTTGAACTAACAGAAGTCAACAAAATGAAAAGACAGCCTACTGAATGGGAGAAGGTATTGACCAATGATGCATCTGATAAAGAATTAATATCCTCAATATATAAGGAACTTATACAACTTAACACCGAAAGACAAACAATCTAAAAAATGGGCAGAGGACCTAAATAGACATTTCTCTAAAGAGGAAATACAGATGGCTAATAGACATATGAAAAGATGCTCAAAGTCGTTAACCATTAGAGAAATGCAAATTGAAACCACAATGAGATATCACTTCACACTTGTCAGAATGGCTATCATCAATAAATCAACAAACGAGTGTTGGCGAGGATGTGGAAAAAAGGGAACCCTCGTGCGTTATTGGTGGGATCGCAAATTGGTGCGGCCACTATGGAAAACAGTATGGAGGTTCCCCAAAAAATTAAAAGTAGAACTACCATATGACCCAGCAATCCCACTTCTAGGTATTTATCTGGAGAAATCCAAAACACTAATTTGAAAAGATATATGCATCCCTATGCTCACTGCAGCATTATTCACAATAGCCGAGATATGGGAGCAACCAAAGTGTCCCTTGAGAGACAGTTGGATAAAGATGTGGTACATATATACAGTGGAATGTTACTCAGCCATAAAGAATGAAATCTTACCATTTGCAACAACATGGATGGACCCAGAGGGTATTATGCTAAGTGAAATAAGTCAAAGACAAATACCATATGATTTCACTTATATGTGGAATCTAAAAAACAAAGTAAACAAACTCATAGATACAGAGACAAAACTGATGGTTGCCAGGTGCGAGGGGGTTTGGGGAGCTGGGTGAAAAAGGTGAAGGGAGTAAGAAGTACAAATTGGCAGTTACGAAATAGTCACAGGGATGTAAAGTACAACACAGGGAATATAGTCAATAATAGTGTAATAACTATGCATGATGTCAGGGGGATACTAGATTTATGGGGGATCACTTTGTAAGTCACACAAATGTCTAACCATTATTCTATACACTTGAAACTAACATAATGTTGAACGTCAACTATAATCAAAAAATTTTTAAAAATTTAAGAATAAAAGCAGTAGAACTGGTAATATAAGGAACAGTACTATCTTTTGATTATTATTACTATTTCCACAGAGATGGCCATTCTCTGTCCCCCTGGAGAAAATATACAGAGCTGTAGAATAAAACTGGAAACACACTAATTGAAAACAAGAGAGAAAGAACCTGGAGTCTAGAATAATACCCTCCAAACAAAGCAAAATATGAGAGCAAAAGTATAATTTCATAAACGCAGCCCATGGCCTCTCAGAGCTGCAGAGCCTGTGACTGGAAAGCTGTGGTGTCACTCACCCCTGCTTGTGTTTTCCCATGCAGCCAAATGGGGATCTCTCCCATCGGGAGTCTCAAGGCCAGGGCTCAGAAATCTAATCCTCTCTGCCTGTGAGGGGATAGACCCCAGGCCACTCAAAAGGGGCCTCCCAACACTCTCAGGTCACTAGTCTCATGGCCCTAGGACACTGTAGTGTAACTATCCCCTCAAGTCCCCTACCACCCACGTTCTATCAGGCCAAGGGTCAGGAGACCTGGTAGGTTCTCCCACATGAAGCCCTTCAGCCTTCTCGAAAGCAGGCCTGGCTAGCCATGGTGCCAGCCTTCTGGAGGCTCCTCCTGAGGGCTGTCACAGCCCCATAACTCCCGTGGCTGGAGGAGGGCAGGCTAAGGTCAGCCTAGTTCCCCCTGGGAACATATTATTCAGCTGTGGGCCCAGGGCAGGGTGACAAGAGCAGGCCCTGAGGATATTAACTTCAATTCACAGATCACATGTCACCGGTACCTGGGTGGGCAGGCTGGAGCCTTTGTGGCCTAGTAGAGCTGAGCGGGGGACTCAGGCTCAAACACCTACCTTGCCTTGCCTCTTCTCACACTTTCCCCAGAACAAGTGGTTTCACACTCCGGGCAACCTGAAATTCCAAAGCTGTCCTTCTCCTGTTCCACCCTCAGGCATCTCTCCCCAAACTGACCGGAGCTCCTCGGGCAGCAGCCCCACCCACCTGCCTCGAGCCTCCGTGGAAAGTATCTGTTCCTCAGCTCAGAAGAGACCCCTGTTGAGTGTGTTGAGCATCTTCTCCACACTGGGCATATCTAGCACCAAAGCTGACCGTGTACGGCCCCATCCCTCAGGAGCTCACGAAGAAGTTGTGGCAATATCGACAACTCCAACCACAGCACAATAGCTGCCACTGAGTGTGCCAGTCACTATGCCAGATGGGTCTCATGTTACACCTCACAACACTGCAAGGTAAGCATAACACTCCCCATTATACAGATGAATAAACTGAGGAGTCAGAGAGCTCATGGATTTCCCCAAGGAGACAGAGAGAGCAAGTACAGAGCCAAAGTGGGAACCCAGGATCGTCTGCGCAAGACTTTGGGCCTGGCTGTTTGCATGCCGCGTTTGCCATTATTTGCTCACTATCTTCCTTTAAATAATATTAACAACAGTAATCAACAGTGAAAATAGGTAAGACCAGTTATCTGCCACGCACTTTCTAAACGCTTCCCATGCATTAACTCACTTAATTCTCACAACAATCCTAAAGGGAAGGTCTGTTATGATCCCCCAATTAGGAAAAGTGAGCAACAAGCCCAAGATCGCATAGTCTATGAGCAGCAGAGCCAGGATTCGAAGCAGGCAATCTGGCCTCAGAGTCTGGCTCTTACCAGCATATTCCGCTGCCATCCACAGAGTCAGGGTCTCACCCTTGGTTCTACTACCTAAGAAATCTAATACCTAAAATCTCACGTGTTGGTTAACATCCTCTAATGTACATCAAACACAATCACAACTGTTAACTTCAAAAGCAGTTCCCCAAGTGGCCTATTAGAGCCTCCACCATCGTGGGCACCACTGCTCATGCACAGACCACACGCCAAGAAGCCCTGCCAGGGGAGGAGAGGGTCCTGCACGGTCCAGAGCCAGAGCAGGGCCCCCATCACTCTGGTGCTGGGTGGACAACAGCCTGAGGCTTGGGGATTCAGGGCCCCTGGAGGAGGACAAACAGCAAGGCAGCAGACACGTGGGGGTTTGGATCAGTAGCTCAGAAGGAAAGCAGGTCATCAAGGGCACCTAAACTCCACACCCAGGGGATTAGCCATGTAGAGCCCATGTCTTAGAAAGTACACAGAGGGGACCAAGGCTACAGGACTACCCCTCATCTCCTGCCCTGGCACCTCCCCCAGAGGAAGTCCCATCACCACACACCTCCTCCAGCTATTTCCCCTTCCCTCCTACTGTTTCCATGGCAACAGGAGATGATTTTCTTGGTAAACAAAAAACTGTTGTTCTTTCTCACAAAGGTCACCTAAAATGAGACACCCCTGCCTGTGCTTTATCCAGGTATTTTTCAAGCCTTGAAGGCCAGTCACCACATCACCCAAGCCGACCTCTCCACCCCCATAGCTGAGACGTGGTGTCACTTCACACCACGAAAGGCCCCACCTATGTCCTTCCCCAGCTCTAACACAGCAACACAGATGGGTCCATTTCAAGGAAACAAGAAATGGGACACTTTAGCAAACACTTCTGCTCTTTTTTCCCTCCTCCACTGTTTTCTGGCTCAGAAACTGCACTAGGTGGCCCCTCCGGTCATTTCTTGGGTAGCAGATAGCTACCAGACACACACAACACATGACTGGGCTGCTCCTGGAGAAGAGCGAAACCCAGTGAAGAAGGGGAAGAGTACACTTACGCTGGCAGAAGAAAGGCTTTCCGAGGCAGGTAATGTTATGCATGAAGCTCTACAGTTTCCGTCATCCCTGGACACACCTGTGGCCCCGTGTGTGGTTTTATTCATCAGCTTCATCACTGCTCGCAGCGCGCTTGGGGAAAGCCGTGTTCCCCGAGCTTCCGCCCAGCACTTCTCACGAGGACTGTTTACCCCCGGCAGCTTTTCCCCCGAGGAACATTCATCTAGTAGAAGAATCAGTCCACTTCGATCGAATGTCCCCGAACCCCACACTTTCTAAAGCCCTAGAGGTTTCCTGGGCAATGCCTTCAAGCGGAAAATGCTCAGAACTGGTTCTCACTCCAGCACCACGCCCACCACTCCTTCCTCCATCGCGCTCCCCTCCCCTGGCCCAGCCTGGGCCTGGAGATACATTCTGTCTCTTCCTCGCCGGGATCTCACACCACACGCACACCCGGCCTGTCCAGAGGGCTTTCAGCTAGTTGCTTCTCAGACATGAGGCAGCCATATTGTTGTCTGCTTTTAAGATAGGAATAGATAATAATGGTAGGGGCAGGGTGCAAAATAAGAGCTTGACGCGTTGAAAAGCCTTGACATGTTTGACAGCAGAATCAGCGGGCTGGGGAGGAATGTTCTATTACCATAGACTACTTCCTGGTGAGTGGCACCTGGAAAACAACCAGGAGGAAAGGCAGAGTAGCCTCCATTCAGTCACTTACTTCTTGCTTCGGCTCTTCCTCCCACCTTGGGATGAGGCTCTTAGCTTCGGCTGGGCAGAGCTGACCCCACACTTTCCTCAGACGGCTCGCTGGAACTGAGCAGCAGCAAAGATGAGTCCCAGACTCTCTACAAGAGAGAAAAATCCTGCTCAGCCACAGGTTTGGACCCTGTGCTCACTCCTCTCAGCACCAAACAGCATCCTGTCCATTCCTGGGCACAGAGGGGAAATGTACAGGTCAGGGTCTTCAGCCAAACACCAAGACCCCAGGGTTCAGCCCCAGTGCCCACTTTATACTACCACAGTGGCTACGGGCACGTGCGGGGTGTTGGCCTGCCTGGGGACAGAAGCCAGCTCACCATTCTGGCTGTTCGATCCAGATAAGATGTTATTACCCACAAAGATGTGGCTAATCATATCTATCTCAGACTTGTCATGAAGGTTAAATGAATTAATACCTATAAGGGTCCCTAGAACAGCTTCTGGCATATATGTAAGCATTGTGTTAGCTTTATAAATTTTAATATTCAATTTAGTATTACCACTAGCCCCCAAAGCAGAGTCCTTGAAACAAATGGCCTCTGAATTTCTGAAGTAAAATCCTGACTTCGGTTCCACTCACATGGTACTTTAGGAACCATGACTGCCCTAACTTCACCTCCCTCTCGGCCCTGCCAGCCCCCTGCCAGCATGTCACACAGCTCTGGGCACACAGCTGCTGCCTGGTCATGCTGAACTGAACCACTGAGGTTCCAGGTCCCTCCCGACCCCTGCGAACTTCTGGGTAAGTGTCCCTTTATCTCTGTCCCCTGGAAAGTAGGGCACCAGGGCCTATATGTTTCTACCATCTCAGGAAGCCCATAAAAATACAAAACACAGCCAAGTGAGGAAATGAAACTTTAGGAAACAAGATGGTGATCATAACCAGAGCCTTGGGGATGGATCTGAAGTCTCCCTTCTTCACTTGGAGAAGTCCCATGGCTATCTCCTTGCAGGGGAGACATAATTAACACAAACTGAAGCCCCAGGAACCAGCACGCAGCGTCAGAGAGCCCCTCCACCTCTACAGACCTATCACGTGACGAATCATCCCAGGAGCATGGGGCGGGGGCTATGCAGGGGCCACCCCCAGAACTGCTTCCCCAACCTGGAGAATTCCAGAAGACACTGCGAGTGCCCACATGTCCACACCCTGCAGTGGTAACAGACACGGAGCCTGCCAGTGTCAAGGCCCCACATTTGTACAGACAGGCACCGGAGTGTTGACACAAGGCCTGCAAGCTCTTTTCGCATGATGCAAGATGCTAGCAGCAGCCTCAGTTTCCATTGCATAAGAATTCCTAGAGTGAGACCACAGAGTCCCGCAGCTCTTTTCCACCAGGAGATGCCACAGCGAGGGCAAGCCTTTGGATGGAGTGAGCCTCTTGTAAAGCAGCCTGAAGGCAACCATCCTAAACAAGAGGCCTCTCTCCCCTTCCCACATCCCTTTACGAGAGCTCTTGCCACTAATGAGCCTTCAAGTGGAAGCAAACGTGTAGAGAAAAAGGAGCTACAATGAACTTTCCAGAGCCACAGACTAGCTTCTAGAGCAGTGAAAGCCCAAAGGTGCCAGGGACATGAAATCGGGGACTCAGATTCTGAGAGGCATCCTTGGAACTAAGGACTTCTTAACCCTGCTGACCCCTCAGACCACACAATAGCTACTAAGAAGTGCCAGTTAAATATGTTAAACTGAGCAATTGCAACTAGTAGAACCCAAGTCTTTGCCATTTTATTCAAAAATGTTTACTTCATGGTTCCCTATTAAGTATAAGCAACGTCCCCCTTGTATATATTTGCACCACATTCACACAATGTGTTCCCCATCAACATTTGAATTATGGGCACAGGCCCTGAAATGTTAGTTTTGTGCTAAGATAAATATTGGAATAATATTCACTCTGCTTTTTTGAAGTAATCAACATCACAATTTGTGATTGAAGAGCAGAAACATCATTGGCTTTATTAAGGAACAAAAGGATAACAAGCAATCCTCTTGGGGTCACAGGGGCCCCCTGGAACACCTTCGCTGCCTTTGTAATCATTTTTGTATGCTGCCAGTGGACCGCACACCTTCTCTGATGGCACTGGGCAAACTCCCTGAGCCTCTGAGCCCAGGCCCTGTGAGGACGACAGTGTTTCTGGTATGCCCCGTACCTGCCACCGCTAGCTCCATCAGGGTGCAGCTGAAGCCCCAGCACCATCGCCAGACCCAGCCTGGGCTTTCGGATGACTTCCCACGGAGCACGAGAAAGAAAGGAAGAAAAAGGAAGAAAGGGAGAGAAGGGGGTGCTTACGTGCATATCCCCTCTCTGATTCCTGGGTGGTCACAGTGGCTGGAAAAAGATTTGTCCTCTGCTCACGTGGCCCTGTGCCTCTCACAGGTGGTTCAGACCTGAAGGCCTGCCTCTGTGAACTGATGAAAGCAAGAACCACTGAGGGGCCAGCTCAGAAATATAGCACACTCTGCTCTGCCACAGAAGATCCACGCGACGGCCATATCTAAAGAAAGCTACGTGGCTCAAATCCAGGCCACCCAGAGTCAGCAGCCCACCCCTGGTTTTGGCAATTCTGATCTTTCTGGTCATTTTGGAGCTCAGAAAGATGTCTCTGGAAAGTGAGGCTGAGAGAAAGTGAGGCTTACCCGAGATCGGGTGGCTGCTGAGGGAGATCTCCTCATGGTCCCCTCCAGAATCTGTGCATCGTATCTGCTCAAGGCATCTGTGCCTGTGGATTGCATCCCTGGAACTTGCCCTCTGTGCTCTGGGAAGCTTGAAAAACTGGGCCCAGAGTCTGTCACGAGCAGAGTATCTTAGAGCATCTCAGGATCTCAATTCCCTCAAGTGTTAAATAAGGGGACCGTCCTAATTATCATTATGATTGTTGCTGCCCACAAGAGAATTAGTACATCATGGTCCCTTCCAG
>NW_006443124.1:9228189-9229288 GCF_000325575.1 Pteropus alecto
CTTTCAAACTACAGAGCTATGCCCAGCTGAGAGCTATATATCACCTAGGAAGCATCTGCTACCTTGGCCCCCTTCTTCTCAAAGCCCCTCAATACTCCAACCCAGTGTCCTAGACCCCCTGAAACCTGACCAAGGCGGCACTGCAGAGCAGAGCTGGGCTGCTGATGGTGTGCATGACACTGGTGGCTTCTCCTTGCCCTCTGAACATACTTGCTTCCCTGTAGGAAAAATATGATGTGGCTGGATCTGCCTTGGAGCACCTTAGGTTGTGATAATTTGATCTCCATTCAATTATTCCTATGAAATGTATGAGAACACTGTAGCTGGTGGGCTAGATTCTTGTGAAGAAAAATAACTGGGTTTGTTTTCAAACTTGAAGACATCTCAGACCAAGGGATTCAAATGAATGAAGCAACTTTAGACCTTTTCTTTGGCTGTGCTTTGCTCAGAAAAGAAATGTGCCTCATTTACCGGGATTCGAAGCCCATTCCGGTAATGTGCTCAGCTTAAACCCTGCTAATTAAGCTACAACTGCCTCACTCTGAACCGGGCAGGGGAGGTCCATAAATTATGTTGCCTTGAGCTCCCCACAAATTGCCTCTCCCCAAAGAGGGCTTCTCCATTTGAGAAAACACATCCAAAGCAGTATGTGGCATTGAGGTCCTGGTAACTGTCCCCCCACCTCCTTTGGTGTGGCCTCTCCCACTCACCCGCCAGCAGAGAATAATGAGGGGCCAAAACTTGGGGAGGCTCCGTAAACAGGGTGAGGAAAAGGGTTTGTGCTCCAGGACCCAGGCTGGCCGGCCAGTCTTGCTCCAGCCGGCCCAGAGTACAGGGGAGCAGTGGGGGCCGGGAGGACCAGAACCTTCTCTTAGGTGTGGTCTCCCTGCTCCACCTTGGACATACTTCTCATAGCCCAAGAGCCACACTGGCAGATAGTGACCTGGACAGTGGGCAGTCAGTAGGTGCTGGGGGAACTGCACACTGCACAATCACTGGGATGCCATGTGTGAATAGTTGCGTGTGCTACTCAGAACCCCAGAGTGGAGGCCCCAACTCTGCCGAGTAAGCAAACCAAGCAGGAGCTCCTGGAGGAAGA
>NW_006443124.1:9229310-9252906 GCF_000325575.1 Pteropus alecto
GCAGGAATGGGATGACCCTTGGGACTCTTGCATAGTTACCTAAAGAGGGCCCTCTGCCAGGGATCTCCACTCAGGTCTCCCTGCTCCTTCCCCACACCCCCAGGGTGGTGGACAAGGCGAGGGGAATTGTTCCAGACAGTGTCTCTGCCTCTCTGTATTTCTAGCACAAGTTACTATTTTTCTGCCTAAACCAAAGAAAAATCTCTCCATCATTTTAGCATTGGGAGTGGCCCCCATTATGTGCAAGAAATCCCCCCAGGTATAAAGGGAGGAAGATCAGCAAGAGACGTGCAGCAGGGAAAGTAAAAATGCAGGCAGGCCTGGGATGGGAAGTTTGCAGAGCGCTAATCCCCCAGCACCAAGGGACTGATTTTAACAAGGCAGGCTGTTTGCTAGACGCTTCAGGTTGACTCACAAGTGCTGTTGTGGCAGGCTCTTCTGCTTTGTTCTGTGTTCAGAATTTTCTCATTTCGGGCTTTCTTATCCAAAAATGACTGCTGTGAAAACCAGCCCAATCTTAGACAACTCCTCAATTTAAGGGACATGTTTTACACATCACTTCTCTGCACTATGCTGTCACTCAAAAAGGCAGGGTGGAGAGGGTGATTTCCAGCTAACTCCCTGAGCTGGGGTAAGGTCCCTGAGGAAGAGGCAGTGCTCCTCCGCTGAGGAGAAGGCTGGGTAATTGGGCTCTGCAGCTAGGAAAACCCAGCAGGCCACAGGGGAGCAAAGGCAGGTCCCTCCCCACACAGCTTTCTCGAACCTCTCACTGGATTTGGACAATAGCTATAATAACGGACATGGTTGAGCTCCAGGCACCAGGCACTGTGCCAGGCAGTTTACATGCACCATTTCATTCTCACAGCAACTCTGAGGAGGGCACCATTATCCCCTCTTACAGACAAAGAAACTGAGGCTTAAAGGAGCCGAGGAAGTTGGCTGATGTCCCACAGCTGACCACTGATGGAGCTAGGTCTCCAACACAGGGCTGATTCCCAAACGCCCTTCCTTCAGCCCCACGCCTCTCAGGCTGTGCATCCATCTCCTCTGGCTGGGCTTTGAGAGGCAGTGGGTGCAAGAAGCCAGGCTGGTAAGCACAGAAAAAGAAATCCAAGTCTGCTGGGTCTCCCGCTTTCCTGGTAAGCCAGTCTCAGCATGTTACAGGGAGGGCAGATTCCAGGTGTGCCATGGACGAAGCTGCCACAACCCATTAACGGACCCCAAGTCAAGTTGCTGTGTGAGACCATCCATAGAGTCTGAGGGGCAGTGTCTGGGGTGGTGCCAGAAGCAGCTGGGACATCAGAAGGCCACTCCTCTCTGCACCACCCAATCATGTCTACCCGAATGCTAGAGCAGGCGGCAGCCGGCTGGGCCACTTTCTGAGTCACAGGGGGGTGTGGGTGACGCCAGGAAGTCGAGCCGAAAATTGACCTTTTCCCTGAGGTCACTGCCAACAGTGCTGGTCACGTGGCAAGCCAATGGCTTAACCCATTTCGAAGTGGGAAAGGGCAACTGAATGGGCATGTGATGTGACCAGCATTGGAGTCCACCGAACCGTCCTGCCAGCTAGGAAAGCCAGCACCACGTGACAAAGGCCGGCCCCAAATGCAGGCACCCATTCTCCTGCTCTCAGTCACTGGCACGCTGGGATGAGGCGGCCACACCTTCCCCAGCCAGCATCACTTCTTGCAACCCCCCTTGGTAAACACACGCCTGATTGGCACTCGCTTTGAAATATGAATCTCTGAGATGCAAACCCAGGGTTGTAAGCGATCAGACTTTGTTAATTTTGCCAGGCATCACCCACAGGACCCAGCACAGCTTCTCAGGGTGTGGCCGCCATCAGCCAAACCAGCCACATCTGCTTGCATTTCATCACCAACGTGGTAAAGTTTGACTTTCAGGTGACCTTGAAATTCACAAACTCCAGCAGGGACGAGGGTGGAAGTGGGGAATAGGAGCCAAGTGAAAACCGCTAAAAGGAAGCAGAAATAAAACAAGCTGGGGCTGCCCTGTGCCCCCCAAAATTAAAACCAAATGAACATATCAAAGGGCACTTATCCCAGCTATTTTGGCTCCAACACTCTTCAGCTTTAATCAAGTCCCTGGGAGAGGGAGCCTCAAGTGGCTATAATTTCCTACCTGCCTTCACCTGCACAGCTTGGGCCTGAATCTGGGAGTTATTTGGGGTGGATTTTCCCTGAACGCACAAACCCTTCCATGATGCCTTCTTAAGCCCGGCTCGCTAGGCCCTGACAGAGGCCGTCTGCCGGCCTGGGCTGCCCAAGCCCTGAGGAAGGCAGCAGGACGAGAGGGAAGAGATTCCGTCTCCCTTTGGGGTATCTGGAAGGCTCCAGAGAGGACCTCTATCTAGGCCCTGGCTCTGACAGACCAGGTCCCTCGGACTGAAGACCTAGTCACCTCTAGCAGGAGCCAGGTGCCAGAAATGGGATGTTGACTGACAGCTGCAGATACACCTCTTGGTTCATCCAGAGAGTCAAGGTGGGGAGAACACATGGAGGCGAGAGGCCTGCCTCTCAGTCTAAGCCCTGCCTCTCTCCCCCTCGCTGTGGGACAACAGGCGAGCTTCATCCCTTTCCGAGCCCCAGGCGCCCCCTTGGCCAAACAAGAGGACTGGAAAAGATAATGAGTGACACACAGTTTTCCTAACACTGTTACACATGTTAATAGATAAATGTACATACAGCTTTTCACTTTGCAAAGAACCTTCAATCTGGCCTAATAAGAGCATCACCAGGTAGGAGTGTTGAGGAGCCTGCTCAGAGAGGCTTGCTGGGCTGCACAAGGCCACACAGCTCATAGGTAGTAGAGCTGAGACGAGACTCGGGGCTGTCTGGCTCAGCCATCTGCGGCATTCCACCGTTCTGCGATGCCTCTGGAGGCCTTTCCAGCTCTGGCATTCACACATCTACTCAGAGACTTTGTGATGTTTGCTCCTGGGGCATCTCCCCGAGAGAAATTACAGTGTCTGTTCTGAAGTAAAGCCTCAGAGTCCCAAAGCAGAGGGAAAGCATATGAGAGAGGAAGCAAGAGCAAGCGAGAAGCACCACAAGAGGAACCAGGTGCCAAGCTCCACCGGCCCCACCTACAAGAAGGAATACTGCTTTGAGCACTTAGTGCCTACTACATACCAGTTGCTTTCTAAGCTTCATCTCATTCCCTCCCCCCACTAAGTCTCTGAAACAGGAATTATTATCATCCCCATTTTACAAATTTTTCTAACAACTATGTGATTGCTTACCATGTGCCAGGCACTGGATGAGACAGCTGGGGCTCAGAGAGAATCGGGGAGGTGCCCAATGTCCCATCTCAAGTTGAAGTACAACCTCAAGCATACCAATGTCATTTGTGGGTAGACTCCCGCAAATACTCTTTTTCTTTCTGGGCTGACTTCCCTTTTTAATGCTGTGTTCTAGTCCATAACATGGACTATGTGCAAGGAACTCCAGGCAGATGCTTGTGGGCTCTCTAGCCCTAGTTGGACTCCATGGCCGACTATATCTGGCCTGAACTCTGCCACAGAGTGCAGAGGGATCACGTCAAGTTTACCTGGTATTCAGCTGGCCAGCACTGGTGGCAGAGGCCTTGCAGAGCACCATTGCTCCACGGGTCACCTCCTACCCACAACCTGGGGCCCTATCAGCAGGCAACCCCAACCCAGCATCCATGGAGGTCAAGGCCAGAGCAATAAAGGCCAGCCCCAAAAGATCTGAGCCCCCTCACCCCTCCTCTGCCCGTCTTGCTTCCCCCTTCTCCAGTCTATCTACCCCGCAATGGGCAGCCCTGAGCTGCAGCCAGACGAGACATCTTAGACCCTCTTCAAAAAAGAGCCAACACCCAGAACAGTCAAGTGATACATACTCTCAAGGTTGGCAAGACTTTCAAGTTTACAGAGTCCTCACCCCTAAACCCAAACCTCTGCTACCCGCAACATGCAGCTCTGTCAGGAATGGGAATACAGATTTTGAGGTCAATGCTGCTCTGACCTTGACCTCTCTGAGGGTGTTTTCTCATCTGTAAAACGAGAATAAGAACCGGGCAGATGGGATTGGGTCAACCAAGCAGTCAGCCTCAGGGTGGAGCTGGGACCGGATACACGGGTGAGGAAGAAAATTAGGACACCTGTGAAGGAAATAGGGCTAGGCACACGGAGGGCTGGACTTGCCAGTGAGGCATGCTACCGGCACATACTTGGTGCACCATCAAGCATCTTTTGCCCAAAGGGGCAAAGACAACACAAGGGACGAGAAAGGTGTGGGGCAGGCTGGCAGCCAGCTATAATTAAGCACCCACCAAAAACACGTGAGAGGACAGGGGAGCAACCAAACGTGCAAAGAGCAACGTCCAGCCCTGTGGTGCCCATAGCTCCATGGGGCCTCTCTGTCACAAAGGGTCTTGAACTCTACCCCACGGTTCATTTCCAAAACCCCAAGGCACTGCTGGCTCCCAGTCAAGGAAGTCCCTGTACCAAGCTAGTCCCCCATGTGCTCTGCCCTCCTCAGCCAGCTCTAGCTTCCAGGCTGCAGTACAGGTCCAGCAAGTGTCTCTACGTACTGGGGTCACCTCTGCCCAGCTCCAGGACAAACCCCGACCACATTCACAGAGCACTTCTGTGCTCTCCAGGCGCGGGGTGGAGTAAGGGTGAAAACATGGTGGGGAACAGGGATCCTGTTGATCATGAGAACTCTTAGGGACCCAGGAGACCTCACACACACCAAGACGACCACCCCATCAGGAGTCACTGCCAGCCCCTCCAGGGTGGCTAGCTAGGTAGCCTTGAGCCCATAGGGATGTGATATTGTGGAATGACCCAGAGGAAGTGGAAGCCAGTTCCCCTTGCCCTGTGAACCTTGTGCAAAGCATGGCCCCTGTGGCCCCAAGTAGAGCCCTGCAGGAAATGGAACGAGTTCAAGTCCAAAGCCCAACTGTCAGTAAGGCCCAGGACCATAGTTTCCCTACCTGTCAAATTGGAAGTGGGGACATGCACAGGGTTTCTGTGAGGAATGAAGGAGATAACGGGATCCTCTTGGGGGTGCAGCAGGACCCTTCTTCGCCTCTCACTGCCTGGGGGCAGAAAGCCACTAGACCCAGAGTGTCATGCTGAATGGTGCTGTTCCCCTTGCTAGGGTGAACAAGAGTCAAACCAAAGACTCTGTGGGGTCCCTGATGGTGGGCACCAAATGTGGGGAGACCCCTGGGCAGGATGGAGGGCTGGGCATCCCTCTAGGATGGAGGCCAGGAGAAGCATCTTTACCTGGGTGTCCCCAGGACGGGATCCCCATTTTGATTAAGTTCCTGTCTGGGGAGGAGGAAACGACCCCTCTCTCCTCGACCCCCAGCAAACAAGTCCGCACCAGCAGAACCCACATCCACAGCCTGCAGACCAGGGCCGCCCCACCACAGCACAGGGTACTGGCAGCGGCTCCGCTCCGAGCGGGCAGCTCCGCAGCTGGACGGCTCCTTGACAGTTATTGGCAGGGCCTCCCTGCCCGAGGATGGGGTGGGGGAGGGGAAGAAGGAAGAAAAGCCAATTTTGTTTCCCAGGGAGAAACGATTGCTGACAGCTGTCCATAGGCAAGCGGAGGCGCGTGCCCACGTAATCTAAACTCGAGCCGCCCAGGTCTCCCCTCAACCCAGAAATGAGCTTGTTAGAAGAGCCTGGATCCCGGCCGTTTCCCTTGACAGCTTCCTTCCCCTAATACACGCAGCAAATTGGCAACCTGTCCTCGAGCATTTGCATCCCGCGTCCCTAGAGGGAGATATCTCTATTATTCTGTTTTGGATAAAGGAGGCCATTTGAGATGACAGGTAGCAAACGCCTCTTTAATAAACCACGCAAGCAGCCAGAGAGAGCCAGGCAGTGGAGAGGGACTTGACAAATAGGTAGATTTGCAACCCGGGAGCATTAGTGGGGCCAGGCGGAGCAGTAAGCAAGGGAATGTTGGGGCTGCAAGATAAATCACCCCTTGTTATTCTGATTTAACCATCACCCTGCTGGAGGCCCTGTCTACCACCTCCAAAAGGCAGACTCGGAGACGGAAGCACAGCTGGCTTTCTGGCTCTGGATTTGCGAGCTGCCGCTTGCTTCTCCAAGTTCATCGCCTGCTGCGGTGTGGCAGAACTTCCATGTCAGTTTGCAGATCTTCAGAGAATGGTCCCTGCCCTTCCTGCATCTCTATCCAAGCCTCTATTTTTTTTAATAATCCCAATTTTAAGAGAAATAAACATTTACTCAGCACGAACCATGTTTCTCCACTGTAAGTCACAGACACCTGTCCTCCTCTTTGTTTTATTTCCCTTGATGCAACTCTTTATTGCTCTGCTTCTCATTTAATTCCCCCTCCCTGGGTCCTAGCTTCTCCCCACCCTTAATCCAAAGGAGCTGGGCCTAAGACTCTGGGTTCTGTCCAGTGATGTCCTGACAAATGTTTAACAGCCAGCTTGCTGAGAAAATAAAGAAAAGCCTAATTTGTAGTGTTTGCTGATCTCAGTGGTGTAAATACTCACACAGGCTGTTTCAAGCTTCCAACAGGATGTCAACGAACTCTGAATTGGGAATAAATACACAATACACACAAGCTGGCTTCAGCTCTCTGCTGATTCTGATTCTCCTGAGTTCCATCCTCTGCCCCTCAGCCCAAGGGAAAACACTTCCAACCCTGACTTCTGGGCATGCACACACACAAGCCTGTTCCCCCAACCCCAGACACGCTCTCCCCCAACACACAGTTCCTGCCCGGGGAACAAGAAGGCTTCCACCAGTCCTGCACCAAGAACTCTTCACCTCAGACAATCCAAATCACTGCTCCATCACCTCAGAACACCTGTGTGACCTTAGGCACATTCCATAACCACGCTGTGCCTTAGTTTCCACACTTATGTACGGAAACCCTCTCTCACGGGGAACATGAGTTAGCTGAGGCAGTGCATGGTACAGTACCTGGCAGGGGGGGAAGCTCAGGAACGCTGCTGTCCTCCTCCTCACCCGCTGACAAAGGCGTCTGGGATGTAACCACAGCAGGATGCTTCCACTTCCTACTCAAGGGACCTGCCACACGGCTGAAGGCTGCCTGCACAGGACCGTGGGCTCATCTGGTTCTCGAGGGCAAACAGACCCAGTGTGGTTGAGTCGAAGGTAGAACCGGGACCTCCCACCACCGCTTCCTACAGCACCAGCTCTCCTTATAAGGCTTCGGCGGGGCCGCTCTCCACCTCTCCGGTGGCTGTGTGTTGGAATCACCGGGGGAGCCTGACAATCTATTCGGGCCAGGTTTCCCATCCACTCAGATTCTGATTTAACAAACCTGGGGTGCTAGCTGAGCATGAGGATTTTTTTTAATCTCTCCAGGTGATTCTAATGTGCAGCCGAGCCTGAGAATCGTGTGAAGACTGAGAGCAGGACTCCTCAAAGTAGCAGCTGAGCATGAGTGTGAGCGATCAGGTGTTGTCCCAGGCAGGCTCTGGCCTCAGGCCCCATTTGCATGCATCCTGCCTGGTGCCACAAGTTCCAGGCCCAGCGAATCTCTGTAACCCACAGAGACCATGTCACAGAAGGGGTTCCAGCAACCAACGGGGCACAGGACTAGGTGGTCTGTATGGGCTCCCTGACCCGAATGTTGTGTCTCTATGCAATCCCCCGTGTGCCCACCTCAAATGCCTAGACTCTTTCCTGATCCAAGACCTAGGCAAGGCTGTGGTCATGTGAAAAGTACTCTTGGGGATTACGTGTGCACAGCCAACGTGATGGAACACAGTGGCCTCAACCAAAGGCAGCAAACACACGTTTGGGTGGGTGGCCAAAACCCAAAGTGTCACCTGCAAAAAAAATGGGAGTAGAATCGCTATCTCTCAACGTGTTTTCTAGAGAACGCTAGTTCTGAGTGATATCTGTCAGGATATGGAAGGGAGCTGCTTCGATTCAGATACATCTGCGGGAAGCTAAATTAGAGAAAGCTAAATCAGTTTCTTTACTGCATGACTTCTCAGTGTCTTGGTATAATGTGCATGAAGAATCTCCAAGAAAGGAGATAAGACGCAGTGCTTCCCAAACTTATTAGACCACAGAACCTTTTCCCACCTAGTATCTCCCAGGACCAGCGATCCACAAAACATGTTTGGCAAAGGCTCAGGAAGATCAAATGGCTAACAAGCCCTGCCACAACATCGGGCCCCAACCTTTGATCCATCCATGCATATGTCCTGCATGTCCCTGTCTGCACCAAAGGACAGTCACCAAGAGGAGAAGCTACTCCGGAAGCACAGGAGGAAGACTCTAAGGCCAGGATCCACTCCAGATCCTACAAGGAGGCTTGGACAGGCTTGGGCAAAGCATGGATTGTGTAAACAATATTTGGGGACTTTTTAAACATAGATTATTCAGCCAATTAACTCTAATGGCCCCTCAGAGCTGAGAAAGACTATTGGGTAAACATGTGGGGCTGAATGTGGCCTAAGCCCCAAGATTTCCTCAAAAGATGGGTTTACGAGTCCCCCATTAGAGTTCCCTCTGGGCTCCAGCTTGGCAGATAAGTTCACTGCCCGGAAAGGAGTTTTGGCCTAAAATGTGAAAAGGGTAAGAATAAAAAGAAGGATCCAGCCCCCTTTAAGCAGGGAACTCTCTGGGTACAGATTTTATATATTTTTTCATTTGCCATAAAACATACATTATATGACACAGAACATCTGGTAGCCTCTGGTAGCCTAGCTCTTTCTTTCCCAATAGGAGGAGAAATTATAAATTCCCCTCCAACAGCCATTTACAGTCACATATTCTAAATGTTTCTCACTGGATACAACACAGCCAGGAGAGAGGCTGACCCCATGTCTGTCTCAGTGAAGCGGTGGGAGCCCCACCCCCCGCTGGCTGTCCCTGAGACCAAGGAGACTGGGCACACCAGCCCCGGCATGGAGCCCTCAGGAGAAGCTGGGCTTCCTTCAAGACGTGGGGCCAGAGGCCAACACCCCAACATAGAGAGCTTTAGAGTCCAAGAGGACATGTCCATGGTCAAGTCTGCTGACAGACAGGGGACTAGGGACTAATTTTCCAACTTCTACCAGGAACAAGTCTTCTGGAATTCTCTTAGGCGCTACAAGGCTACACAGGAGGCCTAGAGCCTGAGGGCCCATCCCTGCTACAGGGAGCTTACACACCTGTGGGGAGGTGAGTTGAGGGTGATCTTCCCTCAGCCTCAATCCACTCTCCATACATAATATATCCCATTACAAGAGCTAGAATCCTGGGAGTCACTGTTTTCCTCCATCTCCCTCACTGCTCATGTCCCACCCATCACCACACCTAGTAACTTGACCTCTAGAATCTCTCTATGGTCACAATCAGCCAAATTCCTCCCTTGGACAATAGCCCATCCTCACTGGTCTCCCAGCTTCCTCTCTGGCCCTGCCCAGTCCACTATCTGCTTTCTGGGATGCAAATGTCACCACGTTCCACTTTGGCACAGAAACTTTCCTACTGCTCGTAGGATAAAGACTTGAACACAGCTCGTGACTGATTGGGTCCCACTCAGCCTGTTGCTTCCCTCTGCCCAGAACTCTCTTCTCTCCTGTCTTTTCCAGGTTACCTCTCACTTACTCCAGAGCTCGGCTCACATGTCATTTCCTCTGGGAACCCAGGATGGGTTCTCTCGGTTCCTTGGTAGCAGGTACCCAAACAAAAATTTGTCCCGCTGCCCGGTACTTGTACACAGTAGGTGTTCAGTAAATATTTGTTGGACCAAGGGCTTCACTGAGACAAACAGCCAGGGGGACGAGGCATCTACAGGCCTAGCATTAAGAATGGTAGTTGAAGCAGAGACAGAAATAAGGGCAGGCACACACCCCCTCTTGATTTCTGCCTCCCAACAGCCCCATGAGTGTATTGTAAATGGGCCTGTAGAAGTTAAGTGTATTGTAAATGGGCCTGTAGAAGTAACATGCTAAGCCGGGAAATGGTGAAGCCAGGATTTGAACCCATGTCCAGCTGACTCCAAAGCCCCTGCTCTTTCTCCTGCAGGATTCTACTCAGGAGTCTAATTAGGATGACTGGGGCTCAGTCATATAGACGGTAGAGAGGGCAGGAAGGGTCCAAGCCAAGGAATCGGCATGAGCGAAAGCATGGTGGCATAAGAAGGCCAGTGTGCTCAGAGAAACACAAGAGTTGAAGGAGGGCTGGAGGAAGTTCTAGAGAACAGAAAGCTGAGAGCCAGAGCAGTCCAAGGGAAGGAGGTCACTGCATGCCAGCCTTAGAAGACTAGGTGTTATCCTAGACTACAGATAGCATGACCTTACACTCGACCCCATGACAGAGACAGTCACCAACTACTCTGTTGCTGTAAGTAGGTGAGCCCCATGTAGACTTTTTAGCAGCAGCACGTCATGAGGCCCGGCACAGAATGGAAACAAAAGCAAATGAAGGCAAGCACCACATACTTCTCTCTCAGAAACGGGACCTGGCTATGGAGAAGATCGGGGCCCCAAAACAGTTCTTGAGAGTGAACCACATCCCACTGCCCCGTTCCAAACCCCCAGCCCTCCGCCCTTAGGAAGCCTTCCAGGTCAAGAGGGCAGTTCGGTTCTCCTAACCACACTCCGCTTAAAGCACCACTCCCACGCCCTGCTCCTCTCACCCACTGCCCACATGCGCTTTCTCACTTCACAGCAGAATGAAGCACTGTCAGATTTTTAATATCAGATCCATATTATCTCATTAATCCCCATTCCTCAATATTTCTCTGGCCCGTCTTGCATTATTACAGCTCTCTATTGCATTATAACCTCCTGCAGGGCTGAACGAGCCCACTTCACGCCTTCGAATGGCCACTGGCGTGTGCAGGCAAACACCTCATGCCCGCTTGGGCCTGAAAGCATTTCAGTTTGTGTTTATATATTAGCTAATTCCAAATCCACCAGGCAGCCAACATTTCCTGAGGGCCTACTATGCACCAAACGCTCGTGAGAATACAAAAAAATGGTGTGAAATACAAGATAGGGCCCAAAGCTTCCTCCTATCCAGTCCTAGGAGCTCTCGGACAATTGTACCAGAAGCAGGACATATTTCTTCCTTAGATCCTCACTAGAGCAACAAGACTGCATCTCATGAAAAACTATAACAATACAAGCTATAAGGGAAAGTTCGAGGGAAGGAGTTCTCAAGTCAGTACCTGCTTAAGTATCATGTGATTGACACAGAAGAAAGCGAACAGCATTCAGAAAAGCGAAAGCCGCAGAACTTTGGACTAGGCTGAGGAGAGAAGACTTCACAGAAGAGCAAGAAGACTAGATCTGAGCCTTAACCATCAAGGAGAATTTTCATTTGTGGAGGAAAGGGAGATGCCAGTGCAGCTGGGCAGAAGCACTAAAGAGAAGACTGCCTAAGACTATGCTGGAAAACTACCCACAGACCTGACCGGGGGACTCTGATTTGGCCCAGACAGCACTGTGGGGACATAACCATTCCAAAAAGTAACAGCTCTATGCACGTGTGTGTCTATGTGTGTGTGCATGTGTCACTGCATCACTGGCCAAGGCGATTATTCAGATCTGAGGCCGGGCTGCTTCTCCCATGGGAATCAGCCAGCAGGCAATACTTAGGGCACTGAAGGTACTACCAGGAGGTGCCAATCTTAACAGTGATGCTTATCATGTTCTTGAAAGACTCCCCTAGTGTCAGCCATGAAGACCAGAGGAATAGGGAAGGCCTAGATGAAGAGCCCAGGACACCAGCCTAGCAGCACGTCCAGCCCCGGCAGCCAAGAGTTGTTGCAGCTACAGTTCTTACTCAACAGGCCTCATTACAGGGTGTGGATTTCAGAGTGTGCCCAAGATCATCACAGCATGGGGTACTTAGGGCAAGTTCTGTCTCTTCCCATCAGCTTCTTGGTCTAAACATGGCAGGGGCGAACTGTACGACCTGTAAGGACCCGTCTATACTACAGCTCTAAGACCCAAAGGATTCATGAAATTCCCATCTGCTCAGCAATGGGCAAGAGTTCACCCAAGCGCCAGCCTGACCCGCTTACTTCTGCGAGGGAGACCGCCAGCCAGCCGTGTCTGCGGTGGAATCTTGTGTAACAGCTTTGAGAGCCGGCACAGATAATCCCATCACCATGCCAACAGGTCAGCTCTGTTATGACACTGTTTTGGGGATACAAGGTCAGTGAGCTGAGAGTCCCAGATTCGGTTCTCCTCCAATTAGGCCTGGATTAGGGCGAGCCTCTGCTCCTCGTGACCTTTATTTTCAATGATGTAAAGTGAGGGCCAGTTACCTTCCAGCTTGTATTCTCCAAGCCCCCTCTTCCACATGCCCCAGAGGGTGGTCAGAGGGGTCACCAGGGGCAGGATGAAACAGCAGAAAGGGGCAGGCTCAGAGCCAAGCATACCTGGGTTCGATTCCTGACTGATCCTGTGTACTACTCCTTCGGACTTGTCCTACAAGCCTTGGTGTCACTGGGAACATCATGCCTACATCCTGTAGGGTGTTGGGGATGATTTGAGCTAAAGTATGGTACCTAAAACAGGTACCTAAAACATAGTAGGAACTCAGTGATTGGTAGTTATGATCAAAAGCACTTTTACAACCAAAATGCAACAGACCAATAAAACAGGAGAAAAATCTGTAAGCACATAAGGGAATGCAGTGTATGATACAGGCAGCATTTCTACTCAGTGGAACTGAAGTGGATCATTCAATAAATGGTGTCAGGACAACTGAGTGCTACTTTTTGTTGGTGGCAAGAGCAGGGGAAGGAATAGCTAGATCAATAACTTTCTCCTTAAACTACGACAAATTCTCGATGAAGTGAAGATTCAAATGTAAATAATAAAACCTTACCAGTTCTACAAGAAAACATGGATGAAAGTTTTAAAATCTTGTAGGGGAGAGGAATGCTTTCTAAGTGTGCCATTAAAAAAATAATAATAAAGAGCCAGAAAGGGGGGTGGGGGTGGGGAATTCAGCCACATAAAAACCTAAAACTTCTAATCAAAAAAAAAAAATTATGGTGAACTAAAATCTTTGCAAGACATACAACAGTTACTTGTCAACTAAAAATTGGGAAGGGCCTACTGAGTATCAGTTACTGCGTTTCTAACATTCTAAAAGTTCTCACTAACCAGTTCCAGCAAATGAGCCCCTAGTAGAAAAAGGAGCAAAGGATATGAACAAGCAATGTGGAAAATAAGAAATACAAAATGGCCACCAAGAATCACATAAATGCAAACAGATGTAATATATAATTTTTCTGCTACCATATTGGCAAAGAATGAAAATGTCAGCAAAACTCAGGCTGGCCGGAGTGTGGGAAGCACATTCTCATGCAGTGTGGGCACCCTTTGAGGGCAGGTATCGAAATGCTTTATGTGCATATCCTCTGACTCTACAAAGATGTTCACTCAAGTTCGTTTATAATACAGAAAAATTGGAAACAACCATCTAAATATGCGCAAAGGGAAGACCAGCCAAGTTAAGTATGATATTCATAGAATAATTCTGCAATCCTGTAAGCCAGTCGGAGCCGGGGAGGAGGGGAGGCTGCACACGCCCGGGGGGCCGGCATCTGTAATCTAGGATGGATGGCAGGGGGTGCGAATCACAGCCTGGCTGCCTGCCTTCCCTAGGATGTGGAGGAGAGAGGGTGGCTGTACTGTGGCTTTGCTCTAACATCTCAAGCAGGAAGATCCCCCAGGTTAACAGGGAGGCACTGAAGGCCTAGTAGGCTCAGGAGCCAGGACAACTCCTGGGCAGTGTTCTCAGTTGGGGACCCACCCTCTGGCCCAGACACACACAGGGTCCACCTGCTACACTGGCCATGCCTGAGATCCGCAGGCCAGCTGGGGCTAGGCTTTAGCTCAGAATCTGCCACTAATGTGCAGATGGACATGGTCATCAGGCCTCAGCTCTGGCGACCATGGTGCAGGTCAGGAGAAGTCAGGGCAAAAAGGAAGACAGGGCACAGAAGAATCCGGTAAGGGAGTTTGGGAAGTCAGACTGACTGCCCCACGGGTTCTCTGCCCTTCTCTGAAGAAAGTCCTAGCATAGAAACCTCTGCTCAAACACAGGCTAAAATGGAAGCCCAGGTGGAAAATACATATGCCCACCATCAAGGGGCCAGTCACATGGACAGGAGGGCCGAGGCCCTCTTGTATGCCAGCTCTGTGCTTGCTCCTCTCCGAGAGGCTCTGAGGAAGAGGCAGAGTCCCATCCTCCAGAAGCAGTCAGGTGGGGAGAAGGGACGCCAAAGAAGGCAGGTCAGAGGAACCAGCTAGAGGTCAGAGTGGCTCCCGGGGCAGGGACCACAGACGGTTCCTGGAGGTCTAGTCTGGGAAAGTCTGGAGGTCAAGTCTGGGAAACAGGCAAAGTCAACTCTGGGATCCAGGGAAGAAACACACATAGGACAAGCCCAAGGAGAGGTCCCCACCAAGAGGTGGCTGAGTCTGTTCTGACCAGAATAGGAACAGTGAAGGGAGAAAGTGTGTGAGAGGTGGCAGGGACAGAGCTGGGGACTGCCAAGAAGTCAAGGAGATAATCATTTAGTAAATCTGCTTTGACTGAGGAAAGCCAGAGCTGGCTCACACAGCTGCATGCTCCCGTGGCAGCCTACACACCTGCCAGCCTTCCTTCCCCAGGTAGGCAGCACCTCGTTATCCTAAGACCCCACAGGGCTGGGTTCTTGGCAGCACAAGGAAAGGAAGTCGACCCTCTTCGGGCCTGTGTTTGGGGCCAGCCCCAAGCAGAGAAGAATGAGGCTGCAGGGGCACAGGGCCCTGTCGCACACTAACCCCCCACAGAGAGAAGATAAAGGATCAAGAAATACTTCAGAAGCAGAATGAAAGACACCATCCTCCACCCAGGATGGAAACCTGGACCTTTCTTGTCTTTCTCATGCCCTAAGCCTAACTGGAGAGGGGGCTGTCCACGGGAGAGGCAGCAGACCTGGGAAGGGGAAGTGGACAAAGACCATCAGCTTGAGTGTGGGCCTGGGAAACGCCAGCTACCTGGCAGGACAGGCACTGCAGTGCTGGGTCACATGTGCTCAAACATCTTGCAACCTGGACTGTCTTCCTCAATGCCTTATTCCCTGAGTGCCAGGCACATACTAGCACACAGTAGGAGCCTGGCCTGAACTGACACTGAAAAAAGGATGCTCAGTGGGCAGCTGGAAGTCCGTCTCTGGAGGTCAGCGCAGAGAAGGCATCTAGTGAGAGTCTAGAACTGGGGGTCATCAGCAAAGAACGTGCACCTAAGCTTTCTGAGTGCTGACTTGCTGTTAGGCACTGTTTGGGGAGCTTTATAGAGATTAAGGCAGTCACTCATCATAGCCACCCTAGAGGTAAGCATCATTATTATCCTAGTCTACAGGTGAGGAAACTATGTCACAAGAAGGTTAAGCAACTTGCCAAAGGTCACGAGGCTAGAAGGTGTAGAGCCAGGACTGGACCCAGGCAGAGTGGCCCCTCTTCATCACTATGCTATGGAAATCAGGCCAAGAGTAGATAAGCAAGTGTGCAGGGAGAGGAAAGAAAGGGCCCAAGAACAGATGCCAGGGCAACAGCCATGATCAAGGAGCAGCCTCAGAGAGAGGAGCAGGAGCGTGTCAGAGGCTGCCCCGCAGTTAGTGCTCAGAATGTGTTCAAGTGAGTCAACGAACAAACGAGTCGGTGATGGCTAAGGACTGAGGTGATGCAGACACCGCGAAGTAGACAGCTAGAAGAAAGAGGCGGGGTGTGGTCAGTGGTGCCCCACAGCAGGGAGGCCAGGAGGATCCCCGATTTGGAACTGACTAGAAGCTGCCAGCCTGGCTGTCCCAGAGCACAGGGCTTGGTACTCAGCCTGGGGATGGCTGAGCCATAAAAGGCCTCAGTCAGCTCTGTGTGGCTACAAAACAGTCGCTTCGTCTCCGGCCATGGGGACTCTCGCTCTATGCCAAGTTCTTTCAAGTGTGGGAAGGATCTTCTCCCCCAAACACTTCACAGCTATTTCTAAAGCTCACACTCCAAGATGTTGCCTATTTATAACCAGAAATTCCTCCATAACCAAACTGGACAAAGAAGAGAGGCAACTCCATATTGTCTTTGATGTTGTTTGAAATAAGAAGAGCTCAGAATTGCGTCCTTGACTGTATCCAAGTTACTCCTTTTCCCCATATATGGCTGGATCCACTGTTTGCCAGAACAAGTCGTGTTTTCCTTATTAAGCAATATACAAAGTTAGCAAACAGAGCCTGGTCGCTGCCCCACATCCCAACCCGAACTGTCACAGCTGGAGCAAGGGCCTGACCAGGCTGCAGTGCATCAGAGGGCCTCAGCAGCTCTAGGGTGCAGACCAGAACACTGGGCCAGGGATGGGGAGCCTGTCCCCAACAGGCCCAACACTGACCAGGCCGTGAGCGTCAACAACTGCAGTGCCTACTGGGTGCCAGACTCTGAAAAAAGTCACATTGAATCTGCACAACAGCCCTAAGGTGTGAGTATTATTATCTCCGTCTTACCAATGAGCAGAGTGAGGCTTAGAGAGGCCACATAATCTGTTCAAAGTGATCCAGTTGGGATGGTGCAGGTGGAGGTGAAGGTGTCTGTCTTCATAGGCCATCTTTTTTTTACCCCTTCATGGGTCATATCTCCTCTCTAGATCTTGGTTTACCCATCTGGAAACTGAGATGGCTGGAAAAAACATTTCTCAACCCCCTCCAACTCTCACATCAGCACTTATTCTGTTACGGGTGTCAGAACCTTCCAACGTGCCCTCTGTCGAGGTCTGGAATGGATGAGTGGTACAGGTATGTGGAGACACAGCTCTTCCCCAACCCCAGAAAAGCCCTGACACAGGCGCATGGGTGGCATGGGGCCTCTGCGGCCGGCCCAAGACTAAGAACAGAGTCTCTCTCCTCCCTGCTCAGTGCCTCTCGGCTCCTAAGATTCTCCAGCCTTCAAGGCCCCCTCCAGGAGCCATGCTGCCCTGCAAAGCCCCACCACATCCACAGCCTGCTGTCTGGGCCTGCAAGCCTGCCTTTGACTACCAGACCTCTGAAATTTGACATACAAGACTGAAGGAATGACTATGGAATTGAGTGGTGGGGCCCAAATGCTCCATGCTCCCAGGTAGACAGATCCAGTGTGGCCATGAAACAGATGGGACCCGTGCCCTACTAGGTGTCTTTGGAAAATGTAGGACTGGGGCTCACTTCCCAAGGTCACCACTACTCCTCAGAGCTACCTGAGATGGGCAACCGGTTAAACCTGTGGGCTGCAGAGCTCCAGACCAGCCTTCCGGATATGACTCTCTGGATTCGGGCCCCAAACCTGCAGGCTTAGCCAGCACCCAGGATTTGATGACGGCATCAGTGTGACCCACTGCCCTAGGATAATTCATGCTGATTTCTTTCCCGGTCCTTCCACTGCCTCCTCTTCTCTATATGTCAGCCTAAAACACGTGGCCTGTGGGCCCCAATAAAATGCCACACACCTGTGATTTTTCCTTTACAAGTGGCATTTTTTAATGTTCTTCGCATTAACCTGACAATAATAAACAAAATAATAAACCTTCAAGCTGCTTCTCATACTCGCAGGAGCTACAGCATCTTAATCCACACAGGGATAAAGAGTGAACCCTTTCCAGCTCCCACCCTCTGAGGAACCCACCTTCTCTACATTGCTTCTGGTGTATGCCGTGCAGGGGTTACAACAATGGATCGGTTCAATGAATTAATAAACATCAGCTAAGTGAATACACAAATGACTATCTAATCTTTGAGAAGCCAGTCTCAAGCAGTCGACCTGTTTCCCATTGGTAAAATTTTTAAAGATTAGCAAATGTTCCAAGAAATGATGATTACCTTTGGATGACAGAAGTGTTTAAATCTATGATGACAGTTTGTCTGGTATCATAACCTGATGTACCTTTTCCAACCAGGCGTTGACTGGGTGCCATGATTTTCTAAAGACATTTCATCTTGCCCTGCGACCAGCTCCCCCTGACCTGCTACAGTTCGAAACCATTTTGTGGAGCGCTGCCTCCCGGGACCCATCACCACCCATACTTCAGGCATCTGTCTTCTTTTTTGTTTTAAATTAGAATAAAATGTTTATCCTTTTAATTAATAGCATGTATTTTTGTCAAATTTTTAAATGATACAAAAATGTATAAAGTAAAACATGAAAGCCTGACCCAAGCATGGCAGATGAGTTGGTATCCTCCTTTCTCAGGAGACCCTTTGACCTCAACACTTCGCCGGCTGAAGTGAAGCAAAATCCACAGACTCAAACCCCCGTCCCCCATTCTGCCACCACCAGACTCCAGCACTTTAACCCAGAGCTGCCACACTGGAAGAAGTGGTCCTCCCATGACTAAGGGATGCCCCGCCCCCCAACCCAGAGACCCGGGGCGAGCTGGAGGGGAACGGACAGCCCAACGGTCCAGTGGCAAAGTGCCAATTCCAACTGTCACAGTATTGTTAAAAGTCAACTGTCTCCCAGGGAGGTGGTTACACAGGTGTTTGCTTTATAGCAATTTGTTAAACTGAACGTTTTCTATATGTGTTGTATTTCACAATTTTTAAGGTTAAAAAAGAAAGACAAGGCAACTGTCTTTGTGGAATGTAAACCCTGGTGAATGCCAAACTCAAGCAGGTGCCAGAATCACCCCCCCCCCGCCAGGACTTAGCCACTAGCAAGGTCATGTGCAGAGCAGCCCAATGAGTCAAGACCCCAGAATGCCACTCAACCCCTAGGGCCAGTCGGCTCTGGGCCTGCACTGATGAGAAGAAGGCTGTGCCCACCCCCAATTAAGTACCTTTGTTCCAGGATAGGAGAAAAACTGGGGTGGGCACACGTGGCTCTCTGGACCCTCCCCACCACCGACACACCCTGCTGGCCTCTGCACCTTGTGGCCCATGACACTCAGGTAGCAAAGCTGGGGATGAACTGGAATCTGAGGACGCCCTTCAGAAGAGAGAGAGAAACACTGCACAAAAAGCAAGCAGGTCACACATGGCCATGACACACAGAAAGCTGCTGCCTTACCTAAGAAATGCAAGTCAAACAACAATAAGACCATTTTCACCTAACCTACTGGCAACAATTAAAAAGAGTGATAAGACAGGAGCAGACAAAGAGGCAAGGACAAAGGCCCTCTCACATACCAAAGAATGGAGTATAAATTGCACACACTATCTGCCAGTATCTTTGATGTGCATGCCGATCAGGCCATTTCACTTCAAGGAAATAGCTAAGGAGACCAAAGGACAGGTATGCAAAGATGCAGGCACACTGATATTCAGAGCAGCACTCTTTACAGTAACAAAAAATTGGAAGCATCCAAAATGTCCCTTAATAAAGGACCTTAATAAGTTATAGTTTAATAGAACACTATGCCGCTTGTTAAAAAGAAAGCAGAAGCCCCTGATTTATGATTGAAAGATGTCCAAGATCTAGCGTTGAAGGGAAAAGACTGGGTGCAGAATAGTATAGTACGCTATGATCTCACATACCCTTGCAGAGTGTGTGTATGCTTACATGTGTTTATTTCAGCAGACATGGGCACAAATTCATAAAGGCAAAACTATCTAGGAGGATACATACTTGAGTAGCTATGCATAGAGAAGGCAATTATGAGGTTCACTTACTTTGGATTGTTTTAATTTTTTATAATAATCATGTATTATCAAAGAAGTAATAAAGATATCCCATTAAAATAAAGCATGATGTAAGAAAAAACAGGTCAAAAACCACAAGGATAGGAAGAACAGGAGAGGGACCAATAGCAAGAAAATTTGGGGAACTAGAAAGCAGGTAAATGAGAGGAGCTGACTTAACAGACCTAAGTAAACTAAATCCTAAGTCAGCAGAGAAAAAAGCCAAAAAGCTACCTGTCGTTCACCGTAGAATTATACAAAGCCTTAGGAATTAGAGGCACCAGGGACCTGTGAAAGGGGGAAGGCTGAGCACAGGACGGGGACCTGAAAGCCCTGATAATCAGTTTTAGGTGTCAGGTCCCTGCAGCCAGAAGATTGTCCTTGCTGACAGAAGACTGGAGGATTATTTTCCATGAAGAGTTAAGCAGAGGGTCTCTGGTTTGGGGACACAGAGCACAGTTGAGAGCAGGGGCACCACACTAAAAAACAGCAGAACTAAGTAGAAGTTTATACTCTGAATGTTAAGGCCCCTTCGCCTCCTTCCCCTATCAGATTCTCTGAGTGCCGGTAGCTGGTGACTGTCCTCAAAGCTGCAAAATAGAGGAGGCTTCTCTGGATCATCTGGCCAGCCCTAGAGAAAAGAGTCAGGAATCCCCCCCAAAAGAGTACTGTCTGTCTGTCTGTGTCTGTCTGTCTGTCTGTCTCTCTCTCTCTCTCTCTCTCTCTCTCTCTCTCTCTCTCTCTCTCTCTCTCTCTCTCTCTCTCTCTCTCTCTCTCTCTCTCTCTCTCTCTCTCTCTCTCTCTCTCACACACACACACACACACACACACACACACACAGCTTTCGACCAGCTTTTTAGTGAATATGCATGGATGGGCAAGGATTAGACATTAGAGGAAATTCTCTACTATGAAAGAGGACAAAATAAACAGAATGAAAAAGCAACTTGGAGAAAAGAGACAATGCAAAGAGAATAAAACTTTAATAGTTAATGCAATAAAAACAATACTCTTCCATGGAACTATGATAGAATGCTACAAAGCAATGACAACATGCAGAGAACCAAAGAGTTCTTGGAAATTAAAATTATGATGGCAGACAGATGGGAGGGAGGTTGGGAGGCTGGGTGAGAAAGAAGAAGGGATTGAGAAGAATAAATTGGCAGTTACAAAATAGTCATGAGGACGTAAAGTACAGCCTAGAGAAAATAGTCAATAATATGGTAATAACTAGATGTGCTTTCAAATGAGTACTAGACTTATTGAGGGATCACTCATAAGTTATATAAATGTCTAACCACTTATGCTGTACACCTGAAACTATTATAATATTAAATGTCCATTGTAATTGAAAAAAAAATTTTAATGTTTAATAAACAAATAAAAAATATGATGGCAGAAATGAATAACTCAGTAGAAGAGATGAAAGACATTGTCGAGAGAATATCCCAGGGAGAATAGTAAAAAGAAAATTAAAGGGCTATGCTAAGAGGTTCAACATCTAAATCAGAGGTCCCCAACCTTTTTGGAACCAGGGATCAGTGCTCCTTTGAGAATCTAATGCCTGATGATCCGAGGTGGAGCCAAGGCAGTGATGCTAGCTGGGGAGCAGCTGCAAATACACAGAAGTACCAGTCTGTGGCCCAGGGGTTGAGGACTCATGATCTAAATAATCAGATATATCAATTACAACAATGTTGAATAATAAACATACAACAATAAGCACATATTGCTCATACATCTGGAGTGGCTGCCAATCCTGGCTGAGAGTTGGCTCTGCTCCACATGTTTCTCATCTTCCTCCTGAAACCAGTGGGCTAAGCTGGGAATGTTCTTCCCATGGTGATGGTAGCGAGTAAAAGCAAGCAAGCTCAATCACATAAGTGGCTTTCAATCCTTTATTTGTATCATGATTACCAACTTCCCATTAGCCCAAAGCAAGCAACATGTCTTGGCCCAGAATCAGAGAAGAAGGAGACCACAAAGTTACATGGCAAAGGACATGGATATGAGGAAGAGGCTATAATAAATAATTCTCAGAGATTCTGTAAAATTAAAAGACATGAGTTTCAAGATTGAGGGCCCCACTGAGAGCCCAGGAAATGAAAGGAAATAGAATCATACTAAAAATCATAACAAATATCAATTTCAGATCATTGAGAACAAAAAGAAGTTCCTAGAAGCCTCTACAGAGAAAATAACAACAGGTGTCGTACAAAAGATGGCAAATCAAAAAGGCATCAGAATTTTCAACAGCAGCTTCAGAAGCTAAAAAGCAAAGGCTTTTAAAGTCTTCAAAATTCTTAAAGGAAGTTATTTCCAAATTTCTATACCTAGCCAAACTATCACATTAAGTATGAAGAGAAAATAGAGTTTATAACATTTACAAGGTTCAAAAAAATGTAATCTCCAGTGCACCCTTTCTCAGAAAGCCATAGAGAATGCTCTCTGCCACATAAGAGGAATGCATGAGATACAGAAAACAGGAAATCCGACTCAGAAGAAAAGTGAGACCAATTCCCCGGATAATGGGGAAGGAAAAGCTCAGAAATATGAATGTACATCAAGCATGAGGGCAACCAGTCCAGACAAGGGAGAGTCAGAACGCTCCAGGAGAAACTTTGTCATGAAGATGAACCTGGTAAAATACTCACATGTCTGAATATATTGAGAGGAGATTTATATAACTGGGTGATAGTGTGAAAACAAAATCTTGACAAATGCATAGAAAATTATGCAAACAACAACTGTTAATTGTGGTGAAAACGAAAGGTTGTGTAGTTAAGGAAAATACTCATAGTTTAATATGACGTAGGCCAAATAATGTAAACATAGAATCCTGATCTATCAAAGCACAGACTATAACCCTCTTGGGATCATAGGGGAACATTACGAGAACATATGTGTACAATAAGCAGACAAGAAGTATAAAAGAAAGCTAGATGCTCATCTTCTACAGTGAGAAAACAATAGATAATGTTTAAATCTGAAAAATCAAAAAGTAACAATACAATCATGTTTTGGAGAGTTACAGAAGTAAACACCAAGAAAAATCAGCTAAAAGGTTGAAATAGGTTGTCTCTGGGAAGTAAAAATGAGGATAGATGAATGTGTAGGTGGAAGGGGACTTCTTTTTCACAATAAGTGTTATATAAGTATTTAATTCTTTATGCTGATGTATAACTTTGGTAACAAGTGAAAACTAAATTTGAAAAAAAGGCAAAAACGAATGCCTCTCCCCCCCCAAAAAAAGAGAAGGAATGATGAGAAAGCAGTGTACTTGCCACTGTCGAGAACTTAGAAACCAGCAGGCAAGAAATCCATCCATGCCAGGCCGAGGAACAGGCAGAGGATGAAGGAGCAGGTCATGGGTAGTGGAATGAGGAGAAACGGTCCAAATTCTGAGTGGCTACATTAGCAAAAGCTCCTGAAAATCAGGTGGTCAAAGATTTCCAGTATAAATGCTCCAGAATTTTTCTAGTCATCTCAAAGAGGCCTTTCAAGATTATTCGCAACATTATTTGAAAAAATGGAAAACTGAAAATATCTCAAGTGTTCATCAATAAAGAACTTCAATAAATTATAGACTACCCACACAATGGAACACAAAGCAGACTTCTGAAAGGAGGGGTGGAGCGTTGTGTGTTGATGACGTGGAAAGCTGTCCAAGACACGTTATTAAATGAATGCAGAACAATATGTATCATACGAGTCCATCTGTACAAATAACAAATGTGCGTATGTATATATGTATATGTATGTGTAGATATATATGTAGATGTAGATGTAGATGTAGATATATATATATGTACATACACACACATGATGGTGCAACTATTCAGCCAGCTACTAACATTGGTTGTTTCTGGGAGACAGGCCAAGGAACTCACACTTTCTATTTGTCCTTCAATTACATGCATTTGTCCTTCAATTACATGCATTTGTCATTGAGC
>NW_006443124.1:9252980-9276412 GCF_000325575.1 Pteropus alecto
ACAAAGGTTTAAATAAAGAAAAATGAATACTAAAATAATTAATTCAAACTTGTTTCCATTTTTAGAAAAAAAATGTGTCACCCAGAGAATATAGAAGGATGTATGGCCCAGTCACCTGGGCTACGGAGGAACCACTCCAGAAACCTAGAAGCCTGTGAGTGGATCCCTCTCCTTGCTTCCTGAGCTGGGAGCCTTGGCCACACTCACTGACAAGCAGCCCTGGCCCTGCAGGATCCGTCCCATGGAGAGCAGGACTCTATCTCCCTGGCACAATGTGACTGCACCCCAGATACTCACTTTGGGACACTTGGCTGGGACGTGGAAAAGGACCTAGCTGGCTTGGCCCTTGTGAGGCTGGGGTGAGGGCCACCATTGCAGTTAGGCGAGGATGTTCTATCCCTTGCCTGCATAAGGCTTCTCTGGTGATGGGTATTAGACTCCTAATAGGTATAAGCAAGAGGTCCACTTGCTTTTAGCAGCACAAAATGATTGGTTAGCTCTGGGCTGTGCCTCCGACTGGCCGTGTGACTCTGGGAGAGTTCCACAACCACTCTAAACCTCCGTGCGTGAGGACAATGACACCCACAATGCAGGCTCACTGGGAGGGTCATTAGACAGAGCACTGAAGTAGCCAGCACAGTGCCCGGAGCCTGGCAGGTACTCAACACGTCCTTATCTGGTTTTCAGAAAGGAGTCCTAACACTTGCCTTCTAGCAGGGCTGCTCATGTCCCCACTTCCTTCAAACCCAGCCAAAGCTTAAGTTATCCTGTGGCCTCAGGCACCAGAGGAAGGGGGAGGTCAGGGACGGTGTAGGGGTGAGTGGAGGAGCTGACAAGACGAAAGGATGACAGCATTTTGTAGGAGTACTTACCAGAATGGCCTTCCAAAGACATAGGTAAACCGCAGGCATGTATGCAGATACACGGACCCTTTCTTGGGCTGTGCAAGGCAGTCTCCTAAGGCAATGGTCCCCAACCTTTTTGGAACCAGGGATCAGTGCTCCTTTGAGAATCTAATGCCTGATGATCTGAGGTGGAGCTGAGGCGATAATGCTAGTACCGGGAGCGGCTGCAAATACAGATGAAGCTTAGTTCACCTGCCACTCACCTCCTGCTGTGTGGCCCGGTTGCTAACAGGCCACGACTGGTAGCAGAGTCTGTAGCCCAGGGGATTAGGGACCCCTGTCCTGAGGGACACAAGGCGGGTCAGAAAGGCCGAGACAAAGCATTGCAAGAAGTTTGTTCTGCAACTCTCAGGACATATATTATTATCCCCATTTGCATATAAGGAAACTGAAGTTCAACGTGACATGCCCAAATTATCCAGTTAGTAAATGAATTTGGCCTTAAAAAACAAACACCTTTGTTCCAAAGCACGATCTCAGCTATGGAGAAGACCTCATGCTAATAACAGAAAAATGCAAATTAATGTACAAATACTAAATCTCTTGTTTGTTTTTTTTTATCTACTAGACATTTTTTAAATTAATAATCCACAGTTTGTGAAAGACATTGGGAAACAGATATTCTCAAACTGCTGGTAAGCATATAAAGAGGTAGGACCTTTCTGTAAAATAATTAGCCAATACACGTGACAACGTCAAACATGAGCATTAATTTAGCAATGGCTATAACAATTTTAAATGGGCATAACTCTCCAATTCAGCATTTCTCCTACAGTTTCTTGCACAACTAAACCAGGACAAGAATGTGCACTGAAGCATACTCTGTAATTTCTTTTTTAAGTCCATGGATAAGGGACTGATACAGCTATAAAAAGGTAACACACATGCGCACATGCGCACATACACACACACACACTTTCTGGAAAAACACCTATGAGAATGTTAATGGTGGTTATTTTAGGCTCTTCATGTTGTCACTATATTCTCTCCTGCACTCTTTAAACTTTTTACCATGAACGTGGTAACTTGAAAAGCATTCGTATAATTTAACCCAAGACACCCAACGAAAAGGTGTCTTGCACTCGACAAGTATTTGTTAAATAATAAATGTGGGCAGAGATTTAGTTCCGAAGATGTTCACTCACGCCAAAGAAAACACAAATGTAGGAGCAGCCCATGTCTCCATCCACAAGGAACAGCTCCAAGCAGGGAGAAGATGGTCTGCAGCCCCCGTGAAGATGCTGACTGGGAATGGCCAAGGACGGCCACAAGCATTCATCACGAGAGGAGAACCCGAGTCACAAACATGTCCTGTAGTTAGCATGACCCCGTCTCGTTTTACATACCAACGGGGTGAAATGATTACAATTTTTTCCTCCTTTGTATTTTCTGACTTTCTCCGATAATCGTGTACTGCTTTTTTTTAATAAGAAAATAACTTGTATAAATAAATGATTAATCTAGAACAAAAGTTGGGGTGAGATGCTTGCCTCTGTAGAACACTAATGGTTTCTATAATCTCAGACTCAGTCGTGAATGCAATTGAAGCACTAACAACATGTTGCGCAGCACCAAGGGAGTGACCGATGCCCTAGCTTTGACCATGGGACGTGCCCACACCTGGATGTTATCTCAAAATAGGGTCTCCACCTCTCAGGAGTCCCTGTCTACCCTTGAGCATCCAGGAGGCCAGCCCTCCACTGGCATGCTCGGGGCCCTTGCGAGGGCCACACTCCCTCTCTGACTCTGCTATCTTTATGCATGATGATAACTCCTGCCCTGCCTACCTTACAATAGGGCTGATGGAAGGAGCAAAGGAGAGGCCTGTTGCTTGCCAGGCACTGGTGGAGTGCTGTGTGAGGGAGGTTATTCCTTGTCGATTCCACGCCCAATTCACACAGAGCCAGGACAGACAGCTGGAGAGGACGCCAGGAAATGCTGAGGTGGGTTTCCAAGCAACACCCCCGTCCCAGCCCTGGAAATGCTGAGGTGGGTTTCCAAGCAACACCCCCCTCCCAGCCCTGAATCAGCCCTCCTCCCCACCACCTCTCAGAGCACTTGGCCACACACACCTGCTGGCCCCTCCCCAATGCGTCTTTCAAGGAAGTCAGAGTGCCGAAGGAAAGCAAACCCCTTGGGCTGGAAGCAACAGTAGCCCTACTGTCCCAGTTAGAAGAATCCCTTTGCAAAGAAAGTTTTACAAAAAGAAAGGCAAAGAGGAAGGGGGTGTTATGACAACGAAGGGCCGAGCAAACCATTTCAAGTCCTGACACAGGCAAACTGGTTCTTAAAGTCACCTGTTTCTGAACAGGAACGCAAAGCTCTGTCCTGTCATGCCACACAGCTGGGGCACTGTGCATTGCCAACTGACTTATATAAGCTCATGAAAACCCCCATCGTTTTGAGTTCCCGGTTTGTGCAAATAGTGTCAGGGGCGCATCTGAGCACCCTGGCCATCCATCATCGCTAGTGCATTTCCCAGGCCTGCGATGACTCACCTGGGCCCGAACCCACGCTGTGTACACACCACTGAGCTGTGCATTCTGCAGGCAGCTTCTGTCACCACAAGGCCTTTCAGCCTGTTGATGCCTCTTTCCCATTTATCAGGCCCACAATAGCCGTATTAATGATGATGAAACCCCAAGCATTCAGAAGGAGAGGAAAAGGGCCACGGTGACTGAGAGCATGTGTTGCGTGTCTTTTCTGATCAATCAGCCCAACCAAATCCTGGGGGTTCAGAAACCGCTCCTTTGCCAGTACGTCTGCCATGGAGAGGAGAGAGCCAAGGGTCTTGAGATATTCTTGCAGAAAGCCCCACACCAGCCCAGAGCAAGAACTTCAAAGATGGAAAAGGCTTGGGGGCCTTAACTCTGCCCCCCAGGGTACATGAGGCAGTGAGACCCCAAGAACCAGGGTCAGCAGCTCCCAATTAGCTTCACACTGCCCCCCGGTGAGTGTGAGGGTAGGGGAGCCTGACTTGAAGCCCCTCAGAGACTCCCATGTCCACACGTAGAGTCGACCACACCCACAGAAGAGACATAGTCTGCCTGATCAATCGATGTCGAGCCAGTTATTTAACCCCCAAACAGAAATTCTTCTCGAGAAATCCATTTTAAAAAGAAAATACACATACACACACCCATTCGCAGCCTCAGAGCACAAATCCCACGGGACAAGAAGAGTTCAACTGCATGCGTGCACCATAGCGTGTATTCAGAGATTTGATTTATGGCTGTATGATTCAATGCCTTGACTTTGCACAGCAACGAACAACAGGCAAGGCCCATTTGCGTCCCTGAAAATGAGGTACATTTACTGAGTTATATATTTGACATGAGCTCAGATGATCGCACAGTACAATACATACCACTATGATACTTAAAAAATGTATGCTTTAAGTTCTCAGCATATTATCTTGGTTATTTGTGTACATAAATAAATACAGAAACATCGAGACATACATGACTAATGTACGAACTCTGGCTAATGTTAACAGTGGCCAACTGATGCTAACACAACCTCGAAGAGACTGGAAAGTGTTACACCAAAATCTGCAACATGGTTCTCACTAAATCCTTAAAAATAGTCAATGCTTCTGTGAGTCCTGGGCAACAAAACGCCACAGGTCTCCTTAGTGAGCACAGCTACTCTGGTCCTTTCTCTTTGCCCCCAAAGAAAGTATTTTCCAGAAGACCTTGGACCTTACCCACAAATGTACATCCACAATGCATGTCTCACTGCAACAGACCTAAAGTAAGCCCAGTTATTACTGAGATTCATTCTTACTTTTTCAGCATCTTTACAATCTAAATACTGTTCCAGGGGCTGGAGAAGCAGCAATGAACAAAACAGACAGAACAGGCATATCTTTCACCTCATGGAGCTCACATTCTGGGGAGGAATTTTGTTTCTGCTGATTTGTTTCTTAATCGAGGTGGCAAAGTCCTTTTAACTTCACACTTTTGTCATGAGTCTGATTTTTCCCAAATATTTAAACCTTGGCTCCAACTAATATATTTCCTAAAGGGGTCACATGATCCTGAAATTGGTTCTATGTTGAGAAAAAAGACCCATGGACTATAACACTGGATTCTAACGTCTGTCTCTGAGATACTCTACACAGGTCAGAAGTCAATCTATGTTCAGCATTTCTTAATTCCTTACCATCCAGCTGTGGGAAAACTTGGAGCATCAGACCACCAACCAACCAAGAATCCAGAGAATTCTCAAAACATCTAGCAAGTCCTGAGATGTTTTCGTGGCACCCTCAAGGAAGCCGTACCCAAGAGTTAAAACCGTCTCTTAGAAAAACACATCACAGGATAAAGAGAAACTCACTTTGTGGGATCTAACTGTGGGTTCCAGAATATGTTCCAAACATACAAGAAAGAGGCGCCTGCTCTCCTGAGCCTGTATCACCCTCAGGAGATCTAGTTATGGCAGAGCCCAGTGGAGGCTCCAAATGCCAGGCAGCTCCAGACGCTCAAGGACAAAACTCAGCCAATTTGACGGGGATGGGTGTGTGCTACACACCTGCCCCTCCTGTGGGGCACAGGTGGAGGAGAGAGAAGAGGAGGACAGAGCAGATAACAGCCTCCCTGCTGGCTCTGGCCACCAGCCTGAGCCCCTCACCCGCCTGAATTCCGAGAGAGCATCACTGCTCATCCAAGAAAGGATCGGCCTCCTCGCTCTCTCAGCAAACCAGGTGGAGTTGGAGCTCTTCCAGGCTTTTAATCATTCTCGGACTCAGCTCCCAAGAACCCAGGGTCAGGAGGCCCAGCAGAGTTTGCTCAGAACTGAGATCATGTATTTTCTAACCAGAAAATACACCTCAGCTAGTTACCACCTCATTCACTTCTCCAGAGTAGTTATAATTATAGTATTTGTTTCATAATTGCTGCCTACTTGCACATACAAAATCCTCGAATCTTAAAATAAATTACAGTTCCCTTTTTTATTTAACAGCCATTGTGCTGCTAGTTTACAAAGAGGAGATACCTCCAGGTATTATTGTAATAATAAGCCTAAGGTGAGTAAAGCTTGCATTTTCAGCAGATGGCGTGACTTATTAGTACAAAAGAGAATTATTGAAAATAATTTTATTGAACAGCTTAATTATAGATTTCTCAATTCTAGGCTCAAGGGCCCGCGAGAACAACATTTGATCTGCTCTTTTTCCGGCTTGCTGCTGACCTGGGCACAAATGATAAGGAAATGCAAGCTTGCTGTGGTCAGTATCCCCCACACAGCATTCGGTATAAGGACTTAACCCAGTGACACTAATTTCTCAAGTCTTATTTAAAGAGGGCTCTAGACTTCTCTGGAGAAAAGGATGCATGACACAGGATAGTGTTCTGTGTCTATGGGCTATCAGGAAACACGTGATGAGCTGGGCCTTGGATACTGGCGCTGAGGCAAGCAGAGAGGACAGACATGCAGCTGGAACCCGGGCCGTGGGTTCCCGGATAGGCAGGAAGGCAGCAGGCAACAGGTTTAAACCTCATTTTCAACATGCCTTTTGCCTCTGAGTGAGGCCAGAAGCTGACACAGCTGTCAGAGCCCAAAAGAGAATGTCTGAAACGACTCCGTGCTGCTATGCAGGGAGGAGGGACTGAGAGAGTCACTCCCATCCCCTGAGATGTTTGAGCCAGGTGTGCTCGACAAAAGGCCACACCACCACGCTACTACCTGCAGAGCCTCTGTTTGTTCACCACGGAGGGAGGGGCCTCCAGATCCAGGAGAAGCCCACAAACGGCTCTTCACTCCTGGCTGCAGGGAAAACAAAACCTTACCTTCTAAGACAGGCACCTCCTTTCCCACTGGGGGCTGCCATGGAAGTCCCCAGCCCCCAGATCTCAGAGGGCATTCTCAGACAACGGCGAACTCAGGCCCCATCAAAAGGGAAGCCACCACAAGGCTGGAAACAGGAGCGTGGGTCCTCCCTCTACCTCACACCCCCACACTGCTGCACCTGCCTGCCTGCCAAGGCCACGGCTGTCTGACAGCCGTCAACCCAAACAGGGGCATGAGGCAGTGATCGAACGTCTCCAGATAACACTCACGGGAGGCAGCTCGACATGATGGTGAAGAGTAGCCCCGACTGCAGACTGCCTGGGTTTGGGTCCCAGCTCCAGTCCTTACTAGCTATGGAACGGTGGGCATAGCTAGTAAGGACTGGAGCTGGGACCCAAACGGTGGGCAGATACTTTGTGGCTGATGGCAGAAGAAGAGCTCCTGCCTCCTGGGGCTGACATGAGAAGTAAATCAGTAAACACCTGTCAAATGCTGAAAACAGTACCTGGCACAGAGCTGAAGTTTATTGAGTGCTTATTATCTTCCATATTGTTATTGTCACTCATTATTATGATCATACGACAGACTGTGGATTCAACCATGAAGACAAGACAGTCCTTGTCACCAAAGGAAGTAGAATTGCCTGTTTCCTTGCTTCGTACTGTGTGACCACTGGTCCCTTGAAAACCCAGGGAAGGGCCCCTATCCACACTTGGTGGGGTTGGAGAAAGCCCTTGGAGGAAGAGACATCCCGTTAGGGACCTGAAGGCCTAACAGGTGTCAGCCAAGCCAGGCCAAAGGAGTGGGGGTGGGAGGGAGTCCAGAAAGCGGAAACAGCATGCGCGAAGGTGCAGAGGCCAGAGGAGTAGCACGGGCTGGTGAGGGGCATGTGAGCTGGGCACTCTTGCTGGACCACTATGAGGATATAGGGGTTCTGCGCCCTGCAAAGGACACAGAACTTGGCCCCTGTACAAGGGCAGGGATTTTGCATAGTTTTTTTTTTTCCACTAACCCCCAAAATAAACATCTAGAAACAAGCATTTACTGAGGCCCAAGGCAGCCCTGGGATGGTCCCATGGGCAGATGAACTGAGTAAGACCAGGCTCAGGAATCCCAGCCCCACCCCACCCCACTCCCCAGAACACAAGACTCGGGCAGGGCCTGCCTGCTCAGCTGAAGCATTCACAGATGCGGGCCCAGAGCTCACGGGACTCCCTGTGGGGCCTGCCCTGTGCCTGTGACAGCTCTTCTCTGAGAAACACACAGCAGCCCATTGTCACCATGTCACCTGGCCTAGGGGCAGGGTGCCTGCCACTGTGTAGGCAGGACTACATGCTGCACATTGTCGGGGCCCAACTGTTCTTTGTTGGATTGAGGTTTGGGGTTCATAACTTTAAAATAGAGTTAGTTTCTCCTCTAAAGTGTTTCTCATAACAGGTGAACTGTCCTATTGCATCTGATTTTGCAAGAGGCAGGGAGCCAGGGGACAGGGCAACAGAGCTAGGCCTATTCATCAGGTGGATCGCAGGGCAGAGAGGTTGTGGTAACAGTGCAAGAGTCTGTTTGGGCCTTTGTCAGTGGGGCCAACGATAGCCATCTTGGCAGATGTGGCCAGAGTCTAGCCCCAAGCCACTCCCCATGTGACTCAGGTAACCAGGATAAGCCAGGTAAGGATACCGGACAGCCTTTCCCTTTGGAGAGGGTCTGGCAGCTGACTGCCACCTCTCAATCCTGGACCGTCACTTCCTCACTGTGCGATCTGAGGCATATCACTTCTCTCTGTGTCTCAGCCTCCTCACCTATAAATAGGTTTCCTAATAGCCACTAACCCGAGAGGTTGTCTGAGGATGAAAATAATGAACGTCGAGGGCCCAGGAGATCCTGGCACAGTCTGGCTCTCCGTAACGGTGGCAGCACTTTTCTGGAGAAGAAATGCCAAGGGACAACCTGCCCATGGCCCTTCTGAGCGGCGTTTCCTACCTTCCACCACTCCAGGCACACGCAGGGCTGATGGAAACAACCCTGAACATCTCTTGTTTGCTAGCGGGAAGCTCTGGGAGGGAGAATAATTCATTCAAATTTTTATGAGTACTTTTTTTAAGAGACTTGAGCCAGACAAATGATCCCTCGAATCGATTCTAAACTCTAAGGCAAGTAAACCAGTTGGGGGTGTAGAGTGCAGTGCATGTGACAACTGACCCTGCGGCTGGGAGCCAGGGAGCTGTTCCTGGTGTGCTGTGTGCACTCTTCATCCCCGGGCCCCTGTACGCAATGAGTGTGGATAGCGCATCCATGCCCATCTGTAAACCTGACTCCTGTAATTCACCGTGACAGGGGCATGGTGCGCGCTTCCTCTGTGATATGAGGTTGGTCATGAGTCTGACGTGCAACCCGCATCTCTGCATCTGTCTCTGAGGAAGAATGGAGTCCCCTCCACAGCCCGAGGACTAGACACAAAGCACCAAACAGAGAGGCGTAGCCACTTCTGAGAACCACACCATGGTCACCTGAGAGCCCACACCCCCAAAATATACTTCTCACATCCCCAGGGAGCCCTGGCAGATCTCTACCTTTCCTTCTTCTCCGTGGGCTGCCACAGCCCACCCCACAAGCCAGCTCCGCCAGCCAGTACATGGGAGAAGTCAGACATCTCCCCTAGTGGTGAGTCCCCTCCCCAGGGCAGCCGCTGACCGTCTAGCCCACCCATTCACAGCAGACCATCATGGAGGCTGCCCACAGCAAGTGCGCCTGGGCCCCTCCCAGCACAGCACAGCAGCCAGGAGCAGGACAACTCAATGTGGCCAGCCAGGCCGCTGAACCACCCCAGAGCCCACACCCTATAATTAGTCCATGGGCCCAGGCCGGGGACAATGGCCTGGAAAAGCCAGCAAATGGGATACGTGCATTAAAACCAGGTCTCCATGCCAAGTGTGAGACTTAATTGCATAGCCCAGGGACTCCCCTCTCGTGAACTCTCACCCCAGCCTCTGACGACACAAAAGAGGGATTAAAGACTGCCTGCCATGGCCAGCAAGGCTAAGTCTGCATCCTGGACGCAGAGAGGCCACCATAAGCAACACCCAGAGCTGAGAGGAACAGCCCTCCATGGCCCCAACAAGAGGAGGTGGGTATTCAACAGCCACAGCCGGAATTAAATTCTACAACTCCCGCCACAATGAAACAATGATGGCCTGCTAGTACAAGAAGCCAGGCCCCTGGACCATCCTAGTACCTGCAACCCTCTTGCCTAGCTCAGGCCTTCTTGCATGGTGACTATGGCCCCAGAAGATGGCCACACACCTCATGTTGTGTCCTCTCCGCAGCCAAGGCCAGGCTATCTGGGCCAAGTAAGTCACCAGGCTGAGATGAAGGAGGCAAGGCCAGGCGTGGTGAGACAAAACGGGGCTCATCTGGGCCTCTGCCCTGACACTCCAACCTGATGTGGTGGCTCTCACCCTAAGCTGATCACCCCGCCCCACTCAGCCCATGCTTCGGATGGGTTACGGTCCTCCCAAAAACCCACGGTTAACCCCTAAAGATACTGGGCAGCACGCCTCAGAGACACTCAGGGCAAGTCCAAGTGCTGCCTCTCATGAGGCCCCTGTGCAGAGGTGTGCTGGCCCCAGGACAGAGGAGCTGGTAGAGGCTACTGTCACTGTGGACTAGGTAGTCTGTTTGAGCAATTTCATCCCAATGCTCTAGAATGCCCTCCCCAATCCCAGTCCATGTGCCTGGAGGGAAAAACAGGGATTCCAGCCTTCCAGGATCTGGCCCAGTTTGGGAGTGAAGACTCATGGCCAAGACTCATAGCAACAGACCCTTCAAGAGGGAAAAAGACTCCCAGCCTTGCTCCTGCCCTGCCATAAAGAAGCAGGTGGGACAGGAGGACAGGAAAGGCAGAGTCAAATATAGGTCCCACCCCTCCTGCCCTGCAGCCACACCAACGTGGTGCACCTGCACATCCCCACCAGCCTCTAGGATGGACAGCAACAGAGCCTGGACTACAGAACTAAGCAAGAGGCCTCTGGGCCGATGACAGGGTCCCTTGAGTGGGGAGGATCCCCATGTTGAAGGGGGTCATGCCCCTCAGCCCCTAAGCCCTACTTGAGGGCCTCGCCCATGCCGCCTTTGATGGGCCTGCCAACACAGCCGCCTTGAGACCCTTTCGGAATTCCTAGCCCCGCTGAGGTCCCAACACTACACCTGTGCTGTCTGTCACCATGGTTGGGGCCTGGTGGGCACCCCCCAGTCAGACCCACTCAGGCTGTGATGAGCACACCAAGCCCAAGGGGCAGAAAATTGCCAGGGCCACAAAGCCAGCATCTCACTGCCCCAAGCACCAACATCCACGCAGCTGGCCCTGCTGACAGATACCACAGCAGAAGGGGCTCTCTGGCTGGCAACCTCTTGCCTGTGGTCCAGGCCACTCTGAGAGACAAGGGAGTACCAGAAACACCAAATTGTCTCCATCTACCAGAGAGTGTGGCAAAGCATCATTCTGACCATTGTAACAGTAGCAAAAAATAACCTCCCCAGTGCCTCAGTTTCCTCATCTGTGAAATGGTCACTGTCATAGCCTCCACCTCAAAGGGAAAGGAGGAAGCTGTGTGGTGGAGGACACGGCACACTGCTCAGAACACACGTGTAGCTTTCACTCTAGGACTCCTTTTTATGAGGCGGCTCTGATTCTCATATATGTGCCTCCAATCTGTGGCTAAGACTCAGTACCAAAATTTGGGCACAATTTACCATTTCCATAGATTTAGAGTAGATTTAGGGAAGTTCCTGTAACAGCATCTCTCTCATCATTGACTTTCCAATTTGCTTTCCTGAGTGGCAAGGAAAAGGCAGAGTATCAGGGGAGTAGGGATGGTGGGAAGTCTGGCCACACCTGGGGAAAGCGGATACTGGGGAGAACAGCCCCGAAGCTGCACTGCCAGCAGGGCGGCCCAGTGATGAGGAACCTGGCCCGGGTTCACACCACCCTGGCTTCAAATTCCAGCCCCACTGCTTCCAGGCTGAAAGTCGCTAAACCTCCTTGCCTCAGTGTTCTCATCTCTAAAATAGGAATCGCAATAACACTTGCCTCTTGGGGTTTCGTATGTGAAAAGAGAGAAAGTGTGTAAAGCCCATAGCACAGAGCCTGGCTCACCCTCAGCCCACCGAACGCTGCCTGTCATGTCAGCCTCACACCATCGTCATCACCGCACTGCCCACCAAAGGGCCTGTGCTGGGGCAGCTGGTCCTCAAGGGGTGACCATAGGAAGGTGGCATTCTGCAACCCTCTCTCCACCCCACAGATGAAGATGCTGCCTCCACTCTTTACCAGCCCATTCCCTAAACAGGTCATGGAGTCACCAAATGCCACAGACCGCATTTAACAAACATTCATTTGTTGTAACTCCCTTTGATCTGACTACCCCCACAACCAGGAAAGAGAATACGCGAGACGGACCATCTCTCTGAGACCCAAAGAAGCAAATGGGTCAAGTTGTGGAGCAGCTTTGTCACCCAACAGCCGCGGGATTTCAGGGAAGTTGCTGCCCTCTCTAGCTTGGGTCTCCCTTTCTATAAAACAGGGGGCTGAACTGGGCCAGGGTGCGAGACTCCAAGGGCTTCCGTCCTGCCCTCCCCAGAGAAGGCAGAGCTGTTCCACTAAAATACAATGCAGGCCACCAATGGAAGCAACGAATATAATTTTAAGTTTCCTAGTAGCCACATTAAAAAAAAAAAAAGTAAAAAAGAGCAGATGAAACTAAACTTAATGATATATTTTATTTAACCCAAGATATAGAGAATATTATTTCAACATGTAATGAACATAAAAAAAATATTAATGAGATATCTTAGGTCTTTTTTCATACCAAGTATTTATTTAAAATCCTCGATGTGTCTCACTTCACATCTGTTCAGACCAGCTACATTTCAAGTGTTCAGTAGCCGTCGTGTGGCTAGTGGCTCCCAAACTGGTTAGTGCAGGTCTGACAGAAGCAGCAGGAGTCCCCCCTGCACCTAACGGTCCAAAGCTTGGAATTCTGAATGCCTGGTTCTGTATTTAAAATAATTACAATTATTGAGCATAAGATAATAATTAAAACTACTTATTGAGTCCTCCTATGGCACATACTTCATGACGTTCACGAGAGATAGGTTTCACAAAGGAGGAAACCGAAGCACAGAGAGGGCAAGTCATCTGCCCAAGGTCACACAGCTACTAAGTGGTAGAGGTGGGATTGGAACCCAAGTGGTTTGACTTCGGAACCCTTGCTCCAAATCACTGCTCTACACTGTCTTCTCAGCCCCACCCTTCTTGCCCACCCCCTTGGCCACACCTCAAACTATCAAGGAGGGCAGGGAGGTGCCAGGAGAACAGCTTTACCCTGATCCCTTCCTCCTCCCCGCTGCTCCCCAGACTCCCACCGCCCAACCTGGTACCCAGGCTCCACTCCAGCCTACTCTCACCCGCCACCAGCTGGGCGAGCTGGCGGGCTCAGCCCTGGGAGGAGCATTTCATCACAGGCTGGTAAAGGGGCTAATTAAACACTCAGCTCACGACCCCCCGCACCATGACTGGGGAACCCAGCCACCTCATCACCCTGCTGCCAGCCAACAGGCCCAGAGGAATGCCACACAGAATTCGGCAGCGGGCAGAGCCAGGCAAAATCCCTCTTTATAGAGTTATTTTTGCTGTGGAATTTTCACTGGCCTGTAAAATATTTTTATATTTATTACACATTTAACGGGAGCTCCTAGAATCAACAGGGTGTAAATAATGAAAACTAGGGCAGTAAAGGCCCCAATAAAACTCGCACCAACCCTTTGATGCTCCCTGTGAGCTCCAGTTTCTCCTTCCTCCCCAGACCCTATCCCCTTGTTCCAAAGCAAGCCCAGAAAGACTTGGGGACCCTCTGCAAGCCTGTCTTTGGCTCCCGGAAATTAACCGTCGGCAGACAGGGCTGTGCCATTGGCAGATCCCACTGAACGTGCTGACTGAGAAAGGGCCTACTATGTGCTCCGTCAATACCAGCGCTCATGGGAGCTAGGCCAGGAGAAGACCTGATGCGGGCAGCCCCATCCCATGGCCCCATGACCTCAGATGGCTCTCCTATGACTAGGTTTCAATACCAGTACTGCAGTACAGACACACTGGAATGTCACGTTCCCAAGGCCACACCATTCCAGGCCTCAGGAGAAAATGCTCCATCTATGGGTCCTGCAGCACTCTGGCCCAGTATGGCTGCGTCCTGTGCCCAAAGAAAGCTCCCAGATCCCACATCTGCACCCCACTCCCCATGTCCCCCTTATACCGCCCATAGGACAAGATCAAGGGGAAGCAGGACCTTTACATCCTGTCCCAGGCTGGAACACAGAGATATGGAGAAGGAAAAAGACTGACTCAGAAGTTGGGTGCCAGTTAGTGGTGGAGCCAAGAGACCCCTCAGTGCTAGAGACCCCATGCCCGGGGAAAGAGACCCAGCCTAAGCCTCTTCCCAGGTAAGAATTGTTCTCTCCACATGTCAATAGCAACTATCGTACCTCTCCTTGGCAGGGACCCTGATGACTGGGGACTCAGTCTTTGACAATCTACCCTCTCCATTCTGAGTCATCTGATTATCAGTAGCTGTGACAACACATACTGAGCCCAAAGCTTCCTCCCCAGAGCTAAGCCCTGTCATCTGTTGCTTCCTCCTCACACATGCCCTTCACATACCTAAACACAGGTAAGGTCCCTTCCCAAGTCATTTCCAGATCTCAGAGCATCCCCACATGAGGAGGTACCCATCTTCTCATGGTCCCGGGCTGCTCACGCCTCTCACAATGAGGCACCCACTGCCAGGAGACCATGCTGTCCGTCACTCAACCAAGACACTAAAAGTCTATTCGTGCACTTGGAGATGGCCTTCATACACATTTATTAAGCAACTATAGTATGTGACAAGCTGACTCCGACTTTGTAGCCGGGATCCCTGCTATTGAGTCTGGTCTGTCCCACCACGGACAGAAATCAGAAATTGATTTCCTGAATCAAAACGCAACACTTTGCATCTAACCTTGGTAAAGCTCCGCTTCCCAGCTGCGGCCACCCAGAGCCCACCCAGGCCTCCGTGGCACCCACGTAGCCAAGAGCTGCCCCTTCCCAGCTCAGTGCCTCACTGGCCGTCAGCAAGACCACACAAGGTGCCTGTCCTGCTCAGACACTCACGGTGACGCCCAGCCAAACTCGATCCGAATAACATCCATGTATCTGCTCCACCAAGGGAGGAACCCCCCCAGGGCTGCGGTCAGACGAATGTGAGGTGAAGGGCATGAACTCGGCTGCTCTTCAGACACAAGTCGGACTGGAGGGGCTCCTCTCTGGGGACAGATCAGGCGGTGGCTCCGGCCTGCAGCTGCTACACCACCAGGAGATTCTTGTCTCTCAACCCTGATAATTATAGTCCCTGGTGCTCAGTTAACACCCGTGTCATTGCAGGGTGTTGGAACAAGCAGAGTCTGAGCGAGAAAAATTAAACAACAGCATTTGACAAGTGGCCCATCCCCTGTGGCACCACGCTGAGCCAGGCCAAGGGGGACGATGGCGAGGCCTCGCTGGCCCAGCTGGAAGAAGCCCTCACCTCAGGGCAAGAGGCTCACGGTGAGTAGGACAATAGCCTACTTGGAAGAAGGGGAACTGCGAAGGCCTGGAAATGGGGCAGAGGGGCTGGGCTGGCTGCTTGCAGCCACAGAGGCAGGTTCAGGGCACGGCCAGGTGTAGTCCCAGAGAGGCCTGAGTAGGTCAGAAACAGCCTCGTCGGATGGGAAGCAGCACCTCACTTCCCTATGCTCCTATGGGGAGTCTCCAGCCCCTCCCCATACCCTGAGGAAGCAGGCCAAGGAGATAATGGGGGTCACGGGGATCTGTGTCCAAGGCTCTCCCAAGGCCCACTGTCTCAGCCCCACTCAGCCTTCCCACAGCCCAGTTTGCTGCAGCGCAAGATATCAGTACTGAGCCCCATGGGGCTGCCGAGGGAACGAAACCTATGCCACTGAGTCCCCAGCGGGCCTCAATACCAAGCACTCAACCTCCAGCTCCTGCCCTGGGAAAGCTCCCAGGTCTCACAGTCAGTCAACAAACAGCACACCGAAGCAACAGGGCGCAGACAGAGGGTCTGCAGAATCCTAGTGCCAGCCACCCGTGCAGTTCTGCTCCTCACCATGGCCCCCCACAGGACCAAACTCAGGCCTCGTGCTGAGGACCAGAGACATGGCCAAATGAGCTATGAGAGCAGCAGTGCTCACCGTTGACTGGCTGCCAGCCCCTGTGGCCGCTCTCATTTAACTCTGCCTAACAGTTGCTGTAACCATCCCATTTTATAGGTGAGAAAACCGAGGCAGCTCTGAGAGACTAAGTGACTTGTCTGAAGTGGTAGATTCAGGATTTAAAGCCAAGTCTGCTTATTTCCAAATCCCAGAGGACATCTGAGGACAGTCTAAGCCTTTTTGTTTTAAGAGAGACCCCCTAGACAACTCCTCCTAAGCCCCCACTTCCCAGGGCAGGCCCCAACTGCTTGCTCACCCTCCTCCGGTGCCAAACGTGGGGGACGGAGATGGTTCTCCCAAATACCACCCAAAGAGAGGTGCAAAACCGACTTCAGCTTCTGGGCACCCACCATGAGACAGAACACATGTTTTCTGAATTCCTTCGCTCCTTGGGCTCCCCCAGCATGCTGGAAATATTATTATTATTTATTATTTGCTGAGTGCTGACAGCGTGCTGAACATCAGGCTTGGGAGCCCAGGCCCTGCCAACACAGCCTGTAGTCAGACAGCCAGAGTGACATGGCTCCTCGGAGATCCAGAGACACACTCAGTTGCTGGGGCAGGCAGCCCGGGACCCAGCCTCCCAGAGCCTCCTCTCCTGTCCTCAGCCCCAGCAGCCCGTGCCCCTGGGCCTCTCGCACACCCCAGGAGAAAGATGTCTTTAGCCCAGGCGGCAGGATGTTCCAGGGGTTAGGCCCCCAATCCTGCGAGGACTCGGGAGTTTGCTCAGTGCTGGGTGACAGGAGAAAGCCCTGCCCTCAGGGCCTCCCCAGCTCAGCCTACCCTCACGTCTGCTCATGGCTGTGGCAAATCCTAAGAAAAACCACGATGGCCACGTCACCAGCCCCTCCTCTCCTGGGTACCCAGCTCACTCTTGCCTTCTTCCTCAGGGTAGAAGACTAGAGGCCAGAGTGAGCTCTTGCAGGTGTGGAGAATGCCAGGGCCCCATCTTGGAAGCAGGGCTGAGAGCCGGGGGAGGCGAACGAGGCACAAAATTCAAGGGGCACAAAACGTAAGGTCCCAAAAAAACTAGTAATCCAGATTAACAATATTTCCGTGCAATATTTTTAAAAACCAAAATTAAGGCAAAAATCCATGATGAATAAAATACCAAAGTTTTAAATAAAAACAGAATTAGTATCACTGATTTTTCCTTTGCCTCAGGTTCCAATATGGCTTGAAATGGCCCTGGAAGGCCACTCAGACTTGGGGTGCAGGGGGGCTCCCCCAGCCCATCCTCTGCATTGGAAAAGCCTCCATCACCCCATAGCAATTCTCCCTGTGTGTAGACTCACAGAGAAGGTCCACCCCTGAGGGCCTTCCTGGAGAAGGAGGCAGCCAGAGGTGAGCAGAAGCCATTAGTGTCTAGAGTAGGACAGGAGAGGTACCCTGGAGTATCTGTGCTGCTCCCCCCACCTCAGAAATGGGTTCCCAGCCTAGGAGCTCAGAAGCCACTGTCCCTAGCTGCTCCAGTGCCTATATCATTTCAGCTCCCTCCCCTACCATATGTCCAGACCCGAACTCAGACATGCTGCAGAAAAAGCCTGAGGAGAAGCCCACCCTCAAGGGCGGGACAAGCCAAGGAGAGGCAGGCCTCACAGTCAGAGTGCCCCGACTGGACTCTCGGGGCCAGGGCCATGTCCAAGTTGCCCAAAGCCCCCAGCCTCCATACTGTGTGACTGAGGTCACATGGACCCAGGCCCCAAGGGAGACCTCCCAAACCCATCTCTCCTGCTACCTCACCGTCCCACAAACCTCATGCAGCTAAGGACCACACATGAACCAGCATGGTCCCCACCCTGGGTGCGTGGGGGGCACACCCACCTTTCCTCATCGTCACTTCTGATACCCCAGCCTCGTTTCTTTCTTTCTTCCCCCTCAGCTGAATCATTCTTTTATTCATTTCTTTCAGAAAGCTCATCAGTCACAGGCTCAATGCCAGGCCAGGCTGTCCTCAGAGATGGGGACAGTCCTGCTGCACCTTTGGGAGCTCACAGTCGGATGGGGGAGGGGAACGGCAGCACAGGCCTTGTCAACACAGGGAGGGGGCGTGGAGCCGCCTAACCCAGCCAGATGGAGAGGAGGGGGAGGCAAGGAGGCAGGGCCATTTTCCAAGGGGGTCAGCCAAGGACGAGCAGGTTTTCACCAGCGTCGGGTGAGGGAGGGGTGGAGGAGGAAGAGGTTCCAAGCAGAGCAAATGTGTGGGAAGTGCAGAAGCAAGGGGAAGCCCGGCTCACTCAAGGAGCTGCAGGTTATAGGGTCCGGGCGTGAGAGGCAGGTGAGGTTTGGTGAGGCAGCCATCTGAGAAGAGGATCCCCCACACCCATTTTTAGTTAGGGGAGCATCCATGTTGTAGGTCTTATGGGGACCCCCAACCTTAGGAGCCAAAGAGAAATCACATGATTCTTTGATCCTGGCTATAGAGATCCCTGGGCCTCTGTGGCAGGCAGAATGATACCCATTCCACCCCAAAAGTGTTCATACTCTAACCCCTAGAACCTGCAACTACTCGCCTCCATGGCAAAAGGGGGCTTCTGCAGATGCGATTAAGTTTAAGGGTGTTGAAATGGGGAGATTATCCTGGATTGCCTGGGTGAGCCCGATCTAACCACAGGAGTCCTTAACCTTAAAAGTGGGGAATGTTTCCCAGCTGTGGTGAGAGAGAGACGTGATGATGGAAGGAGGGTCAGAGAAACGCGATGTTGCTGGCTCTGAGGACACAAGAAGGGGCCACGAGCCAAGAAGTGCAGGCAGCGGCCTCTAGAAACTGGAAACGGCAGGAAAATAGACCCTTCCCTAGAGCCTGCAGACGGAGCACAGCCCTGCTGACACCCTGCTCTTAACACAGTGAGACCCTGTCAACTTCTGACTTACAGGATTGTAAGATGATAAATTTGTGCGATTTTAAGCCCCTAAATCTGCTGTGATTTGTTACAGCAGCAATAGAAAACTAATACTGCCCCAGAGGCCTCAGCCGCCCTGCCCATCCACCTCCTCATGCTTCTCGAAAGAAGGGCCTGCCTGTGGGAGGCTGTTTAAGGAACTCAGCTCTGTGACCATGCAACCTGCTCTCTGAGTGAGAAAGCCAGAGTCTGAGCTTAGAGCAATTCAAGCCTACAGGGAGCCCGGCCCCCGACTCCCTCCCCAGAATCCCCTCAGCAGGCCCATGCTCCACAGCAGAACCTCCTCCCATCGGTCAGCTCAGTCTCCTCATACCTGGCACAAGGCTGGTCCCAGTTGTCATCGCTGCCACAGTCTGTCTCAGGTCACCCTGCCACGTGCATCTTCTCAAAACAGCGATTTCAACTCTCACTGCCCTGCTGCTCCCCAATGCCCAGAGCAGTGATGTCCGAGCTGTGCTCCCCAGAACCCTGAGGCCACTGGAGACTGGGGAGACAGTCCGAAGGGCAAGTGAGTAGGGATCTGGAATGCCCCACACTGTTCAGCTCTCATACAAACAAGAGTTCACTTCAACAAAGGGGTCTCCAGATAACTAAGAAGTGTGAATATTCTGGTATGAAGGCAAATCACAAACTAGTGACAAAACTCAGCAGAGTCCTCTCCCCTCACACCTCACCTCCCCCAGCGCATCAGTACTTTTATGTCTATTGGTGTGATTATCAAGGTCACATCTGTCTCCCTCTATAGACGGTGAGCTCCATGAGAGTAAAGACCATGTCAGTTTTGTTCCCATTTGGAAACCCCAGAATCAAACATGGTGACTGGCGCTTTTGAAGGAATAATTGGATGAATGAGTGAATTAATTAATGAATACACCCTGCCTACCAACACACACACACACACACACACACACACACACACACACACACACACACACACAGAGATTAGCCCCAAATCACCTCTCCAGCCTCTCTGCACATTACCCATAGCACACATCCCAGAGCTACATTTTTGGGGCCCCACAACACCCACACTGGAGGTGTTCTGGGGAAGGCTGGAATGGAGAGGGCTCTCACTCATCTCTCCTCATAGCCTTCCCAGCCCAGGGCTGGACCTGTCCAAGGTGCTAGCAATACCCACCTGGTGTAAGCTATGGGAGCCAACGAAGAGGGTGGGGGTGGGGTAGGGGTCAGGGGCTCCCTGGTGTCTCTGTGTCTCTAAGCTCCTCCTCAGCTATCTCTCTGCTCGCTGCTGCCTGCCTGCCTACCTGCCTGCCTGCCCTCGAAGCATCCTCTTACAGCCCACAGGTTTGGCCAGGGGTAGGGGATCCACATGTACTTGCACAGTGTGGGGCTATGGGCATTTACAGCAGAAAAGTCAAGTCTCCCCTGAGGACGCACACTCGCCCAGCACCATCCTGGGCACAGGATCCCCCATGAACTCAGAGCTGCTGGTGCCCTCTAAGCAGCTCCCACTCCCTTAAGCTTCTGCGAGGGGGGATGAGAAAGCACTGGGGGGGGCCTCTCATGGGTTCGATCTAAGCACCTGAGGCTCCTACCCTGAGCCTTCATGCTCCCATTCAATGAACATCAGACACCTACTATGCACCAGGCATTCCCTGCCCAGCCCCTAGACAGGTGTCTGCACACAGTAGGCACTCAATTCTGCCTACTGCAGCAGCTGCTTCCCAGAAAACTTCCCTGGGCCAAGAGGCTGCATCTGGGCATTGTGACAACCAGCTCAAGTCAAGTCTTTACACACATGCGCGTCTTCATGCGCCAGCATGAGGCTCCGAGGGCTTGGGAGATAGCATCAGGGAGACACTCCAATCTGTGTAGTGTGCAGTGATTCACAGCCTGAGACAACCCTCCCGGGGCTACCGCTGAATTATCAGCCCCACTATCTTCAATTACGAGGCTTGTCATTCATCTCCAGCCATCAGAAGGACGTGAATAAGGAAATTAGTGTCTTTTAAAAAACTGCTTTCATCCTTTAAAAGGATTCCTCCACAGATTCCATTTGCATTTCTAAGAGGAAAGGCTCCCGCCCCCTAGCTATCTTTGATGCCTTGTCTCTCCCAAAGCCTTCCAGGGGCTGTGAGGCCATGCGGGAAACCTGTCAGCTGAGGCCAGGGTGGGCTCTGGACCAACACTCACTTCTGCTTCCCCAGGTCCCACGCAGCCTTCTCAAACAGTTGTGTGGGCTCCCGTCAGGAGAAAGGAGGCACACAATTCCACACAGCAGCTCCCAAGTATTTCCCTCAGGGAATCTGTTATGAATTGGACTGAGTCCCCCCAAAAGTCATGTTGAAGCCCTAACCTCCTAGCACCTCAGAATGTGACTTTATTTGGAAATAGGGTCATTGCAGATGTAATTAGCTAAGATGGGGTCACACTGGAGTAGGTAGCCCTTAATCCAGTATGACTGGTGGCCATATAGGAAGAGGGAAGTTTGGACAGAGACACAGGTCGAATGCCATGTAAAGATGGCATGATGCATCTACAAGCCAAGGAGTGTCAAGGAATGTCAGTTGTTACCAGAAACGAGGAGAGAGGCATAGAACAGTCTCCCTCAGAGCCTCTAAAATGAGCCAACCATGGTGACACCCTGATTTTGGACTTCTGACCTCTTGAACTGTGAGAGAATAAAGTTCTGTTTACGCCACCCACCATCTTCAGCCCCACAATGACATTCTCTTACAGCAGCCCTAGGAAACCAGTACCAAGTCCATGGCTACTCCTCAACTCCTTCATCTAAAGCGTCTCCACTCTGGCCCAAGCTGGGGGAGGGGGGTGGGTACTAAGAACTAAGCATGGAGAGTTCATGGTTGGTCTCAAAAATCAGACAAGCCCCTCCCCGCACCAACGTGCTGCCAACTACTCAAGTTAACTCATTAAAGAATTGCTGTCACCAGGTGTCCCCTCCACCACACTGTTCAAATATGGTCTCCAGAGATCTAATACTGAATGTGTCGCTAAGCCAAAAGTCCAAACTCCTGGTCAGTCTGTCCAGCTACCATGCAAACAGAGCCCTGGACAGATGGAAGGTGAGGAAAGCATGGAGTCCTCAGAAGTACCTAGGGCACCCCAGGACTCAAGGTTAACGCAAGCAGGGGTGGGTGCCACCTGGGACCTGTGCCTGGCCTGGAATGGTGGACTAAACATTAAAACCATGCCAGTTGACTTGGCCATGCTCCATTGGGGCAACCGCTGAATTATCAGCCCCACTATCTTCAATTACGAGGCTTGTCATTCATCTCCAGCCATCAGAAGGACGTGAATAAGGAAATTAGTGTCTTTTAAAAAACTGCTTTCATCCTTTAAAAGGATTCCTCCACAGATTCCATTTGCATTTCTAAGAGGAAAGGCTCCCGCCCCCTAGCTATCTTTGATGCCTTGTCTCTCCCAAAGCCTTCCAGGGGCTGTGAGGCCATGCGGGAAACCTGTCAGCTGAGGCCAGGGTGGGCTCTGGACCAACACTCACTTCTGCTTCCCCAGGTCCCACGCAGCCTTCTCAAACAGTTGTGTGGGCTCCCGTCAGGAGAAAGGAGGCACACAATTCCACACAGCAGCTCCCAAGTATTTCCCTCAGGGAATCTGTTATGAATTGGACTGAGTCCCCCCAAAAGTCATGTTGAAGCCCTAACCTCCTAGCACCTCAGAATGTGACTTTATTTGGAAATAGGGTCATTGCAGATGTAATTAGCTAAGATGGGGTCACACTGGAGTAGGTAGCCCTTAATCCAGTATGACTGGTGGCCATATAGGAAGAGGGAAGTTTGGACAGAGACACAGGTCGAATGCCATGTAAAGATGGCATGATGCATCTACAAGCCAAGGAGTGTCAAGGAATGTCAGTTGTTACCAGAAACGAGGAGAGAGGCATAGAACAGTCTCCCTCAGAGCCTCTAAAATGAGCCAACCATGGTGACACCCTGATTTTGGACTTCTGACCTCTTGAACTGTGAGAGAATAAAGTTCTGTTTACGCCACCCACCATCTTCAGCCCCACAATGACATTCTCTTACAGCAGCCCTAGGAAACCAGTACCAAGTCCATGGCTACTCCTCAACTCCTTCATCTAAAGCGTCTCCACTCTGGCCCAAGCTGGGGGAGGGGGTTGGGTACTAAGAACTAAGCATGGAGAGTTCATGGTTGGTCTCAAAAATCAGACAAGTCCCTCCCCGCACCAACGTGCTGCCAACTACTCAAGTTAACTCATTAAAGAATTGCTGTCACCAGGTGTCCCCTCCACCACACTGTTCAAATATGGTCTCCAGAGATCTAATACTGAATGTGTCGCTAAGCCAAAAGTCCAAACTCCTGGTCAGTCTGTCCAGCTACCATGCAAACAGAGCCCTGGACAGATGGAAGGTGAGGAAAGCATGGAGTCCTCAGAAGTACCTAGGGCACCCCAGGACTCAAGGTTAACGCAAGCAGGGGTGGGTGCCACCTGGGACCTGTGCCTGGCCTGGCATGGTGGACTAAACATTAAAACCATGCCAGTTGACTTGGCCATGCTCCATTGGGGCAG
>NW_006443124.1:9276591-9282018 GCF_000325575.1 Pteropus alecto
TGAATCCATTTGCTGAAGGAGAGGCAAAGAAGATGCTTCTGTCCCCGGCATGGCGGACAGTGGGGGTGGGGAAAGGAAATGTAAAAAACATGTCCAGATGTATCACTAAGACAGTTCCGGGAAAGCCCTCCCCCACCAGCCATGCATCCATGCAAGGTACCAACAGCCATCAGCACCAGGACCCACTGGGTATGGGGCTGCCCTTCACTTCCCCGGGGACAAATACCACCTCCGTGTCTGGTAAGAAAAAAAGCAACAGTATGCGAGCTTGAGAGCCTGTCTGCATAGATTCAAATCCTGGTTCATCTGCTTACTGGCAACGTGATCCTAAACAAGTGACTCGCCTCTTCTGTGCCTCAGTTTCCTCATCTGTAACATACGGGGGTAACCACATCTATCTCATGGGTTGTCGGAGGATTTGATGGGCTAATACACGGAAAGCACTCAGTACAGTGCCTGGCACATGGTACATGGTTGGTAAGTGTGAGCTGACACTGTTTGCTGTCATCATCCCATGTCCTACAACTCCAGGGAACAGATTCCCCCCACTTGCTTTGCTGGCATTCACTTACGGCTCTTCTCTGTATGACAACACCCAACAGCTATTTACAGAGAATTGTGCTTTGTGCCAGAACACAGAGGGAAGTTACTAAGGCGTGGTGGACAAAGTGGACACAACATTCCGAGAATGAGACGCAAGACATCATCGTCAGTGGAGAAAGAGTGACCTGGGAGGTCATGCTGGTGAAGGCGTATCAGACCGTAAGGCATTTGGGTTTTGAGGGTTGAATAGGAGTTGATCAGGTGACTCTTACCCAGCCCGCGGCAGGTGTTCTATAAATAGCTAGTGATTAAATGAGGCAGAGTAGAATAAGGGCATTCCAGTCCAAGGGCACTGAGGATTTATGGTGTGTTCAAAGATAGAGAAGGGACAGGACCATTTTAGTGAAAGCAGGAAGTGTGTGGGCATAAAAGCAGGACAAAAGGTTCAGGCCAAGTTGGGGAAAGGTCTTAAATGCCATACTCAGGGGTCCTGGCTTTATTCACAGGCTCTGCAGAGCCCAGTTAAGGGAAGTGACAAATCAGAGCTGGGTTTAGAAAGGTGGCTTGACTTGCAAAGCAGGTGACACAAGACTGCAGACAACAGACCGGGGAGGAGGTCTTGGCAGCCTTGTCTTCCCTCACCAACTGAGCCCTGCTCTCCATTTACCCTTGAACTTAATTCCTGATAGAGATGTTCTCACCCCCAGAGAGCCCACACTCCTAGCTACTCTGGTTAAGGACCTAGTGCCCACAGCTGCCGACTATCAGAAGAGGCCCTCGGCCAAGAACTTTCAGAGAAATGTTCAGTCTCCATGCAAGTCCCCAACTGACAGATGGAACTGGGCTGAGAGACAAGTTCCAGTCATACACTGGAAACCCCTGATGGCAGGCTGGCTTCTGGGATTCTGGAGAACTGACTTCTCAGCACTTAAGGCCTACAGCCCTCTCTTCTCCCTCGCCCCGCCAAGGTTCCCCCTCCCCTCGGCTCAGTCCAGGGATCCTGGCTAGTAGGCATCTTCTCAAACTCAGGTGGCGATGTTCTGTGTCATGGACACTTGAGAATCCCCCCGTGGCTCTGTGAATTACCCAGCCGAGGTCCCAAGCTGTGCTCTGATCTCACCAGCCTGGCAGAGATGCTGCCAACGCCGACACCACCCTGACCATCTGCCTGGCAACTGGGGCCACACTGAGGCAGCTGCCCCAGCAGGTACTAAAATTAGGTGACCCATCAGACCTAGGACACGGTGATCATGGGCAGGCTGCCAAAGCACCCACGGGGTCATTCCTTCCAGACTGGGACTCGAGCCAGGACAGAACCAGAGCAGCCCAGTGTCGCCGTTTAGGCCCAGGGAAACTGAGGCCTGGGAGGAAGCAGGGACTACCAAAGGGCCGGGAACTCGGATTTTGTTGATTCCCTTGGTAACTGCCCCTAGAGATGAAAATTAACTTACCCTTTAGTAAAAATTTAAAATACATTCTGTGAAGAGATAAGATAATTTTTCAAAATCACAATCTCATTACCTGAGATAACCTCCACTTACATTCTGGTATATATCCCTCCTTCTTTGCAGATTGTTTTACGAAAAGGAAATATACTTTACGGACAACTGTAAAACGTTCCCTTCCACTACTTAGAATCGTTTGACAAATCATTAAAAATTCTTCACATATATCCATTTGAATTAATGGACAACATTCCATCATATTAACATGACATAATTAAGATAATAAAAGCCCCTACTGCTGAAGGTGTTTCCCCTTTGTGCTATTATAAATAACATTGTGGTGAACATCTAGGTACACGAATCTTTGTCCATATCTATGATGACCTCAGGATGGATTCCCAGCAGCAAAATGAATGGGTCACACAAGAAGCACATGTTAAGGCCCCTGATACAGACTGCCTCCTCTTTTCCAAAACACCATTCCACACGTAGCTCTGTCAGCTCTAGCCAGGGCTCCTTCCATCCACAGTTTGCTTAGTCCTGGGATAATTTCTCTCCAAGAGAATCGTGGGTCTGTAACGCATGCCTGTCTAGCGCTGCAAATGCATCTCTTCAATGCAGCCCTCACCTATGGTTCCTTTTTCCAAAACTAACCACCGTCCAGGAGACACAGGAAGTAATCAAGGCCCCAGACGCAGAGACTCAGAGTTGCTGCTCCTGTGTATGGGGCCTTAACTTAGGGGTCAAAGTGAAACCCATTGATCAGGTCCTTCCAAACAGTCCCAACAACCTCTCTGACCCCAGCCGACGCCGCTGCACACATACAGGGGAAAAAAAAAATGCCATGAGTGGTACTGTCCTTCCCCAACAAGGTTAACTGATGACCCAAATTATGACACCAGACCTAAGCCAGCAACCCATAAAGCAACTTGGCCAAGAATCGAATTGCCTTTGCATTTCCCAGCAGAGAAACTAAACTCCAGGCTCAGTATAAATAGGCTGTCTCGGGTCCGACGTCAGCCTCACGGCTGGCGAGTTATGGATGGCGCTGCCGTTTGGCTTGTCATAAATACAGCCCCTCGGCTAAACAAAGTCGACAGTTTTGCACCAATAACCTTTGAACCACTCAAGCCCAGTGTCAATTGTATTTGTCTTCAAGCTGAGGTTTACTCTAGACTGTTTGCTAAATCAGGGCTCATCTGTGGAGATAATTCAAATATATTACAGGCACCAGGCAGATACGAGAGCCACCCCCACACGGCCTCCCAGGGGCTTCACCACAGCAGCCTGCATGCTGCGCATCCCCCTGAACACTCGGCAAGTTTCACCAGGAAAGGACAAGAAATAACAGCGATGCCAGGGTTGTAACCCTGGCTTTGCCACCAGCCCTCTGTCACCCCAGCAAAGTCACCTGGCCATGGGGAGCCTCTGTTTTCTCCTGAATGAAGGGGGCACCTATTCTCCTGAAACATGGAGTACCTATTTTTGGAAGGCTGTTCACGTATCAAATCAGACCTCAAAGAATCAGCTAAGGAAAGTGATAAGCTAGGAAGTGCCCAAATGCAGAATAAGCTCCTGTGTAAGATATGGACCAGCGGAGAGCAATTCCCACCCCCACCCCCCACTCCCCTGCCACCAAGTCCTGTTGGGCTGAGTTGCAGCCCATGTGGACACACTGATCCAACTGGGGTGGGATGCGCCTTAAATAGATATAATATATAGATACCTTTTAACGGAAACAAATATAACAGAAAGGAAGCTGCTCTGGTCAAGGCAGGTGCAGTTACCCCGGCCATGCTAGGCTGGGCTAATTCGTGCAATTAGCATTTCCTGAGTGCCTGCTATGTGCTGAGCCCCGGGCTGAACCCAGGGAAACAGGAACTCAAGCAAGGTTCACGCTCCCACAGCCTGGGCGCTTCCCACACCTACTTGGACTACCCCCACCCACCTGCCTTTGAAATCTGGGGTCTTCTCAGCCATGAACCAGAGTCCCCATTGCCTCTCACCATTTGAGGGGCTTTGCCCAACCCAGAGCACAAGCCTCCCAGCTGGTAGGAACCCAAACACCCCCAGGAAAGATGGAAAAAAGGCCCAGGACCACCTCACTCTGCTCATCCTGTGGCTGTGAAGCTGGGGCTTGACGGAAGGATGGAGATGTTGAAGGCAGCATTTAGATGACCTCCCATGAACCTCTCTTCAAAATGAATATGAAGAAACTCAACAAGGAAACCTCTGTGAGGAACAGAAGGGGCAAAAAGACAGAAGACAGCTGTGTCACAGTTAAGGGAGTCCTCGGCCAGCACCCAGTCAGTCACTGTATCCGTAAAATGGAAAAACTATTCTCTGCTCAAAGAGACACCGCAAAGATAGGACAAAACAGTGAATGTCCAAGGCCCTCGCATCCTGAAACATGCTCCACGAGAAGGGGTTATTGCCGTCACTGTTAAAAGCTAGAAGGCTCCCCCAACCCCAGTGAGGCAGAAATCTACACTTGGCTCCTGGTTCTACCTCTAACTTGCTGTGAGACCTCAGGAAGTTAGGAAAGACTCGTCCAAGGCAATCTTTAAAGTCCTTTAGGCTCTGATACCATTGACTGATTCTGTGATGTGGCCACCCCATGGCAAAGTGTCCCCTCCCAGAGGTCAACTCAACCCCCTCCCCCATCAGTGTCATGGGAGTAGGGGGAGGGTGTTGGCAGGACAGGGTCAAAGATGTCACCATCACTCACCTTTGGGAGCCTCGCCCCTATCTGGGGATGCCGGGACCCCTCTGCTTCCACTTCTTGTCTCTGCTGGCACCTGGGAGAAGAAAGTGCCTGGACCATCTTTCTACCATCTCCACACCCAAGGAACAGGAAGAGCAAAGCGGCAGAGCCTGTGCTGAGAGGGGAAGGCGGAGACATTTATAAATGACCCTCTTTGCTGTTTACGAGACACCTTCTGAGAGAAAGCAGAAGAGAAATAAACTTGAAGTAGAGAGACCTGGCTGGTGTCCGAGATGCGCTTTGATAAGGCAGCTGTGCCAGCGTTTCTTCTGTTTTTATGGCCACCTTTACGGCCCTGTGTTTGGGACTCTCAATCAGGGGCCGGAAGGAGAGAGCAAGCAAGATCCAAGGCAAAGAGCCTCCCCGGCAACTCCACGAGCAGATACCACCTCATCTGGAGATCAAGATAACCCCGTTTTCCTTCCAGTCCAGGCAGCTGTCGCCCAGACATCCAGATCTGGGTGGACAAGGAATTCCTGAGCAGAGCAGTAAGTCTGCAGAGCCAGGCCCTCCTGGAAGCCCTGACTGGGCTGTAGTCACACAAAAACAGGGCTGGGGCTGGAATTCTGAGACCGGCAAGCAGCCCCCATGAGGACACTCTGTAGCCCCTGTCCCAGCACCCACTGAAGTGGGCAGGGTGTCTCAGGGCTTCCTCCCCCAGGATAACTTAGTGCT
>NW_006443124.1:9282055-9297740 GCF_000325575.1 Pteropus alecto
GCCGGGGCTAGGGCTCTACCATCCCCGCCTGCCCTGAACTGGCCAGGATTATATAATGGTCAAAGACATGGCAGGGAGGAGCTCTTCCATCAAGCACCCCAGGTCTGAATCCCAGACCCTCCCTTACTGCCTAGAACAGTAATGCCCTCTGGGCCTTGGTTTTCTCATCTGGAAAATGGCCCATGCAAATAATCTCTCATCTTGCTGGATGAGGCACACAGAAGGAGCTCAACAGATAGGAGCAGCTTCATATGGGGTGACTGGGCACCTCAGCAGTAAAAGGAGCTGAGATGCCAGTATTCACCACCCATTGTCCCAGACCAGCCATGCCCTGGGAGCCTGACACCTTTATGCTAGCCTCACCTGCATGATGGTGGGTGGCCCTATCACCACCCCCACTTGTGTGGCAAACCTTCCTGGGCTCCTAACCTGGCCCCCTGTGCTTGAGAGTGGGGGGCAGTGTTACAGAAATGGAAAAAGGCATAGTCCTGACTCCCAGGCAGTCCACAATCTGCAGCCAAAAATAAACCTACAAATACAAAAAAAATAAAGCGTAACACTCAGGACCGTGCCAAGGGAGCAGGACAGTAGATACAAGCAGGGTCAGGGAAGAGGGGCTAGAAAAGCAGCTCAGAAGAGGGGTCTCTGGGTTGGGCCTGGAAGAGTGAGTAGGAGTTGGCCAAAGAAAGAGGAGGAGGAAGAAGCCATTCTCTGAAGTCCAGTACTGTCCGGTACTGGGTAGCCAGCGAACCCCCTGGAGAGAAGGCAGAGGCACCTGGGACCAGGAAGCAGAGAATGAGAGGAAATTGTGGGCCAACAGCTAAATAGCTAGAACCTTGAATAGAAGCCCCACCTGGTGCAGATGGTGCTGCACGTGGGGTCCAGGGCGGGTATAAGGCGTGAAGCAAGGTGGTGACATCAGTTTAGATTGCTTTGGAGGAACTTCTCTTGGATCACAGTGGAGGACGACTGGTAGGGGAGGGTCTGGGGAGAGGGGACAAGAAAGTAGGTGATAAGGTCACCGCTGTGGGAATGCCTGGGAATCCGGCCAAGTGTCAGCCATGTGGGACCAGAGAGCCCGACCTCTGGGAAATCCATGTGGCAGGGTCATTACACCACCGCCCACGCTTCCTCCAGCAGACCTGCTTCTCAGAAGGCACCTGAAGGACAGAGCCAGGCGCCCAGCTCCAGAACCCCTGGGCGGCAGTGGCTCTGAGACGCGCCACCCCAGGCCTGGTCGCAGACACCTGCTCCTGGGTGACCCAGGTACCGTGCAGGGTACCCTGCCCGTGCCTCTCCTCTGCTCGGACTACACCGAGGGCCCTGGCTTTAGAGGCAAAACTACACACTTTCTCCTCTCTGCTCCTCTCTGGGCACAGCTCAGCCCGCTGCCCCGGGCCCCCTCTCGGATTACCCCCTCAGCCACAGCCCTGGGTGAGCTCCCACATGATTCACGGGAAGTTGCTAAGAGAGCACAGACAGGCCTATGCACCCCAGTTTCTCCCAATGGTCACGTCTTACGATATCAACACCAGGAAACTGACATTGGTATAAAGTGTACATATAGTTCCGTCACTTTATCACATGTGTAGATTTATGAAACTACCAAAATCAAGATACTGAACTATTCCATCAACCCAATCTTTGGCCTTTTTTTTTTTAAGTACCTACAATAAAACTAAAAAAAAAAAAAAAAATTAGGATAGGCAATAGAGACTGAACTCAGAAGATATAGGATCAGACGTACTGGTCAAACCATCCACACCTGAGCAAAGAGGTGGGCAGGGTAACGGGAACTTCACTTCCCTCGTCCCACTGTCCCACCTGGCCCCACCCCAAGCTCCTCGGAGAATGGAGTGGGAAACAGAGGTGAGATCAGGCAGTGAGGAACCCAGACACACGGGCCTGAATCCAGCTCCTTGAAGGCCAGGGCCCTGCATTTTTCTATCCCCCAGCCAACAGGGTGAGCCATCTTCCAGGTGGCCCATGCCATTCCTCCAAAGCAGTTCCCTCAACACGTGCAGCTCAGCTACCACCCAAGTTTCTTCTTCCCCTCCCTGGGGCTTCTCCATTGCCTCACCACTGTCACAGATGAACCCCTGGCCAGCTGGGGGCCCCACGACGTTGCTGAATGAAGGAGTGTATATGACCTTGGGTGAGGCAGTTCCCATCTTAGGCCCTGAGGCCCCTCAACCCCATCCCCAGAGTGAAGTGCACAGCCAGGGAAACTGGGACATTAACTCTGGGTGAACCTGGGACAGGGCCCAGGCCGGGAGACAGCACTCAGCCTTCATCTACCAGGCCTTCTGGCTGCCGCTCCTCTTCCTGAGGACCCCGGAAGCATGTTCCTCAGAGAATACTGGGGATGCAGGATCAATGGGCAAGCATGGAGAGACAGAGAGAGGCACTGCAGCTGAGGCCAGTGCCCTAGTGTGGCATCCAGGGATCCAGAGCTGCGAGCTGCCTCCACTCAGAAAGAAAGGAGCCAGCTCTGCAAAGTAGCCCAGATCATCAGAGCAAAGGCTGGGATTTGGCCTCCCCCAGCCTCAATCCCACCCCATTCCAGGGCCTCCTTCCCCAGCCCATGAGAGGCAGGATCAGAGGAGAAAGCCAGGGCCCTCTGCAGTCCACTTCAAGCCTCTTACCCAGACCTGCCTCAATTGTCTCTTGTCCACTCCCCACCATCCAAAGCAGAGCCCTGCTCAGGCCACCTCCCAGCTCGGTCACCCTCAGCGGCTCCCTTTTTCCCCTGCTGGATTCCTTGTCCTGACATTTGAAGTCCAGTTGCCCTCTCAGTCTCTGCCTAAGACCCTTCCCATCATACTCCCATGAGCGCTTGGGCTAAGCCACACTGAACCAAACCGAACTCATAGATTCCCAAAAACAGCGCCCCACGTTCCCCACTTCCACGCGCTCACCTATTCTGCGCATCGTCCTAGATGGCCTCTCCATCTGCTAGGAAGGAAGTCTAGCCCGTGTCTCAGGTATAAAAGTCAGCTCCTCTAGGAGCCCTTTCTGATCCCCAGGCCAGCTCTACCTCCCCTGATGCCACCAGAACCTGGGGACAGGGGCTGGCCAAGGATAAGCTAAAGAAACTGAAACCCGAGGAGGGAAAATGTCCCACTCTGCCAACCTCCACCTCTTCTGTTCTGTCCTTCTCCTGTGAAGAAGTGGATGGCCATGTCTATCTGAGCCATGGGCAGAGAGAGGGAGGTCACCTTGCACTCTCCCAGGTGGAGCGGGGAGGCTTCAGCCTGGGTATATCCAGCTGCCACAAAGTCCAGGATCTAGTGCCAGCCCAGCTCTGCCTCCTTGGAAGCTTTGCCACTGTTGACCAGAGCCAAACTTCCCTGTTCCTAGAGGAAGAGGGACCTTGGGATGTGCAGGTCACACTGACCTCCCAGCCTACCCAGGCCACTCAGATGACCCAGCACCCAAGGGTTCCCAGGGAGGCGCGGCTCATAGTCCAGGCCCTCACCAGCTGGTCCAAAGCATGTGAAGAGGGTGGAGGTATCTCTTAGGCAGAGGACACAGCCTGGAACGAGGTCCTATGGAGCCTTCAGGCCAGGCCGCTCCTCCTTCCTTGCTATTTATGGCCCTCTGGAGGCTGCTCTCCCCTTTGTTCTGCCAAACAAGCTGGCTCCTGACTTCCAAGTCAGCCAGGGACTTGGCAAACATTTGTCAAGACTCGTCCCCTCACTTTGTGTTTGTCTACTCGGCAGCCATCTGGGCTCTGTGCACAGACAAGCTTTCCCCCTAAGGCTCAGTGGGAGCCCCCATCCTCTGCGGCAGCAAGGCCCCGCCTGCAGGTGCACCAGAGTGGGAATCTCTCTGTCCACCAAAAGTCTAGCCTCCCTCCACCCTGCCTGAAATGCCGCCTTGACCTCAGCACCATGCATTCCCCCCAGGGCGAAAATCCCACGTAGGTCCTGTGCAGTCAGACAGTCATACCTAAGTGGCAGTGAGTTTGAGGTGTTTTAGAGAGAGTAGGAGAGGGAACCTGTGCGAACTCAGGATTTATGGTGGGAGGCTGAGTGTGAGGAGAAGGAAAAGGTGACAGAAACAGCCTCCGCTGGCTCATCGCCCCCAGATGCAGCCTCCGTGCGCCCTGAACGCCTCGGGGTGGTGCCGCCCAGCCAGCCAAGGTCAGTGTGCCCTCATCGAAGCCGCGGATGGGCAGACAGCCCCCAGAAAGGCAGGTACTCTGCTAGACTCTGATGTCATAGTCAACGCCAGGGAGTAGACAGATGGAGGCTTGCGCCAGATGGAGGCCCCAGAGGATGGAGATATTCTGAGGGGAGTGAGTCTCTGGGCCTCAGTTTCCCTATATGCACAGTGGGAACAGAAGGAGAAGGGAGTTCATCCACCCAGAGCCACACATGTAGCTGCCTCAGACCCCTGGGCACAGAGTGGGACAGAGGGCAGGACAGAGGGCAGGCCCAGGTGGGCACAGGTCCAGGGACCCAGGCAGGTCTCCTACACCTCTGAGCCCGCACGTCTTCGATCCTCAGGGATGGAAACAGCACCCATTTTACAAGTTTGCTCTGAGAACTACAGGAGCTAATAATGCACAGGAAGCTGCTAGCCAAGGCCTGGCACACGCCGGTGCCGAACCCATGGGAGCTGGTGTTATTGTCACTATTATTTGTGATCTTGGCCAAGTTCCTGAGCCTCTCCCAGCTCTCCTCTTTCTCATCTGTAAAATGGGCTGACAGCTGGCTGTGATGAGGAAATGACCTGATAGAAAGAATGCTGCTGAGACCTGGCGTGCAGCTGGCGCTCATAAAACCTTAGCCACTGTGCAGGCATCCAGCAGGTACTTAACAGGTGCTTGCTGACTTGAATCCCAAGCGGCTAACAGGAAACTTAAAAGTCTCAAGGAACAGCGGGCCAATGAAGGGCCTTCCATCAGGATGGAAGGAGAACACCTTGGCCAAGCCTCAGGGACTGGGCTGGACTTCCTTGTGAAGAGGCTCCTTACCCTGCAGCTTGTGACCAGGGAGCCCTGAGGCTCCCTAGGGTGCCTGTAGGGCCGGAAGGGGCTTGGGAGAGGCAGATGAGCCCACATCTAGTTGAGTTCATTTGAAAAACGCACCCTGCTGCTAAAAGTAATCCAACTTCTTGTTTCTTGAGTGAAGAAAATAAAGCCGGAGAATGCCCAGGGACAAGGAACCCAGCACACTGGAGCTGCAGAGGCCCTTCAACATGCCTCTCTAGGCTGCTTCTCGTGGCGTCCGGCAAGACGGACACACAGGGTGTGCCCCATCCTCAGGCAATAAGAACATCTGAGCTTGCCCTTCACTAGTTTTGTTGTGGTCCTGCTCCCACCCCAGGTCCAGGGCAAACTCCTGCTACCCTCATAGCTCAGGGATAATGTCACTTCCTCTAGGAAGCCTGCCCTGACCCCCAGGTTAGGTGTGCTGCCCTGTTCTATCTCCAACAGCTGCTTTTAAAGATGCAGCATCTTTAGCTCCAGTCCCTCACAAAGGATCACCGGAGGATTGTCCATCACCCTTGCGTCTCCTGCACCCCACCCAGTGCCAGCGCATACAGTGGGGGCTTAGTAACTGCCTGTCGAAAGAAGGAATGGAGTATGGCCTCCATTGTCCTCATCTGTCAAATAGATAAATGCCACTTCCCAGGATGAGAAAAGTGAGCCACCCACTGTGTCAAGGGCTCACGGAGCAGAGTCCTTCTCCTTGTGCCCTGGGCAGGTTCTAAGGGCAGCAGCCAGGCAGCCACTATCTGCCAGTTTCCTCGGCCATGGCAGAGTCTTACCTCAATGAGCAGAGGCCTGGCTGACCATGTGGGTTTCCTTACCAAGACCCCAGGGCGCCTCACACAGCAGAGGTGTCTGCCACGCCAGCACTAATATTTACTTAGGATTTACAGAGAAGTGAAAAACACAAAGTACTTCAAAGCACTATGCAGAGGAGAAGGGACCGCAAAGCCCTGGTGATCCAGCTGGAGCTCCCATAGCTGGCCCTGAACTGACCTAGGACCTCCTGATGAGCCAGTGAGCCACGGCTGAGGCCAGGCCCGACACTCAGGGGCGCACGTCCACCTCCTAGCTTTGCTAGGCAGGAATTCTCAGCATCTCCCTGATTCTCAGCTGAGAAAATGAGGTTTGCATTGATAAAGGGCTAGAGCTGAGATTCCCACCCAGTCTGGCTCCAAATGAGCCTTGAGTGCTGAGCAGAATCTGGGCCAAACAAAAACACGTAGAACATCTCAAGTCCCCAAGTTCTATCCAGCTCGGCCCTCATAGTGTGGCTGAAGGGCTGGAGGCACAGCTTGGATGGAGTGAGACACTAGAGATGCAGGTCCCCCAACCACTCTCACGACTCTGCACAAAAACACACTCCCATCTCCCCGCTGAGCAGTCACCCCAGGAGCCCCAGGAAAAATGGCAGTCACTTTGCAGCCACCAGCCTTGTGCATCCAGGGTTCCTGGCTGAGGGGGAGCAGACCCATGACACTGAGGAAACATCAATATTTCATGGGCAGCTACCTCCTGGCCTCTAATCGTGTTTTCAATTGTCATGAAACAATTCAGAATTTCCAACTCAGAGCTAATAGGCTGCTGTCAGCCAGTCAGCCAGAGCAGGCACGGGTAATTATTTTAAAAGCTTCTGATAGGGCTGTTCAGTGCACTGTCTCCCAAAACTGTCTGTCTATGGTAGTGGCTGTGCCCCTTTGGGCCTTGAGTACCCTGTCTCCCCATGCGGCAAGCAGACATCTGGAAGGCTGCTGAGGCACTGGCCGCAGAGCCTTGAGGATGGGAGAGACACACCAGGCTTACAGAAGGGTAAACTGAGGACCTCTAAGAGACATCTCTAGAAAGGCAGGGGCCATAACTTTTCACTTTCATATTTCCCACACCAAGCCGTAGCCTCTTATGCTCATGGTGGACAGGTGAACTGACAGACAAAGAAGAGGATGGATGGAGTGGCTGAATGAGTGACGCTACGATAATCTCCTTTCTCACCTCCTCAAATCCATCTCTCACTATCCGGGCAGAATGATCCTTCTGAAATATACATCTGACCAGACCTCTCACTGTATAAACCCCTCATCTGCTTCTCTTTGCCTTCAGGATAATATCCCACCCTCCAAACAAAGATTAAGAAGCCCTGTGGTATCTGGTTCCTACTTAATTTGCCAACTTCCTCTCCTCCCCATTCTCCGGTTCTCTGCCTTCCCACCTGACCCAGCACTATCTCAGGGAGGAGACGGAGGGGTGGAAAATTGTTCCAGGCAAACTCAAGGCCTGTATGTCACTCAAGGCCCTTCAGCCCTAGCTTGAGGATTTCTTCTCCAGCACTATGCTCCAAATATGCTTATGGGTTGGTGTGTCTGTCTGATGGACTCAACACAAATGAGCGAGAGCCGACCGTTTTTGTGTCTCTGCCATCAAAGGCACAGAATATGTGAGCTGCACCCAGCCAACGAGCATAACCAAATCCATTTGCCCACTCTAGGGAGGGTCCTATGGTTGGCAAGAGAAGCTCAGCCCCGTTCCCAAGCTGAGAGACTGGAAGGGGTAACAGGTTTTAATCAATCATTACGCAAATATTTATTTCAATACTACTGCAATAAGAGCTATGAAGGGAAAGGACAATCTCCCAACTTTTACTGGATATTGAGATAAGAAACAGGGCTTGAAGAACTGTTATGTCTTTCTGCCTCACTATGGCTGAAGACATTTGCCCATTATGTTTAGTGTGAACCCATCTGACAACTTCACCTCAGAGTTCTGTACTAGGGAGAACAACTTCTGATTAGAGTTTGGAAGGAGAGACAAAGCATATGTGTCAGCCAATTTTGCTGACTTTTTTGATTAGGTACCTGGAAGCTAAAGTGATATTCAGGACTGTGTTACTTCTGTACTTCTGGCTCCAATCTTTCTCTCTGATGCCTGATCCCACTGCCTTCAAAGTGGAAATGTATGTGCCTCAAGATGTCAATACCTGAAGGGAAATTATGAAAAATTATTTTTCAAATAAGTGAAAATAAAATCATAAAAAGTGTATTTTGACCCATCTCAGTTCACCAGGTCTTCAGACCCTGGTCCCACCCCAACCCACGTGCCCAGCTTCCCTCTGACACTTACTAGTGGACAAGCAGGGGATGAGAGGCTGGTCCACTAAATCAGAGAAGGGGCCTGCTCCTGCCTGACTCAACCAACATGACCACATTGGGGAAAGAAGGAAGCAAAAATGAGGGCAAACTGTTTGAAAGAGCAAAGCAACCAGGCAGGTATCACCATGAACATTCGACCCAGCTGCTGACCCCCACAAAGAGCCACACCCTCACCTCCATCATCTTATAGATTTTTCAATGCGGTGGAAACTCTTATTATTCCCCCATTTCACAGGTAGGGAAGCTGAGGCTGACAGGTCTTATATATTTTGCCCAAGGCCACATAGCAAATAAAAGACACAGAAAAGATTCCAACTCTGGCCATCAGGTCTCAGAGGCAGCTTTTTGGCACTATATGCTCTGCCTGGGAACAAAGCATGCAGAGGGACACACACACACACACACACCCCCAGTCACCACTGGGAATAAAACCAGGAAAATCACTGGTGCGCAGGGGTAGGAATGTGCAATTTCCTAACACAAACGCCACAGTGAAAGCCACCCCAGCCTGGGCCCTCCACGCCTGGTGGGCCCTCCGTACATAGTAAAGGCCCAGCAGTTGCATTCATGCTAGAAGAGGCCTGGACACCTGGGGTGTAGGCGGAAAGGCTGCTGGAGACAAGGTCGGAAGTGTCTCAGCTTAACAGCCCTCAGGGCCAGACCCACCAACAACCACTTTCACACATAAAACAACTCTCGTGGCAGTGGGAGAAGCAGAGGCTAGAATTCCTGAAGTGCAGGGTCCAAGACTGTTTCTGCCAGGCCACTCCAGGTCCAGGTCTGAAATCATGGACATCAGAAACTCAGCTCTTAACCCTTCCAATCCTGTGTGCACTGAGCCCCACACACCCACCAGAGGAGTGTTCCCTGCTGTTGAGGGTCGAGGGGAGGCTGTGGAATCCCCAACAGCAAGACAGGGTGCAGGGGCCACCCGTTGGGGCCTGAGTGCCCCACCCCTGTGAGCTTGGGTCAGACCAGCTTTGGGTGTTGGAAGGGATGCCCAGGTCTCCACATTCCCGCATTCCCCGGGGCCAGGTGGCCCTGGAAGCACGGGTGAGCAGGATACCCCTGTGGCCTCTCCCGCAGCATGTGTCCCCAAGAACCAGGCAGGGAGGCGCCACCAGTGACGGCCCCTCACGAAACGTTGACGCCCAGCCTCCAGACTGCCATCTTCCAGCACCTTGAGCCAAAGCCACAGCCCAGGAGTCCTGCGACCGTCAGCCCGCAGGCCCCACACTCCTGATCCCAAGCGTGGTCCCCTGACTGACCCAGGGGACCAGCTGTCCCATCCCAGGGTCCCAGCAGCAGCAGGCTCAGACTGGGTGCTTGGGGAAATCCGGAGCCTGTTCTGCCACTTGGTTTCCCCGCACAAGGCTTCCGGCAGGGTTGTCTGGCCATAGACAACACTGGAGAAACCAGTCCCCTGAGGGTGGAACCCAGTCCCCCCCAGTCCTGCCCATCTCCCAGTGGCAGCCAGCCAGGGACAGGCCAGCGGGCCTGCAAGGATTATGTCCTCTTCCTCTGGCCAGGGCCGAGCAGGGAAACGCTGGAGGGTGTGCAGGCAGTGGGGCTGGACAAGGGGCAGCAGAACTGTCCATCCTCCTAAGGTTGGTCTCCCCTTTCCTCATCAGCCCAGCCCCTGAGAGGAGGATGGAAGGGGGGGGTATCCTCCAAGCATGGCAGGTCAGGTCAGGCGGTTGCCCCTCCCCAGTAACACACACACACACACACACACACACACACACACACACACACACGCACACACACACACGCTCTGGGGTCTGTCCTCAAACCTCCTCGGCAGCCAAGCTTTCTTCGCCAGGGACTATCCCTACTAACTCGCAAAACCAGCTCCCTCCCGCAGGCTGAGCAGAAAGGGGAAAAGGTCTAGTCGCAAAACCCGGGACTGACTGTCACTTAGCAGGACCTGGGGAAACAACGACCAGACTCAGACCAAAGGGAGGTTGGGCTCTGCCTCTCGAACGCCAGGTGGGAAACTGAGCCCAAGGGAGAGAAAGTGCGCTGGTCCAGGCCCGAACTCGCTGCGGCTTCGACCGCATGCGGCCCGGCCCCTCCTCCACGCTCGCAGTCCCAGCCCAAGCTCCCCAGCCTTGGGCTCCCGGCACCAGCCGTGTGGACCCTGCCTGCTCCCCGAGGGAGACCCGGACCCCTAGCCCAAGGGACTGCTCACCGCCCCCTCCCCGCTGGTCCAGGCCAGAGCCTCGCTTCCCCTCCCCCCTTCCCGCCTCCCCAGCCTGTGTCCCCGCCTTCCCCGCGGGCGACGGGCGGGCAATAGCAGGAGGAGCGGGGCCCAGCCGTGGCAGCCCGGACCTTGCACGCCGGGATGTAGCGAACCTGCGGGGACCCAAGCTGTGCGCACAGCCGGAGACGCAGCTGGATCCGGGGCCCGGTCAGAGTCGAAACCCAAGCCGGAGTCCGTGGCGAGCGAGCCCGAAGCCGACGAGCCGCACACGCAGCGCAGCCCGGGTGAGGTAAGAGTCGTTGGGCTAGGGGTACGGGTCTCCTACCCGCGGTGTTGGGGCGCACTGAGTAGTGTCTGAGTTCCGTGCTGTTTGCTCCGGGCGTACGTGGGGTCCAGGCGGTGGCGCGGGACTGAGCGCATTGCGCGGACGGCCAGGCACCATCGAGGCAGCACGAGGAGCTCGTTCTTGCGCTTAGCTCGTGGTCACAGCTGCCATCACCGGGCGCTGCTACCTCACCTAATCCGTGGGCCCACCCTACACCTCGGGCCCCAGGTACCCCAAGAGCGCAGCAGCCTCGAGGGCGCGGGCCCCAGCCTTGTGAAGGGCACAGCCCTGGCCGGACGCTTTTCGTAGCCCCTCGTGGCGGCACGGGCTGCTGGGGACCTCTGGGAGAAAGGGCAGGCGACAGAGCCACCAGCCGCTCCCCGCCGCGCCTGGGAATGGGGCCCCTGCACGAGCCGAGGCGCTGGCCCCTCTGCACACCGGGGGACTTCGGCCTTAGCTTCGCCTCAAGAGGGTATTTTTCCTAAACGAAACTGCTTCATTCGTTCTCTCATTCGTTCGGGCAGCTATGCCGCAGAAAAGCTACGGACATCGGCTGGAGCCCCGGCGCTCTTCGCCGCGGACCCTGGCGCCCCCAGCCCCGCGGCCTCCCTCCCCGCCGGCACCGGTCGGGCTTTCCTTACCCTAAGAGAAACCCTAAATGCCCTTCGCAAACTCCAATAAAGACATTCCTGCGGCTTCTTCAGGGTGTAGTTGTTGACGCAGAGCTCCTGAGCCCACAGCCGCTTCTCTAGACCCGGGTCCGGAATTCTGAAATTGACCAGCCTCCTGACTCTGAGCGGATTCGGCAGTGGTTCGGCAGCGGTAAAGCCAGAGCCCGGCCGCGGAAATGGGAACCCCAGGCTGGAATCCTGGTTCCAAGGTCTTCCGACTTAGGGATTCCCTTAATCTAAAAATACTTGAGTCCACCTTTCTGAGAAACTAAGGCTCGGTATTCTCTTGGCATCCCGACGGTCCTCGACAGCTACCAGGGTCAGAGCCGGGCAATCTCAGGTTCCGGTCTACTTGGTCCAGGGTACATGTCTCTGAGTCGTGGCAAAAGCTACAGCAGGGGCAGCACCGGAAAGGACGTGCTGGACCCCGGCCCTTTCCTCAGACTGCTTGGGATTTCTCATCTCTACCTCGGAAAGGAAAAAATGCGGCCTGGACGCTAGGACATAGGGGTGGCATTTGCTGACCTTCGTTGAGCCGGGCTGCATCCCCTTCTCTCAGGAAAGTGGCTGCTGGGAAGAGGCTGTGGTACTGCTAAAGGTGACCCTCTGCTCCCCAGTTGTGCGACCGGCCCCTGCCACTTCCCTAGCCTTCTCTTCCCCTCAGCTCAGCTGTTCTAAGAAACCAGATAGCAACCAGTGGACTTGGGTGAGCCATGAACCAGGTCAGCCCTGGGCCCTTACCAGCTGCTGACCTCGAATTCTGAGTTCCATGTTTCCATGACGCTCCTCTTAGCCGCCCTGCTTGAATATTTCTCAGGTCTCTCCCCACCAGGACAAGCTCGAGAACCCCAATAGACAGGAAGCTTCAGGCTGGGGTCCTCCGAAGCCTAAAGAATCCAGCAAGATTGTTTCCAGCCCCTACCTGGGTACCCCTTTTTCCCCTCACCCTGTAATTGCTTGTATTCAAAGAAACAAAAGCTTTTATTGGGGAGGGGGTCTTAAACCAGGCGGAAGGCAGTAGGTGGTCCAGGCTGCGCTCAAAACTGGGTTTTCTAGTTTGAACTTCTCCTCTGCCTAAGAGGCTTAGGGCTGGAATGTCCCAGAGAGTCATGGATGACCCCGGGGGGCAAGCCATGGCACATTCCTTCTCTTTTCCTAAAATCCCTTGATTCTAGTGCAAAGATTAGGGCAGGGTACCCCCATGAGTGGGTAGAAGGATGTCCTCCATGAAGATACTCCAACCACCCTTCCCAAATAAAATTTCTAAACCATTTTTGGGCACAGAGTCTGTTCTGAGTGAGCCCAGCCTCGGGAAGGGTCCCTGTCATGACCACCTCAACCCCCACAACAGTCCAGGTTCCTCTCTGATCAGCTCGGCCAGGACTTCTAAGCCCCGAATTTCCTGAAAGTCACAAAATCATTGCTAGCTCTGTGTAGCCTGGAGGGATAGAGAATAAGGCACATGGTTCCGGCTTCAATAAGCCCCCTTCCCTCCTCTCCCCGTGTCCCATCGTCAAGTGAACTGGAGGCTGCAGCAGCAGGCAGGCATTACTGTGTCCCATGGCAGACATGGGAACTGAGGCACAGTGCAGGTCAGATCTTCCCCAAGGTCACATAGCAAAGCCAGGTAAACACTAAACCCCTACACTTACTCCTGAAAGAGAGCTGCCTCTTATGCTATGCGTTTGTGTGACATATCTGTGAGAGGGCAAGAAACTCCTACCCTGCCTGGGATAGTGGCCAGTGGAGGGTGTGGCTGGGGAAGAAGACAGAGCGCCCAAGTCCCTTTTCCAGCCAACACCCAGGATCAGGCCAGGGGTCCCTCTCTATCACTTCCTCACCCCGTACTCATTCAGGAGGGTTTAGCATAACAGACTCCCCAGGGCAGTCCCCAATAGTCTCAGCCCCTCTCTGGGGCTTAGGGACCCTGGACACGTGGAACTTCACCCACAAAAATCTGAGGGCCTTTCCATCCACACAACAGGCATCAAGACTTCCAAATACAGGGAGTATTGTGACCGCCTAAAGCACTGCCCGATGCTTGGGTCCAGAGGGGCACACAGCAGGAGCTCAATAACTGTATTAAATGCATCAACAGTGAGGGAGGCAGGCAAGCCCCTCAAACTGAATAGCCAGACCAGCGGAATCGCAAAACAGTCCTCATTCATAGGAGGCCTGACTCTTCAAACCCTCTGGGGAATGGGGGGCTGTGACCCTCAGCCTCTGGATGCCCACAGACAGATCGTTCAGTCCATGTCCCCGCCCAGAAAGGCACTGTGCTTCCCACCTTGGCCTGCCATTTGGTGGGCTTAGAACACATTGCCTATCCCCTGCCAGCCATATTTTATGCCAAACATCATCAGCGCTCTGGGGCCCAGAGGCCTGGCTGTGTGCACACGTATATGACTGTACTCAGCACTCCCATGTGTGAGTGCAGTGAGTATGTGTGCCTGTGTGTATACAGCACACCTAAGTGGGTATGCAGTACATATGTGTGCATGCATGCTATGCTCCTGTGCCCTGTCTATACCCAGCAGGCTGGGTAGCATGCTGTCCTGTCGGGGTAAAGCAGCCACGCAGACGGCAGTATGTGAAGGGGCACTCCTGGGTGTGCTGCAGCACCTGGATACCTCCTTGAAAGGGGATATCTGCTGCTTCAGAAGACTCGGCCAAGAAATGTGGTAAAGATGAGGCCAACAGCAAATGCCAGGCCACCATTTCACAGTCTCCCCCTTCTACCACCTCCCCACACACACCAAGACTATTTTTATCGTGGGGGGGTCACAACTTAGAGAGACTTCCTTTTGGGAAGAAAGAGCAGGAGTCGCTGAGCCTCCCCAACCCAAATTCCTGGATGTATCCTCCCTCTGGCCTCCGCCTCAGACCCTGCCCCCAGTGAGAATGGGCCAGGCCCTAAGGAACTGTGCCTTCTCCCTAGTGCCCAGAGCTGTGGGACTTGGACTGAGGCCCAGGGAGTGAGAGGCAGGCCTGGTTCCACCCTGAGCCTGCCCCTGCCCCTGCCCCTGCCCCCGCAATCCTCACCAAGGAACTCAGCCTGGGGCCTCCCTCTGATGGGGAGCCAGGATGAGGGCTCAAGGCAGTGCCGGCAGAGCATCCCAGCTGCTGACAGCCTGCATGTTCAGTCCCAAGCAAAGACCCCCAGGAAGAGATGAGGATGCACTGGGCCCTAGGGGATGGCACGAAGCCTGGAAAGTAGGGCAGTGTTTCTCCCCCAGGTCCCTTTCCTGCTCAGCACTGCTCCTGTCTGGTGGAACTGGTCAGCAGGTGAGGAGCACGAGGGCAGCCTGGGGTCCAGCTGTGGCCAGAGGAACAGGTCAGGGTCACACCCAACCACCCCAGCTGTCACCTATTTGGCCAAGACTCTTGAGGTCTCAGGGCCAGATAACAATCGTTGAGCAAAAATCCTTCAACAAACTTCGCTGAAGTAGACTCATGGAGGGGATCTTTCTTAGAGGCGGGAAAGGGAATGTCTTTGCCTTTACCCATGAGAGAAGCTCTACTATAGGTTTCCTAGGCTGTGGGCCCAGTGTTGGGAAACTGCAGTCACTTAGCCTGCCAGGCCTATGCCTGCAACTCTGGAAAGCCAAAGTGGAGGCCCCCGGCCACCACAAACTTGTCCTGAAGTGGGCAGAGGCCCACTGGTTGGCAGCCAAGGCCAGGGTCTGGCGGATTTGGCCAGACAGTTAAAAGGTGCAAAACAAGGAGAGAGAGTCCTACAGGAGAGGATGTGGAGCCTGGTGGGGCTCTTGGAGTCTCCTGCTGCACTCACCAGCGGCCTGTAGCCAACAGAAACGTTTCATCTGATTAGAAGCCATCAGTTCTATCCCAATCCCGGAAAATTGACTGCGGTGCAGAGGTGGGGGCCTGAGAAGCAGCCTTTGGGGAGAAGGTCCAAGCTAATTAGGAGGCAGCATCCGGGGGCCCATTAGAGCACAGGCTGCTGTCACTCAGTCGGGCTCAGGTCCCGGGAGAAGAGGCCGAGGAAGGAGGGGCCAGCGGCCCCTCGAGGAGGACACCGCTAGGAGCTGGCAGGACAGGCCCGGGTCGCTGCCCCTGCTGCTCTATGCAATCCTGTTCGGTGGGATCCTACTCAGCTAACACTCACTCATTCTGGGCTGTACTTGCCCAGGGGCTGGGGACTTCGAGGTGGCCCAGACAGGAGTTGATTCTGAGCGAAAACAGTCATTTGGGGTAGAGGTGGGCACGGGCCGCGCGGGACTTACAGGCCAGACGCGTTTCTTTTGTGCGGCCGGGGAGAACTCGGTGTGTCACCGGGGAAAGAGGGAAAGGCGAGGCGAGGCCGCGGGAGGGGGGTGGGGGGAG
>NW_006443124.1:9298836-9304053 GCF_000325575.1 Pteropus alecto
TGCCGCGCAGTCGGGCTCCCTCTACGCCCCGGGAGCGTCAGGACCTTTCCTCTTCCCATTCCCCGACCGACGGGGAACGCGGAAATTTACACGCTCTACGAAGCGGACGTGTAGTGCTTTACGAAGGCACTTCCACGGGGCCCCCACGCGCTAAGAGACCGACAGCTGCACGAACCTACAACCCGACGGACGGACTGACAGCCACTCTCGATCAGGAGCAAGGACCGGAGGAAAGTTAGGTTTGCGCAATTAGCTGCCATGGGTCCGCTCGCACCGAAGGAGAGGAGTAGATAGATCGAGAAGGAAATGGGCAGCGGGCGAAAGAAAGTGCCCAGAGAGACGGAGAAGGGGAAAGACACCCCGACAGACAGACAGTGGGTGACAGATTGAGAGGGAGAGACGGAAGAGAAGGAGTAGCGAGAAAAGTCAAAAACGCAAACGAGAAAAGTCAAGAAAGCAAACGGAGGAGGGAAGGTGGAAACAAACTCAAGGAAAAGCGAGGCAGAGAGGACAGCGAGGACCAGCAGGCCAGAGGGCGCAGCCCAGCGCAGGGCAGGACCCCTTCCTCAATCAGGGCTCCTGGCCCCGCGTGCGTCGCGGGAGCCGCAAGGCCGCACGGCCAGGGCTCCAGCTCGGCTCGGGCACTTCTCCCTTTGCGCTGCCTTATTGTCCGAGCTCAAGCTTTTCTCCCGGGCGCGAGCTAGGCAGCTGAGTGGGAGGTGCGAACAGTGGCACCGGAGGTGAGGGCAGAGGCACGGCTGATGCCCCTCTGGCCTGGCCTCTCGGGTCCTGGATCAGCTCCCGCGCTTGCCGTCCTACCTCGGCGCCGCGGCCGAGCTCCACGCTCCCAGGGCCGTGGGCTCCTCTTAAGCGTTCATTTCTTAATCCACCACCGAGTGCTTCTCCACGCGTTTTTAATCTCTATTTGTTTCTGTTTTGCATCCCTAAGTGACTTTCCCTGAGAGGTTCTGTTTGCTTGGTTAAAAAACAATCAACGCTGGGCTGTACTTTTGTTTCCAAAAGTTTTAAGCGTGGCCTTTGTTTTTTAATCTTTAAAACCGAGAGAATTAATATAGGTTGCTTTTTAAAAACCAAATCTATGAGGATAAATTTAAATTTTTAACTGTATTTTTCGATATGTAAAGAATTATTATACTAGGTATATTTCTCTGGAATTTAAAATATCTACATGCAACATTATTCGGGAGATTTTAAAAAGTCAATCCAAAATGGCGCGTTTCTGGGTAGCTTCTCAAAATCCATTCATAGCAGTGTTATTGTGGGAATTTAAGTTATTTAACTATAGAGTTATGTTTCCCTGAGATTTAAAAATTGCCTCTAGAAGGACATTATTGAGAAGGGATTAAAAAGCTATCTACAACAGTATATTGATTTTTTTTTAATCCCAAAGAAGTAAATGCCTGTGTCTGCCTGGAGTTTATACACACACAGCACTGTATTTAGTTAGGAGTGTGTTTCTGGCTTCTTAATTTGCATCTGCTCTGTGTTCCTGCCTATTTTTAAGAGTTTGTGACCCATTCAATGCTTTTAGGCATAGAGCTGTGAGTTTTTCTGGGCTTCTGTGTTTTGTTCTTAGTTTTTTGTTTGTTTGTTTGGTTTTTGTTTTTTTTTTCTAATGTTTCAATGTTTCTATGACTGCATTGTTTTGTGTAGCTTCAAAGAGGAGAAGCTAGAGCCCAGGTCACCTAGACAGAGTCTGTTGTCTGCGCTGCCTGTGCTGTAGCTGGAGAAATTTTCTGGGCCTTGGACTTGAGGCCTGGAGCTGAGGCGAGAACTGGGCTATGTCCTGCCTGCCCAGTGGGGCTCCCACACAGCCCTGGGGAGAACCAAGTAGAGGGGCTGCAGGCCACACTGCCTGGCTCTTGCTCCAACCAACCAGCTAGCTTCAAGCTAGAAAGAGTTGATACTAGTTCGGAAAAGCTGGGATCCCTCAGATTTAGACAGTCTCTTGGAAATGTACATTTGCCGGGGACATCAGCAGTGGGACTCAAGGTTGAGCCAAATTGTCAGAGTAGGCCCTCCTGCTCCAGGAACCTAGCCCCCACCCCGCCCCCGCTCCTGGGCTCTTCTCCCACACGCCAGACCAGAGGTGACTACTGACGACCAGGCGCGCGGTGGGCTCTTCCCAGTGGGGACAATTCCAGGGCCTCTGGTGGGAGGGAAGGCAGCCAGCACTAATGGCAGGCACTTCGGTGGATCCGGGACGGGGTACAAAAGGGCATAAGCCCGAGATGACCGGCGCCCCATCCTGCCTGCTTCAGAAAAGGAGCGCAGCGGGGAATCAAAGGGGCCAGAGGACAGCGGTGCGGGCGGCGCGGGCTGCGGAGGTGCGGAGGACCCTGCCAAGAAGAAGAAGCAGCGGCGGCAACGCACACACTTCACAAGCCAGCAGCTGCAAGAGCTGGAGGCCACGTTCCAGAGGAATCGATACCCCGACATGAGCATGCGAGAGGAGATCGCAGTGTGGACCAACCTCACTGAGCCCCGCGTGAGGGTGAGCCTGGGGCGTGCGCCTAAGGGGACCCGCGCAGACGGCTGCTGGCCACCTCTGCCGGCACTCGAAAGCTCTTACCCCAGCTCAGACTTTCACTCCTTCCCAGCGCTCAGACCTCCTCCTTCCCTCCACCGTGGGAGATTTCACCCTAGGCCCCGGTCTGCCCAGTTGCTGCCAAGCCCTTTAGCTGCTAGCACCCTGGGCTGTAGCCGCCTGGGAGCTCTGAGACACGCATCCTACCTGACTCCCAAGCTCGACCGCAGCCCCAACCCAAAGACCTGTGGCTCCAGGAGACTTTCCCAGGCCCTGTAGGGCCCAGGGCCCACTTGGATGGGACCGCCCTGGATAGCACAGAGGATTCCTGGCTGCTGGGGACCTCAGAGCTTCTGGCGCCTTCCCCTGAAAACGAAAGGGAAAGGCATGTCCTGCCTGCCGGCCTGGGAGAGGCCTGAAAGGTGCCTAGGCTCGGGGGTCTCAAAGCTTCGTGGGCAGTAGTCTCATCCATAGCTAGCTTCTCCAAAATTTCTGGAATTCTCCTGACTTATCCCCAACCATTCATCCAGTCAGTAGCTGGGCCCTTAATTACCTTTCCTGTAGCTCTGGGGTCAGGTGAAGTGGGGAGGCAGCTCTGGTGGATGAGTGACTGTCGGGTCGAGTCCTTTTGGAGACAAGGTCTCTGTCAGACCAAGACCAGACTGTATCCTCCCTCTCCTCAGTCTTTAGTTACCAGTAAAAGCAAGACTTTCCTACCAGAGCAGAAAGAATGATTTCTTCTATGGTGTACAAATATTTAATCAGATATTGGGAGTACATCCCAAGCCAGACCAAAGTCCTACCTGGGCTCCTTGCTACAACCCCAGCTCACTCCTCCCTAGTCCAGCTGGCCAGCCAGGTGGGACACGGAGTGAGGACAGCACTCAGTAATCCCAAACTCACTAATCCTTCCGGGGTTTATGGTGGGGCAGGGGTGGAATCAGGCAGTATCAGTGCTGGAGACTGGAGAAGGCTGATATGCAGGGTCTGGCAAGGAGCTGAGGAAACTCAGCAGAGGGCTGGAGAGGCAGAGGGCATGCAGTGGGAGGATAGGTGAGCATCGGCAAGGACCAGCAGTGGGAAATAAAGAGGTTCCTACTAAATTTTGTGGGAGAAGGTAGAGGGGGAGACTAGAGAAAAACTACTAAGAAGTGAAAGGACATTAAATATTTGCAGAGAAACATTTGGCATATACTTAGGTGGCAGGAAAGAAATATTTAAAGGAGAAGCAAAAGTATCAAGTATTTGAGAAAAAGAATCAACTATTTAAGAGAAACAGTGAGGGTCAGATATTTGGAAAGAAAAAAACTAAGTATTTAGGGAAGAAGCTAAGGGATCAAAATGGGGTTTAACGACGTAAATGGACTGAGGGAGAAGAAAGCAGTTCAGATAACGGGGCGGACTAAATGAAAATAAACATTTGGGGCAGAAATAATATCAAATGTCGCAAATAAAGATGGAAACAAAGCGTATGAGGAATGAAAAATAGATTGAAGAATGGGGGTGTATAGGACGATCCCATGTTTCCAGAAAGAAAAATTGCTTTTGTATTCCAAGGAAAAGAAAAAGGACGGAATATTTAGGAGATAGATGGGGACCCGCTTGGGGGGAAAGGCAAGAGATGACTGGTTGAGAGAAGAAAGAAAACGAGCATTTGTTAAAATAAAGGAGGATCCGTATTAGGAGAAGAAAACGAATTTAATTTGGGTAAGAGGATAAAGATCAGAAAAAAGGAAAAGACATGTTTCCTGGGGACAGGAAAAGAACCATTATGGAGAGAAGGCAGGGGCGGAATTATCGAAGGAAAGAAACGATACTCGGAGAGAAGGAAGCCGGGCGGAGGGCTGGAGGTGGGGGTGGAGGTGGAGGGACCTTCCCGCCCTCTGCAGCCCTGACCCTTGTCCTGCCACCCTCCCCCAGGTCTGGTTCAAGAACCGGCGAGCCAAGTGGCGGAAGCGCGAGCGTAACCAGCAGCTGGACCTGTGCAAGGGCGGCTACGTGCCGCAGTTCAGCGGCCTGGTGCAGCCCTACGAGGACGTGTACGCCGCTGGCTACAACTACAACTGGGCTACCAAGAGCCTGGCGCCAGCGCCGCTCTCCACCAAGAGCTTCACCTTCTTCAACTCCATGAGCCCGCTGTCGTCGCAGTCCATGTTCTCGGCACCCAGCTCCATCTCCTCCATGACCATGCCGTCGAGCATGGGCCCAGGCGCCGTGCCGGGCATGCCCAACTCGGGCCTCAACAACATCAACAACCTCACCGGCTCCTCGCTTAACTCGGCCATGTCCCCGGGCGCCTGCCCGTATGGCACACCCGCCTCGCCCTACAGCGTCTACCGGGACACGTGCAACTCGAGCCTAGCCAGCCTGCGGCTCAAGTCCAAACAGCACTCGTCGTTCGGCTACGGCGGCCTGCAGGGCCCGGCCTCGGGCCTCAACGCCTGCCAGTACAACAGCTGACCGCCCAGCCCGGCCACGCGGGCCCCAGGGCGCGGGGGCGGAGGACGCACGCGGGGCCTCGCTCTTCGCGCCCGGGCCTCGCGCCTGCGCAGCCCCCACCTCCCTTCTCCCCTCCGGGTTGGTTTTGTGTTTGCTTTTCCGGACCCCACTCTGCCCTCCAAAACAAAACAAAACAAAAAGACGTCGGAGCGAAGTGCCGCGGAAAAAAA
>NW_006443124.1:9304250-9314027 GCF_000325575.1 Pteropus alecto
CGTACGAGCCAGCATGCTCCCTCCGAGCTGGGCCCGGCCGAGCGTGTCATAGCTCGATTCGGATCCCAGTTGGAGCGGGCGTTAGGCCGGGGATTACGGTGTGAAGTCCGGGACCGGGGACTCGCCGAGGAGCCGCACAAGGCCTCGGCGTGCCCCCCAAGAGCCCGCGCCCTGCCCGCGCTGCGGAGTCCTGTTTTAAGGCTGTGGAGCCGCAGCTGGAGGTGTGGACGCGGCGGGAGGCTGGGCGAGGGCTCGCTTCCGAGCACCCTAGCTCCCGGCTTCGCCGCCGGCCCAGGCCCTCTGCTCAGCTCCCGGGCTAGGAGTTGGCCCCCTTGTCCTGGCGAAGACCCCCGTTCTCATCGCCCGCCGCACAAGGGTCGAGCTGGGAGAGCTCGGGGCGCGGCCAGGGCCCCGCGCTGCGCCCAATTTGCACACCCGCTCTCCGGCCCGCGCCCCTGTTTACAGCGTCCCTGTGTATGTCGGACTGACTGTATAGAATTATAAATCTGTCTATATCGACTTGTCCATGTACGTCTATTAAAACCATAGTACGAGCGTGCTAACCACTGCCGAGCCGCGACTGCTTTTTTTCGGCTGAGGAGGGAGGCGGGTAGAAAGGGAACTGTGCCACCCCCCGAAGTGAAGAGCCAGGCAAACCCCACCAGGGCCTCTACCCTCACTTCCCTACCACTATTCCTGACCTGTCAGCCCGGCTCCCTTAAGGACGCCGCCGGGCACTCCGAGCCCCTTCTCCGCGCCGCCCGGCGTTCACCGGCTGGCTCCGCTCAGCCTCCGCGCGCTGCGCGCAGGCTGCCCTCGCCGCGAACCCCCGCTCCCCCCCGTCCGACTCTGCAAGCTCCATCCAGGCTGAGTCTGCGGTCACCTTCCAGGCCCTCAGGATCTACACGGCCCTTGTCAGCCTGGAGTGTTGGGGTGGGGGCGGCTGAGAGGCTCTTTAGGGCTAGGGTTGCCTTTCCTCCTGTGGGCCCCGTACCGCCACCTTGGAGCTCTGCCCTGGCTGTTCCGGGAGAGCTGAGGGTGCTGGATCCGCCAAAGTCTAGCCAGGGCCTCCATACACCTTTCCGCCCAAAATCCCACGCAGGGGCATGTGGTTTTGCCATAGAAAGTGTCCACCACACAGAACTCACTTCTCACTTCCCTTCCATCTCAACTTATTGGAGACTCCCGGCTGCTGCCACCTTCCCCCGGCTTTTGGAAACTACTGAACAAGACCAGCCTGTAAACTGCCTGTTAAATTCTGCTTTTCTTAAGTCATTTCTAATGGCAAAACAAAATGTTTGCAGCTGCAACGGCGGAGGAAGCAGGGGTTGGTGCTTTAGAATCACCTTGTGACAGGGAATGGCACTGCCCTGGAGCTGGACCCAGGCAAGCCCTAGCTGGGAGTGGGGCACAGCCATGGGCTTAGTCCTGAGCTAATAGCTGGAGAGCCCTGTGCACACAATCTCAAACCAGGTCAACACTGCTTCTGAGGTCAGGAGTGTTGTCCCTAGTACACAATTGATGGAACTGAGGCTCCACCTCACGATGTAACTGAACCAAGGTCACACTGAGTCAATAGTCTTTAGATTCCAAAGCCAGGCATCTTTCCACTGGTCTTCTCACCTTCAGATGAGGCGTGAGGAAGGGTCCTTCTTGGAGGATGGCCCGGACAGATGCCGTAGGATTTGGAGTGTGGGATTCTGAGAGGGACAGAGCCAGCTACACAGGCTGGAGGAGGGAGGTGGGGGGAGGGAAGGCTGGGGCAGGGGGCTGGAGCCAGACCACCCCTCCCCCAGCGGCTCCAATCCAGAGCTCCCACCCCTCACTCTCTGGAAACATAAACACAATCACATCTGGACTCAGAGTGCCTCCCCCAGCCTCACACATCTGCCAAGGCCAAGGGGCCCTGGTCTCAGCTGAGGGCAGGAGGCAAGGGAGACCTGGAAGGAGCTGGGACTGAGGGGAAGTGGGAGGCAGAGAAGCTTCTGAAAGTCAGGCCCAGCCTCAGGTGAGAGAGGGGCCAAAGCAGGGCTCTGTTGGAGACTTGGTGTGGCTGTGAAACCACAGACCAAATAGCTGCAGATGGGTGGAAGGGCAGAAGCAGTTCCTGAATGACCCCATCATCCATGAAGGACCTTGGCCAAAAAGGTGAGTGTAAGATCCAGCCTCAGGCTCCACTCAGCTATTCTGCCCCAGCTGTTTTGTGGCTGGTACAGCAAACAGTATCTAGCCTTTTCCAGCTGTACCAACTGCAGGATCATCTCTAGACGGGGTGCTGAGGAATATACAGGACTCCGAAAGCTAAGTCCTGCAAGAAAAGGCAGAATGTTCTTGTCCTGCTCTGCCTGAAGAAGACCAGGCAGGGAGTGTCATTCATTCAGCCAGCGTTTACTGTGTTCCTGCCCTTGGTGCTAGGAATCCAGCAGTGGAAACAGACACAGTCCCTGCTCTCATGGACAAGTAAACAAACACGTGTATAATTACAAACTGGGCTGAGTGCTTCTGAAGAAAAAGTGCTATGAGTAAGAAAAATATGAGTCCTTCTTTAAACAGGGTGGTCAAGGAAGGCTGTCCTAGGGAGGTGGCTCCATCTGTCTTCAATGGCAAGCGCTATCATTTATTAAGCCCGTTTGGGGTCGCAGGTTTTGTGCTAAGTGTACAATACCATGAGGAAGGGTCTTCATTTTCTCTTTTCCCTGATGAGTCCCCCAGGCTTAGAGAGATTGGGTCACACCTTGCCCAAGTTCACACAGCAGGAAGTGATGGAGTAGATTCAAACCTGGTCAGTGTCCACACACTCCCTTCTGCACTGGGCTGCTCCATGCCAAGCACTATGAGCCACATAGTGGGGCAGTTGATCTTGAGATCATAATTTCTGCCAGCAACACAGGACTAGCCCCTAGGAAACAGAAGAGCAGATTTGTTCTTACCTAGTCCTGACAAATTGAGCCCCCACAGGGTTGCTGCAGGTTTAGGGTGGCCAGGAATTAGGAACAGGAGAGCAAGAGGCTGGTACCCAGCACTTCTCTGCAGGCACGGTGGAGCACCGAAAGAAAATGGTGCGCAACCACGGAGTGCCTAGCTATTGAGGGAGAGGAACCGAGTCACCTCCCCTAGCTTTATGGCCCCAGCCATACTGCAGACCTCCCTGGGGGCCACAGCATCTAAGCGAAAGTCACAGTTGGAAGATCTGCCTTGGAGGGGGCATTGCTCAGAGAGTCCAAGCCCTAGAGAGGGCTCCCTGGGAGATAGCAGTGAGGCCTTTGTCACCAAGAGGGCCAGTCTGGGAAATGAGAGTGAGGGTGGTTTTACGCCCACTGACCTCCCCACTTCCTGGGCCAGTCACTTGGCTCTGATATCTACAGGGACCTCTGCTGCGGTATTTGAGAGCGAGAGTTTGAGTTCTGGCTCCACCTGCATTGCCTTGGGCAAGAGACTTAATTAATGTCTCTGAGCTTCTGTTTCCTCTTGCATGAAAGGGAATAAAAATCACTTCACGCAGTTGTTTAAAAGATTAAATGAAATATAAAGTGTTAATTGGGGTGTTGGCATATAGTAAGTGTTCAATAAATAGTTATTGTTGATAGTATTGTTATTGCTGTTGTTATTATTAAACGTCGCTTGGGGCCCAACTTGGTTTTCCCTCCGACTTTGCTGGGTATAATGAATGTGAGTCATAACTGACAGTCTTGCTGACTCCCCGACCCTACCTTACCTTCCCTGCATCCCACCCCCGGAACCATCCTTGACTTGGCCCTCAGTAACCCAGTCTGTTGTCCTGCAGTCCAGTCTCCCCACAACCCTCTGTGGGTCAGGTCCTGGGAGACCCAGAGGAACCAGGCCCAATCTCTGCTGTCCATTGGGCCTGGGAACAGGCAGACTGGCAGTCAGTACTCTGAGATGAGCGTGGGAGCAGAGGGGACACTCACCCCAGCATTCTCCTCAAAGGGGTCCCTGCGACATGGGATGAAGATGCCTAAACACTTCTTTTTGTGTTATATCATTTCATCAGTAGCTAACATCAGGCCCTTATTGAGCTCCAAGCCCCATGCAAGCACTTCATAAGAATTACGGCATTCACTCCTCAGGAGAGAGGGGCTTGTTATCTTACACCAGAAGAGAAGCTCACAAAAGATGGCACAGCTAATGAGGGAGAGTCAGGACTTGCACTCAGGCCCTCTGGCCAGGTCCATACTCTTAACCACTGCACTACACAACTGCCTGATGAGAATCACATTAGTACTGGGTGGTGGTGGGCAGGGGGGCGGGGAGTGGGATAAATGATTATAATTCATGTCAAGTCAAGAGTCTGGGCTCAGTTGGGCTCTGGGATAGAGAATGAAAAGGTACCAGGCCCCAAGTTTTGTCTTCACCAAGCTCGCTGGAATGTGTGAGAGAGCAACAGGGTGCGCAAGTGACAGCTGGCACTGAGGAAGCACAAGTGACAGTGGGGGGAGGGGGCACAGAGAAGCTTCTTGGTGGAGACAGGGCCCTGGAATATCAACCATTAAATCCGAACTTCTGCCTCATTTAGTGTTACAAGTGTCTCATTTCCAATCTGCCTCCCTCTGGAAGCCCTCCTAGGCTTCTTCCCAGCCCTTGCTGGCCTGCCTTCTTGCCCGTTTCACCACAAGAACCCTACTCTTCAAACTCCTGTGTTGCATTTGCAGGTCCCTGGACCTTACCTCCCAACTGGCTGCCCAGAGCAGGCGCTGCCTACTATCGAGTGGCTTCAGGGCACCCAGGAGACACAGATGCCAGAGCCCAGCCAGGTTGGAGAGGCTGAGATCTCGTGAATCAAGACTCTAAAGAGGAGCAATTCAAGGTGCAGAGAGCTGCCTCTGGAGCAGGGTGGAGGCAAAGGACAGAATGTCCTTAGTGGAGGATGAAAGCAGCTCTGGCTTTCCTGATCACATGGCCAAATGTCACCCTGCTCCATCCCCTGCTGTGCATTGTACTTGTTTTATTTTTCTTATTAGCCTCATTTTATAGATGAGGAAGCTGAGGCTCAGAGATTTCATGTAACCTGTCCAAAGACAGCTTTAGGGACTCAGATTCTAGCCTGTCTGACTGCAGAGCCTATGGCTTAACTGCTGTGAGCACCACCTCTTGGAGGCGGGGCACTGGCAGCTGAGCAGGGTTGCTGCAGTCACGGAGAGCCAGGATGTAGAAGCGACCAGATGCAGACAGTAAAACTTCGGGAAGTGTCTGCACACAATCGGTGCTCAATAAATATTTGCTGAATAAAAAAATTGAAGGGCTGCCTTCCCTTACCCCTCACTCCACAAAAATATATCTTGGCCCTTTCTCCTTCTCCCCACTCTTTTCTCTCCTCTCTCTCACTTCTTTCCCTCTTCCACTCACACACTCCTCCCTCTCGGCACAGCCAGCCCTTGGCGCTGCTTTTAAAAGTGTATCGGAACAACAAAAAGACAATCAACCCAATTCAAAAGTGGGCAAAGGACCTGAATGGACATTTCTCCAAAGAAGATATACCAATAGCCAATAAGCACATGAAAAGATGCTCAACATCACTAGTCATTTAGGGAAATGCAAATCAAACCACAATGAGATGCCACTACATATCCATTAGGATGGCTGCTACAAAACAAACAAACAAACAAACAAACAAACAAACAAACAAAAACAGAAAATAGCAAGTGTTGGTGAGGATATGGAGAAACTGGAACCCTTGTGCATTGCTCATAGGAACATAAAATGGTGTCGCCACTGTGAAGAACAATATGGCAATTCCTAAAAAAGTTAAACACAGAATTACTATTTGACCCAGAAATCCACTTCTGGGTATGTACCCCAAAGAAACAAAAGCAGGGACTTGTACAGATATTTGTACACCCGTGCTCATAGCAGCATGATTCACAACAGCCAAAAGGTGGGAACAACCTACGTGTCCATAAACAGATGAATAAACAAAATGTGGTATATACATACAGTCTTAATACTATTTAAGACTGAATAATACTATTTCTGTTTTAAGTCTGAATAATACTATTCAGTCTTAAAACAGAAAGAAATCATGACACATGACACAACATGGTTGAACCCTGAAGACATACTAAGTGAAATAAGCCAGACACGAAAGGACAACTATCGTGATTCTACTTATACAAGGTACCTAGAGTAGACACATTCGGACAAAATAAGATGGTAGTTGCCAGGGCCAGGGGTGATCAGAGAATGGGGAGTTATTGTTTAATGTATATAGCGCTTCATTTTGAGGCACTGAAAAGTTCTGCAGATAGATGTTGGTGATGGTTGCACAATAATGTGAATATATTTAATGTCACTGAAATATATACTCTTAAAGAGTTAAAATGGCAAATTTCATGTTATGTGTATTTTACTACAACTTTTTTATATCCGTATTTATGCCCCTACCTTATCCAGAGAGGCACTCGGAGGCTAGTGCCTGGATGCTCCGGGACTGAGGCCACCACCAGGGCTGGTCCCATGCTTGTTGGAAAGCCTTTTCCTGCAGCCTTCTCCAACTGGCAGCCTCTTTGAGACCCCAGTGACAGCTGATGCCGCCTGGCCCTCGCCCCATTCTCCATCCCTCTGTACAGTGGAGCAGTGGAACCTTATTAAGGACACTCCCCTCACTGAGTGTCTACTGTGTGGCCAAGAGAGAGCAAGAGGGGCAGATGACTTTTTGCCATTCGTTTAGCATAAAATTAAATAATAGTTTTGCTAATGCCTTTTTTCTTTTAACTGAGTTTCTCTGTCAAAAACACTGAACAAGTTAGGCTAGGAAAGAGTATATAAGCGTGATTTTTATATATACACAGAGAAATTTCGGGATGAGCACAAAATGTTAACACCAGTTACCTTTGGGTGATGGGAAATGGGTTTTATTTTCATTTGTCCTTTCCAAGTTTTTTGCACTGAGCAAGTATTACTTTTATAACAATAAAATGATACAATATTATTTTAAAATACAAAGACCTGTGATCTGCAGGACAGGGAGTGGCCTTCTGCCCAAAGGTCCCTGTCCCCACCCCAGAGGTGTCCATCAGCACCCACCTGGGATGATGTATCAGCCCTCGGAATTTAGCCTCCTTTAGTGGCAGGCCAGTGTGACAGGTGTCAAGCAAACCTTTACAGATTATTACAGAAATGAAATTTTTGTTTTTAAATGCATTCTTCTTTAAACAGATGTCAGGTTAGTAGGTGCCAAGAAGAATGTTCAGAGAATAATTTGTATCGATCTTTTATTGCTAAGCAAAGAGGGTCAGAGTTTAAAAATGGCTGTCGTAAGCAGGAGTCCCTCCCCCTCGTCCCCTCGCTGCACACCCCAATCCTGCAGCTCAGCAACCTCTTTGCACTCCTACCTTGTGCACGCACACGCGCGCACGCGCACACACACACACACACACACACACACACACACACACACGGTGTGTCTGCCAGCCAGCATGATCATGGAATCTTTATTAAAGAGGCCCAAATTACCAAGGTTTTACTACACTACTAAAAATAGTCATGCTTACTTAGCCTTACTTAGTGTTTAATAAGCACACCATTTCTAATTTTTCTGCCCGAGTAAACTGAACATCATTCCAGAAATACATTTTTACTGAAACAAGACTTATTTTTTTTTCTTTGTTCATACATTTTATTCTCTCTTTGTCCTTCTTCCTCCTCTCCTCCTCTCTCCATCCCTCACGTCCCCATCAGCTCTCCACCCCTCACCTTTTTTAAATTTCAAAACACAAAGAGGAAAGTAACAGTAATTTGGACTTGGCTTTCATGCAAAATGGACCAATTTTTTTTAAGTGTTGGTAATTTGTCCTGAAAATGGATATAGGGAGTTGGGCTAGAAAGGCTTTGAAGAGGAGGGTTTTATGAGTGGAAAATGAGGCCTGAGTGTGTGGGAATGTGTGCTGCACCTCCCCTCCGTGCCTGGAACAGTGCAGGCACGTGTGATAACCACAGCTAATAGCACCATTATTGCTATTATCACATTACATTATTATTATTCATCAGAATCAGACAAAGCATATTAACCCATTTAATTGAACCAACAGCTTAACGTTCCAGTGATTTCACGGAAAGCGCTTGGCAAAGCCTCCAAGACATTGCAGCCATAAAGCACTGGCCACTTTGCCATTTGCCAGGCTGTGGCGGGGCCAGCAAGGGTTTCCTCAGACTGTTCCCGCCTGTGGCTTCTCTGGGTACTTTCCAGGACACACTGGGATGGATGCTTATTCCCACCCTTACTCCAGCCTTCTCATGTACACACCTCTTTCTCCCTTTAGGTGAACCTGATCTAATAAAGGATATATTTATACAAAAGAGACACAGGATCCCTCCTCCACCCCCTAAGCTAGCACTCCTACTGAGTCACCGAGGCTGGTACTGAGTACCGACACCCACGATTCATGGTGAATACCTGGCTTCTCTTGAGCTTGGCGACCATGCTTCCAAAGCTTCTCAACTCTCCCCAGGCTCATAGAGCCAGGGCTGGTGGAGAGCCAGGCAGAGGCCAAGGCCCCGCTGATCTAGCTCCTGGGCCAGTCTCCTCCCTGGAGCATGGCCTGCCTTCCAGGAGCCTAAGTTTCCCCTCTGCCACATGGGCACTGGGCCCTCCTGCCTGCCCCTTAGGGTTTGCTATCAGGGTTTGGAGAGACCCTAGAAGTGACCAGTATGCAAGGCCTTCAGGCGGGCTGTTGCTTCAGAGACACAAAATTGTCCTTGATCATCTCATTGACCTCCTATCACTGGAGAAACTCCAAGTAGGGAAGCTTGATTCCCCCATAGTGCCCCTGCTGGCAGGCCCCATGAGGAAATATCTCACTTTACTTCCTTGGGGATAACGGCATTCCCAAGGCCTCTGCCCCTAGATCCTCCACTTGAGTGAGATGGCATCACATTGACACCCTGAAGTCCATTCTCCTGGCCCTGGGGCAGCAAGGCACAGAAAACCCTGGCCTCAGACCCAGCCTAGCCAACCTCCAGGGGGGCAAGAGCCAAGACAAGTAGACCACAGGGGTTAAGAGTATGGGCTTTGGAGTTGGAGCTTGGTTCAACTCACAGTGCTACCACTTACTGCCACAAAACCCCCGTAAGCCTCAGTTTCCTCATCCGTAAAACAGGGCTAAAAGTAAAAATGTAGGTATAGTGTTTGGCACTGTGCCTGTGACAAAAAGGGGCTCAAAATAACTCCTAGGTCTCTCTTCCCACTTTCTCCCTCCCCCATCAGGACTGTAAAGCTGGCAAATCTCAGGCAGTCCATCACTGCCATCCAAGAGTTAGGGCATGACTTCTCAGGCCACAGCCCTCCCCAGGTGGTGCTAGGAGAAGAAATATCCACGAGTAGAGGAATTAAGGTGTGATTTAAGGTCAGGTATGAAAAATAAAGGGGGAGAGTATGAGAAAGGAGAAATCAAGGCTAACTGGCGCAATCTAGAAAGGCTTCCTGTTAGAGGAAGGCTTCCTGTGAAGCCTTGAAAAACAGACAGGATTAGGATGGGTGTGTAGGAGTGGAGGTGAGACTGAACTAGGCAAAGAGGATGCCTGGGAGATATAAGGAGAGAGAGAAGGAGACAGAATAAGGGGGCCTTAAATGCTCAGAGAGGCAGAGGGAATCAAATCTGGCCAGGTCACTGCCCTGCTTCCAACTGCAGAGCTGAGCACTCAAGGGCCTCAGGATCTGGCTCCAATCTACTTCCCCTGACACCCCACTCCACACTGCAGGCTGTAGCCACAACTTCTCAGCACTGCCTACACCCTCTGCATGCTCCCGCCCTCTTTCTCTTT
>NW_006443124.1:9314064-9316365 GCF_000325575.1 Pteropus alecto
ACAGTCACCACAGGTGCAGTGCCAGCACACACATACGCACGCGCACACACACACACACAACACACACACCATACACACACACACTGCTTAACATTCTTTTCAAGATGAAAATTGTGTTGTTTCTCCTGATTATAAAATACATATTCACTCCTAAAGTTCAAAAAGTTCAAAAAGTGTGAGAACAAAAATCAAAACCACCAAACTACTATGAGTATGATCGTCCTTGCAGGTATCCCTCAGCACACACAGACATGTAGGCACACACACATGTACAGGCACACACACATGATTATGCTCACTATTACATAAAGGGTATCATATCACTTGCTCTAGAAGCTACTTTTTTCACTCCATAAAATATCAGGAACATCTATTCTTATCGACAGATCACTATTTTTAAGTATGTACTTTCTATGTACTGTTTTTATGTATGGATTGACAGTAATTTAACCAGTTCCCTCACCAATAGGCATTTAGGTAATTAAGTAATACTTTTTTTTTTCTTGCTGTGTTCCAATTATAACAGGCCACAATAAACATCCTTATCCATGCATCTCTGTGCTTATCATTTGGTTCCTTAGGATAATTTCAAGCAGCAAAATTGCTGGGTCATGGCAACATATACTTAAATTCTAATCCACGTGGCCTGAGGCAGGTCACACCTATTTGTACTGCCAAAGAGGACAGGGGTGCCCATTCTCCAGATCCTGGCTATTGCTAAGTTTTCTGTTATCGTTGCCACCTGAAAGAGAAAAAAAATCTCTCACTGCCACTTTGTGTATGTTTTTATTATTTTTTTTCTAAATCCATACGGTGTCATTATGTACAGTTCTGCAACTGACTTTTTCCACCTGACAATTCCTTCACTCCTTTTCTGCTTGCTCATTCAAGGGTCAAGTAAAAAACCATCTACTTGGGCTAACAGCCTCCCAAAGGAGCCCCTCTTGGTGCCCACAGCTCTGCCCTCGCTGATGAGTTGTCAGTGAGCGCAGGAGCAGGCAGCAGGCCAGAAAGGGCTATAATGCCACTGCCCACAAGGCCAACTTTCTGGGCACAGGGACAGTGCTGCAAGGCACTGACAAGGCTGGCTCATCCTTCCTGCTCGGCACCTCCCATCCGCTGGCCAAGCCCCCACATAGGCCAGCCTTACCGAAATACAGGGCAAGGTGACATCTAAGCCAAACCCCTCTTCTGCCCAGGCTATAATTTCCTGATTAGGCGCCACGGTCACCATGCCATCTGCACACACTGATTGCTTCCTGCCGTCCTCTCCAACCCTGGAGCTCCCTGCTCAGAAGAGAACCATGGCTTGATTTTTAAAGTTCAAAAAATAGCTTTGATATGAAAGAACAAGGTTGCTGTGAGGCAGCAGAGCAGAGAGGCACATGTGCGGCCTGCATACAAATACTGACTCTGCCCTTTAATGACAGTCTTGGCCAAGTGACAGTCTCTGAGTGCCTGTTTACCCACTTATAAAATGGGGATAATGATTCCTTAGAAGATTGTTGCACAGCATTATAGCACAGTAGTAAAAAAAAAAAAAAAAGCCAGGCATGCTTGGTTGTGAATCCTGGTTTCCGCTTACTTGTAGAGCCTTGGGTAGGTTACATCATCTCTTTGAACCTCAGTGTTACCACCCATTTAATGGGAATAATAAAAATGCCTAAGTGTCGTTATGAGATTCAAATCATGTATATGAGAATACCTTGCAAACAGAAATACTGACAAAACAGGTGTTATTTCCATGGTCAACAAAGACGATGGCTATACCTTTGGAGTCTGGGCCTGAATTCTGCTCAGTCTGCTCGTTCTCTGGTCCAGTGGCAAGATTTGAAGAGGTCTTCTCATCTCAGGCCCCAATCCCAGGCATCGAGGCCCCACTGGGGAAGAGGGGAGTCAAGGCCAGTTGCGCTCTCGGGATGTGAACTGTGGGGCAGTGGTGCCTCTGCTGTGAGAATGTCATTGTCCCCTCACCAGTTTACAAAAGTTGAGGCCAATCCTCAGGTCCCCAAGAGTTTTAGAACAGACTCTTCACCCCCTCTGGCCTCTTGCACGCTTCCTTTTGAGACTTTGGTTTCTCTTTTGCCCATTACCCTGATTTTCTGCCACAGAGGAGAACCCAGGAGCTGAGCAAGAAAGCACGAATGCTCCCTCTCCTTCCAGCTCTCCAGTCCTGGCTCCCCACCATTCTCCTGGTGCTACCTCACACCAAGCCAAAAGGAAAATCAAAGCTAGAACTTCGGGAAGGTAAGGTATGTATGTAGCCAAGCACAGATAAACTTCTTGGTGGCAGAATGTGGG
>NW_006443124.1:9316376-9329495 GCF_000325575.1 Pteropus alecto
GAGTGGGCATTCATGTGTTGATAAATCTCTCTCCATCACATGTAGCTCCTTTCTCCCAGTTTCCCACTCCCGTGATTAGAATCAGCAACAATTACCTGTCTTTTCTGAATAGCCTAGTTAGGAATTCAGGGCCATCTTCTCTCTTGAGAGCCTATGGGATACTCCCAGGTAATTTGGGGCCAGGGACAGAGAGCAAATGGAGATACCACCGAGAGCAAATCTTCACCTGGCGAAAGGCAGTTGGTTTTAGGAGGTGTCCTGTCTCACCCACATTTGAAGGAAACAGAAGTTGTGCAGTTTTTAGCATCACAATATTGGATTTCTAGGGGCTGCTGGAATAAATAAGAGAGCCTATATTCTCAGTCACTGCCTGGATCTACATAATACAGGGACTCCTTCCTGCTGGTAGAATAGACAGCAGTTTAAAAAAAAAAAAAAATCAAGCCACCTTCCAAACACCCAACCGTGGATTCCAGATGCTTCCCACAAGAGCTAGGGGAAAGACTAAGTGTGACCAGAAGACCCAGGCCCAGGTCCCCTGCATCCCACTTCAGCCTCCAAACCACCAGTTGACAGAATGGAGATGAACAAGCCATCTGGGGACAGCTCTGCTGGATCCCAGGGCTGGGGGTGGAGAGGGAGGTTCGGCTTTCCGCTGCCAGGCCTGGGCAAGCAGAGCCTCTTCTGCCCCAAACAAATCAATTGAAAGCCTCGGCCAAGCCTGTTTGAGTTGGTGAGAGCCCAAGTGGGAATTCCAATCTGCCAGTGTTTGCTCTAAAGGCAAACAGAGCCAAACAGAAATGCTGCTTTTGGACTTTGTGCCAAATATCCATCGGCTTGCTCTGCCAGCGGAATTGGGCCAGCCCTCTGCATGTCACCCTCTCCCAGTTCCCTGATCTGTGACAGCTTCTGCTTGTGCCCTTAAAGGCAGCCTGGCCCTCCAACACCACAACCCAGTGGCCCAAGCCCATGGCTTCCCTGCTGGGTCTGGGTTCCAAACCATGCAGGTCTGCCTTGCAGTCTGTCCATCCTGCACCAGCTCCATCTGAAGACCCATTCACCCCCGCACCCCCATACGTTCCTGATCTCTGCTTCCTGCTCCAGGCTCCATACTTTCCTCCTCTACCTTGACACTGGCCCAGTCCCTCTCAACTCCTGACTGGCAAAGCCCTCTGCAGCTGCCTGCCCAGCAGAGGCAGAGCTGACAGTCAGAAAGCACAAAGTTTAAGTTATCTACATCTTTTTTCACATTCTCATGTGTATTTTATTTGATCCTTATAGCTGGTCGGTTTATCAGCCCATTTCTCAGAGGAAACAGCAGAAGTTTCCAAAGACCAGACACCTTGCCCAAGGTCACCAGACTAAGGAATCAAAGTCTCCTGACTCCAAAACCACGGTACTCTCTAACTTGCCTCCCTGAAGCAAGTTTTTATTTTTATTTTTATTTATTTATTTTAACACCTACAGCACCTGGTCTTCCTAAGTGGTCTCCCATCCAAGTACTAACCAGGCCCGACCCTGCTTAGCTTCTGAGATCAGACAGGATCGGGCTTGTTCAGGGTGGCATGGCCGTAGACCCTGAGGCAAGTTTTTAAATCTTTTGTTCATTTCCAGATGCCTGGGGCAATTCCCAGGATTCCTAGTGAGAGCAGACAGATGTGTTTTCATATCCCCCTAAGCAACAGTGGCACCCAGTGTGAGCAGCTGGCACTGTCTGCTTTGCCCCAGCCCTGAATCAAGACATTGCCTTAGGCCTTCCTGCCCTGCTGACTGGGCAACACTCCACCAGAGCACCCCTGGAAGCCTCCAGCCTTCATGATTAGGCATTAGTATCAGGGTCTGAGCTTCTCCTCCTGCCACAAAGGGCACAGACACCCTGCCTACTTCAGGCTCGCCCCTCAGGGCACTGGCACAAAGTTCTCTCCACCCCAGGAAGCATCAAGGCTACATCTCCTGCCTTCAGAGGGCTCCCCCATAGCACAGCAATGGGTCTCACACTCCAGAGGAGTTACTGTTTATCTGGCTGGATTATTTCCCCTACACAACCATGAGCACCAAGAGGGCCAGCAAGAGGACCTGCACTAGACTATGAGTTTCTCATAAGCACAGAAACCCCAGCACCCAACACAGCTCAGTAAATAGCAGTCAATGTATGAATGAAACCACAAGTATAGGCTTCCACCTGCCCTTGCCCTGTGTCCTCGGGGATGCCATTACCTAGGCCTGGAGCCCATGAGCCCACCCATGGGACCCTTTTGTGCAGCCACAATCAACTCTACCCCTCATGTGTTCTGCTGACCTGACTCTCCAGAGGGGCCTTTCTACACTCATCTGCAGGTGCTGGTCTCCCCATCTCCAGCTCTACCCAGAACTTGCCCTCCGACTGAGATGGCACTGCCAAGGTGACAGGCCTCAAGAATACTACTCAGCAAGGGAGCAGGGGGTCAGGCCAGCTGGGAACAAGAAATACAAGCCGCCCTGCTGTAACCGGGCCCTCGGACAGCTCCATCACGGCTAGATTGGGGTGGTACCCGAACCTTGGCAACTCTGGCAGCCATTTGGCCAGGAATGTCACAGAAAACCCCGCCTTTTTCAGTGAAGAGTCCTAACCAACCATAATGGGGGAAGCAGCCCAAAGCACCTGATGCTGCCTCTCTTCTGTCCCCTGTGTGAAGCGCCTTGGCGCTGCCTGCAGGCCACATCCCCAGGACAGGGCACTCTGAGCTCCATGACTACACAGTAGAGTCCTGCCAGTGACAGCTGACCCCTTGGAGCTCCACGACCACTGTGAGCCTAGGGTAAAGCAGAGTAGACCTCTAAAGAGGGATCCCCACGGCAGTTGGACTGCAGAGAGAGATGTAGCTCAGTCAAATGAGGGGTCACCCCCATAGATGAGCCCAGCAAAGGCTCCAAAAGGGAATTAGGCCACACCAGCTCAAAGGAGCCATACACCCTTCTGGGGCTGTTAGGGGCCCTTTGGTCTAGGGTCCTCGGCCAGCTTCCTCAGGAGCACAATGGATATTTGCTATTGGGGTCGAGGGAGGAGAGAGCCCTCAACCCCAATAGTGTGGCCCCTGAATATGGGCTCTGGCCAGGGCGAGTCTTGGGCCTCCTTTTCCCCACTCTTGAGGTCTAGCTGTGTCGTGTGTGTGTGTGTATTGGGGGAATCAGGCTTCGAGGGCACCTACCCAGACCCAACCGCAAAGGTGAGGAAACAGCATGATCACAGCAAGTGTGAAGAGATCAACTCAGAAAGCCTGTGTTTAATGGGGGCCTGTCACGGCCTTCGAGGCCTTCATTGCCTGGGTGCCATACCAAGCTACTTCTCATGGATATTTTCTGAGGAGTAGGACTGTTTCTTCTGGGGCAAGTCTTCAAGCATCAGGCTCAACACGTGCACGATCTCATAGTACAGCTCTTGAAGCCTGGAAGTGGAGTGGGAGAGGGGGCCTGAGCTTGCGGGGGGGAGCTCTGTGCCATCCAGGCCCCACCCATCACATGCTTGCACCTGCGTATTCACCGCACGTGGCAGGTGTAGGGTCAGGGAAGAGCAAGGACTTCAGAGCTTGATCAGGCTGGGCTGGAATCTGGGTCTGCCACTCTACCTGTGGCCCCTGGAGTAAGTTATTTCACTGCACATGTCAAGTTGGAGCCAACAAACTCCTGGGTTCATGTGGAGGTGGCCAGACACTGCATGGCCCATTCTGGGGCCAAGAGTGGGTGTTCCCTGATCTCTCCCTTTTTTCCCTCCAGTCTGTGAAGCCCTCCAGGGGGCTTTTGTCAAGAAGCCAGGCTAATCGTGTTTTTCTTTGTTCAAGAGCCCACCGTGGCTCCTACGCGCCCATGTCCTTCCCCTTCTTGCAGTAGTGGCTAGTTAAAACCTCAGTTAACTTACACGGAGCACAGCCCTGGGCCAGGCCAACCTCACTGTTTTTAGAATCAGCCCAACAGACTTTCATGTAACAGGTAGAAAAGAGGCAGAGATGTGCCCAGAGTTGCAGAGGAAGGTACCACAACCTTGCCAGGAATCTCTGCTCTGGACTCATCAGCCAGCGCTCCCCTCTCTGCCCCCTTAAAAGGACCAGTGAGGAGGGGCTTGGAGAGCTGAAGGAGCCAGCATTTAAGTACAGGACAGGGAGGGCTGGAGAGGGCCAGGGGAGCAGAGTCTCCTAACCATGGGCCTGTCTGTACAGCCTGCACGCGTGGAATTCTGTACCCCCAAAAAGGGCCTCGCCCCACCCACACTGTACATCAGCCATCACCCCCTATGCTCTCCCAGAGCACTCGACATGGCCTTGCACTCAAAGAAGTCAGAGGACCAGGACCAGTGGGCTGGGACTGACTTGCAGATTGTACTGTCCTGGTTGTCCAGAGTAGACAAGTAGACATCGATGAAGGGTAGGCTAGTGCCAAAATCATCCAAGACCATGGGGTCAGTGTGCCGCAGGGTCTTCTTGAAGTTCTCCACCAGCTCACTGAAACTTTTGTAGTCAGCATTTTTCTAGAGAGGGAACCATAAAGAGATCAATGACAAGGAGGAGGGGACCCTCAAGATACATAGAGTCCTGGGGACCTTCCACACAGGGCTCAGGTGGAGGGCTGACCCTGGCCCTAAGGTGAGTCCTGAGCCAAACCACAGGCTCACCCTAGCCCCTTCTGAGCCTGGATCCCCTGACTGAGGCAGCCTCAAAAACCACCATCTCTGACCTGAGGACAAATGACACAGAAGGAACTGGTCAGAGCCTGAGTGTGGCTCAGTGTGGTCTCACCTGCCCTGGATAAACCTTGAGCATAGTCAAGACAGATGTCTCCACCTCAGAGAAGAGGCTACAGAGGGATGCACCAATCACATGGAGGAAAGAGGGGCACTTGCCCTCATCCTGACTATTCCTTCAGCCATGACTGTCCATCTAGCTGTTTGTCCACCTACCCGTGTCTGCATCAGCCTGCTGACCTCCTCCTGCTGCCGCTTTACAATCACCTGCTTCTCTTCCATGAGTATCATGTGCCTCTCTACCCTCAGTTCCCTCTCAAACTTTTTGATGGAGTCCTGGAGAGTAGGATGAGATAAGGTGAGGGCTCTCATTGGATACCCACCCCCAGTCTTTCTTCTTCCCTTGCACTGCTGCTCAGGCCCCTCAGCAGGAGGACCCCCTCCACATAGGGCCAGCCCCCAACTCAACCTGCCAGTGCAGCTGCAGTGACTCCCCAAGCTCTTGTTCTGCTGGCCACCACCATGAGGCAGGGAAATGTACTGGCTCAGGGAAAACAGTTGCCTGGTCACCTCCCCTCCACTTTAGGAGGCAGACAGCTCAGGGTCCTCCCTGAAGTCCTGGCCCACGGCCCTGCTGCCACACCTAAGCCAAATCCCGACTCTCACAGGTGCAGCCTCACCTCAGTGTGGATGATCATCACGCCCACGAACATGCTGAGGAAGACAAAGGAGGCAAGCAAGATGAAGATGATGGTGAACGCCCGGCTCAGAGCAAAATTCCGGCTGTCCAGCTGCTGCTGCAGGTCTGTCCAGCCATCAACCTTCGCGGACGGAGGAGGGCAGGCTGAGTGCCAAGGCCCAGCAGGATGGGCCTCCAGCCCACCTACCCTGGGGAGCCCCTGCTCCACTGTGGAGGCGGCTGGCTCTGCCTCCACATCTGCCCCTCAGCATTCTCTGCCTCAATCCACTAACTCCAGTGCATTCATGGTGGTCTGGGGATTCGGGGCTCCGCTGAGTGGGGGGCACTTCTGGCCAAGGTGCCCTGGGGGTTCTTCTCCAGAAGGCCTCCTTGCCTTCCCCAAAAGACACTGCTTTTCTGCCAGGCTCTTCTTCAGAAAGATCCCAGTCTCCAGAGTCTAACAGAGTACAGACTTCTAAACTTTGGCTTTGCAGTTTATTCTGGGTAGATTTGTGACAGTCTATTCCCCCAAAAGGCTGTGTGACATGCGTTTCACCTCTAAATTAAACTTATTCCAAACAAATTATCTTTTGATAACTCTGAAAGTTACTCTCTGGCCTCTGCTTAGTCCTGGGAGGCCAGCCTCAGTTTCTCCAGCCCAGCTAAGTACCTGAACGTGAAAGCAGCCCCATGGGAAGCCCAGCATGTCCACACACTCGTACTAGCTGGCAGTCCCTTCTCAAGGCCCCTTCCTTCCACCCCATACTGTTCCCAAACACCTTACCGTGGCCAAACTGAAGAGGGTAAAGAAGGCCATAGCCAGGTTCCCCCAGTTATTCACGTCACCCCTGTCTGGAGCTCCAAATAGGCAGAAGCCCAGAATAGCGAAGATGTACATCAGGACGAAGAACAGGATGAGCACAGAGGCCACGGTGTAGGCTGTCTGCCCCACGGCAGTGATGAGTGTCTGCAAGGCAGAGGCACCGGGGCTAGGCAAGGCTGCAAGTTGGGTGAGAGGCAGGGGTCTGAGGGGACGGAGGTCCAGTCTTCCCAGACCACAGCTGTCCCCGGTATCCAGTGCCATGCCTAGCATGTGGTAGTTGCGTGATAAATGGTTGGATGGACAAAGGGAGGGGAACTCTGCCTGGATGGAGGGCTGGACAGTCTAACAATAGCTGACGCCTGCCCTCCTCCCCTTCCATCACTCACGGGCAGATCGCGTGCGCTGCCTCAGGTCTGGGGTAGTCTCCCCTCTGGCACCACCACCCATTCCGCTTGAAGCCCTGCCTGGCTTCGTGCTCATCCCAAGGTGTCCTACTCCTGCTTCTCACTGAGGGCCAGCTCTGAATGCTCCTCCAGACCCAGAGGTGTAGGGGAGCTACTCTACACATGGAAATGAAGAGCACTGAGAGGAACATGGCTTCCCATTTTTCCTGCACCCTGTTTCACAGGCAGGTCTCCATCTTGTGACCTTAGTCTTCCTCCCATGAAACGGGCATTTGTCTTGCCTCCCACTACACTGCCCACTCCTGGAGAGCACAGTGTATAGCTCCTCATCATTCATTCCTCATGCCCCCACGTCTCACATGGAGTTAGGTGCTCAATATGTGTTCACCCACCTACATGCTGTCACAGACATCATTTTAGGTAGGTAGGTGTTATCGTTCTTCCCATTTCGAGATGAGGGATCAGAGGCTCAGAGAAGCAAAATGGCTAGGCCAGGGTCACACTCCAACACAGTGGCAGAACTGGGACCAACTCTCAAGCCCTTAGGCACCTTCAACCATTAAGGCCTTTTTTTTCTAATATAAGAAACCATTTATTTGGCTTAACACTAGGAAAGAAGGTGCTTGATAGAGCTGCGACACGGGACAGTAAAGTTTGGATAGTTTGGGGTAATTTGGGAAACAAAGAGAACCCAACAGCACTGGGGCTGCTCCCCACGGGCGTTGGTTTGGCAGCTGCCTGCAGGGGTGAATGCAGGCTGGATGCCTCCCTCCTCTCTCTGGGGGAAGAAAATCAGTGTTTGGGGATTAATTGCAAAAGAGATGAGATTTAAAACAATGCCTCCATCCCTGTGAGACAGAGACAGAATTTCTTTCAAAAAAATGACTAAGACTGAAGAGGTGAGTCCACACAAGCAATGCTGCATGGGACACAGTCTGCAGGCGAGGTCTGCACAGGCAGAGAAGGAGGTCATTCTATGGTGATCCCCCTCCTAAAAATCCTCTTGCCTAAGGACACCTCTCCTCAGCAGCCCTCTGGAGGGAGGATGCCCATCCTGTTCCTTATTCTCAGAGTCCCTGACTCTGTGGGCAAAGCCCCTGCTTCTGGGCCGGGCCCACCTTCCAGCTTCCCACTCCACCTTGTGTCTCAGAATCTCTGCCTCCAGGCTCCACCCAATCCTGCTGTCCTCCTGGGGGCCTTCAGCATCTCTACAGAAACCTACCACCCCCCAAGCCTCTTTGTCCCTTGCCTTCCTTATCTCCAGTGACCCTTGCACCACTTTAGACCTCTGTTCCCTTGGGCCTGGAAAAACCAGGCTACACTTCCCACCCTCTGATCACTCCCTCACTCTGAGGTGCCCACCACCTGGCACTTAGCTCCCAGAGACTTCCGGTCTCCTTTCCTGCCCATTTGTCTTACTACTGTCCCTACCAGACATCTACTCCAATGCCCACCACCTCAGACACTCCCCTCCCCCTTCTGGGTCACATTACAGGATCTGTCTCCAGCCATGCTCAGGTCTGAAAGGAAGAGTGCCATGATTTGATGTACACTTTAAAGATTCCCCCAGCTGCTGGGGTGTTCCTGCTCCAATGCTCTCAATAGTGTGGGAAGCCATTGCAGGAATCCAGGTAAAGGTGGATGGATGGTGATGGAGAAGAGATGATGGCTGTGAGAGTGAAAAGTTATGGACAGGCAATAGCTATTTAGGAGGCCATGCAACAGGACTTTGGGAGAAGGGAGTCAAAGCTAACACTCAAATTTTTGACTTGGCAGTTGAATGGGGGTAGAGGGGACCTTTCACCAAAAGACAAAGCATAGGAAGAGGAGCCAGCGTTTTGGGATTTGAGGGTGGGGGTAGGGGGAGAGTGATGACTTCCAGTTTAGACGTGTTGAGTTTGAGGAGCATGTGAGATGTCCAGGAGGCAGTGGGTCTGAAGGTCATAGAGAGACGTGGGCAGGTGAAGACTCCTGAAAAGTGGAAAAGTGGAAAAGATTACCTAAATTGAATATGCAGAGATGGGAACTCAGGAAACAACACTATGGGCCAGGCAAGGAAAACACGTACCCAAAAAGTCATGCCAAGTGACAGGACAAAAGCCAAAAGAAGACAGTGATAAGAATGACAAGGGAAATGGCCAGTGGACTTGGTGACAAGGAGGTGTTTGGCAACCTCAGAGAGGCTAGTTACTTTGGAATGGCCAGAAGAATCCTGGGCATAAATGACAGATAAGGAAGTGGGGACTGAGAGTGCAGACACCACTTTCCTAAAGCCTCATCATGAAGAAAAGGAGAAGGAGGGCTGGACTATGTTATTTGGCGGGGGACACACACACGTGTGTGACTACCTGAGAACAAGGAAAGAATGAATGAGACTCTGTGGCAGGAGGAGCTCTTTAACATTCCTCTCATCTTCTCTGCCAAAGCCTGGGATACCCTGTTGGGCCTAGGTCCTGGGCAGATACCCAGGCTGGTCCAGAAGCAATCTCTCAGCAGAATGGGCTGACATACCCAAACTAGTCAGAGGTCCAAACCAGCTCCTTCCTGAAGAAGCATGGGCACTGTGTGCAGAGCCAGGGCAAATATCCTGTGTCCAGGCTGAATGCCTAAGGACATGGCTGGGCTAGCTCAGGTCTGTTCTGAAAAGTGCTGAGCCAAGGAAAGCCTGACTACCCCACAGCCTCTCAGCAGGAGCAGCATTTCCAGAGCTGCCCGGACAAAGCAATGAGACCATTCCAGAACATCAAGTGCAGCAACAGATTCTTAGCTACCTGGGGAAAGCAGTGAGTGACAGAGGCCACCAAAAAGCTGGAGACTCCTAGGCATGTAGTTCAAAGAGTGTGTGCCATAAGAAGATGGTACACTTTGTAGCATGGGAGAAAGTAAAAGTTCAGATGGCTTCTAGAGTCAGACACATCTGTGAAATCTCAGCTCTGGCATCTAACTGCTGAGCGACCTTGGGCCTCAATTTCTTCATTTATAATATGCAGCCAATAATACCTTTCCTACAATTGTTTCAATATTAAATGAGATAATATGAGTAAAGATCAACCTGTCACACAGCAGATGATAGTAGAATTATTATTTCATCAGGGGATGGTGGGCAGATAGGCCCTGTCACCTGCACTCTCTGAACCACGGCACCGCTGGTTTACTCACCCGGATGCCACGGCTATAAGTGATAAGCTTGAGAATGCGCAGGGACTGCAAGCCATCAACAATGTGGAGGAAGGGGTAGTACTGGCCCTTGATCTTGCGGAGACTGTAAGGGATCAGGACAATGATGATAACCATCACATCCAGCAGGTTGTAGCCATCCTTCCAGTAGTTGATGGGGTCCACGTAGAGCTTCATGAAGAACTCGGCACCATAGATGGACACAAAGACGATCTCTGAGACCTGAAGGGGTGGCAAAGTTCGGAGGGTCATACCAAGCTGCAGAGCCCTCTTGGCTGGGGGAGAGGGCACCTAAGTCACCCACGAGAGAGAAATCCAGGCAGAGTCCCTAGCACACAGTGCACACACAATGTGCCTGACTCCCTTCTCCTTCTGCATCTTCCCTACTCCACCGCCCTAAGCCGGGGTAGTTGGGAATGACTCACTGACCCACAGGCTGAGTGACTAGATAGGCCCCAGTATAAGGCAACTCAACACGGAAGGTGACCTGAATGTAATGTTCCCCAGAGACAAGATCCCAAGAGTTTTCTAGCCAACCCGAATATCCAAACTTTTAGGACTATAGATTAAATATTCATCTACTAATATTTACTCTATTAATCACACATACTTAAAAATCAGTTAATTAATCTGTTTCTAAAGAATATTCTAGGTTTTTTTCCACTTTTATGCTTTATAAAACAATCTTATTGAAATTCTTCTCATCTACAACTCCAGTGGCTTTGTTTATACCAAAAGGTACTTTTCGAGTCAGCTACATTTTTTCTTATCATCAATGCATTCATTCACTGGAGAAAGTTTGAGTTAGCATCTATCATGTGCCAAGCAGGTACCATTTTAGGCACTGGGAAATGAAACAATGAACAAGACAGAAAATGTCCAGCTCCTAGAAAGTTCACAGTCTAGGAGGGGAGACAGAAACAAACATTTAAACAAATTCCTATATAATATAATGGCAGATTGAAAGGAAAATCAAATAACCAAGGGGGATGGAGGGACTGGTCAGGGGAGACAGGAGGGGCAGCTGTGGCAGCTATTTTAGAAAAAGTGGTAAGTGGAGGCCCCACTGAAGCCAGAAATGGAACCATGATAAAAACTGGGAGAATGCTTCCCAATGGCGTGCATGGAGGCCCTAAGGCGAGAAACGGGTTGTTGAAGGAACAACAAAGTCAGCATGGCTAGAATAGAAAGGGGAGAGCAGGCTGTGGAAGGAGGGCCTTGTAAGCCTGGTGAGGGCTCTGAATTTTAATCTCGGCCTTGGAGGATTTTGAGCAAGGCAGCGATATGAACTGATTTGGTTTACATTTTTAAGAGCTCTCAGTGGTTGGACGTGGTTCCATAGTGTAGCGGTTAGCACGTCTGCTTTACATGCAGAAGGTCCTGGGTTCACGCCCCAGTGGAGCTATGGTCCATGGTCTATGGCCATGCCACCCTGAACAAGCCCGATGTCTGATCTCAGAAGCTAAGCAGGGTCGGGCCTGGTTAGTACTTGGATGGGAGACCACTTAGGAAGACCAGGTGCTGTCGGCATAAATAATAATAATAATAATAATAATAATAATAAAAGAGCTCTTGTGGAAAAGAGACTGGGTGGTGGGGGAGCTGGCAAGCATGGTGATTGGAAGGTGGGTCAGGGAAGAGGCAATAAATAGTAGAATTATTCTAGCAGTCATCCAGGCAAGAGATGCTATTTGGTTAGATTTGTTTGGGGAATAGTGTGGAATTGAAGTGGGCAGATTCCACATGTATTTTGTAGGCAGTGATGATGGGGCTTCCTGATGGACTCAGAGATGCAAAAGGAAGCAAGTAGTCAAGGAAGACTCTAGTGTTTCAGACAGAGACTGGGTGATGTGTTTCACTGACATGAGTATGGAGTGGGTTGAGGAGGGCTAGAGAGAGTTTCTGGAGGGAAATAGAAACATTTCTAAAATATACCACCTTTAAATATATGTCAGATGCTGCCACTGGAAATTGTAACACAAGTTGGGTAACATTAGAGCAACTGGTGTTTTTATTTGTCTTGTATACTTGTATTTGCGGCCCCCACACTGCAACCATTTACATATACTTTTTAAAACTACTATGTAACATTTAAGATACCAAAAAGGTATAAAGAATATAATGAATAACCATATACTACCACTCAGCTTAAGGAATAGAGTTACCATTATAGGCAGAGTCTCTTGTGGATCTCTCATTATTCAAATCCCCTTCCCTTTCCACAAGGTAATCTATGTAGATCTAGAGTATGTCATGCCGTGTATTTTATTCTTTTACCACATATGTATCCCTAAAAAATACACGGCATTGTTTCACACTTTTATGCATTATATAAATAGCATATACACTGAAGTATTTTTCAGAAATTTTTTTTCATTTAAAATTATGTTTATGAGTCATCCATGTTGATATGTGTAAATCTAGTTTATCGTTTCACTACTATTTAGCAATTCCACTAATGAAAATACTATTTATTTATCCAGTTCCCATTATGTTTAGCTTGTTAGTAAATTTTTACTATTGCAAAGAGTATAATAGCACAAAAAGGTTGTACAATTCTTATATATTTTACTGTACACATGTATAAAGTTTCTCTTATATACCTAGGAGTAGAATTGCTGGGTTGTAGTATATGAGCATCTTCAACTTCACTGAATGTTGCTCAGCTGTTTTCTGAAGCTATTCTAACAATTTACTTTCATATCAGCAATATTCCTATTGTTTGACTTCCTACTAATATAGAGTTCTTAATTTTTGTCAGTCTGATGAATAGTATCCTATTTTTTAATTGTTATTTCTCTACTTATTAACAAAGTTGGGCAACTGTAAATTGGCTGTATCTAATCTTTTGCCAAACTGCTGTTTTGTCTTTTTCTTATTAAAGACAATCAATATTTCATATATTTTGAATCCTAATCTTTTACCTGTTGTATGCATTGCAAATATCATCTACACTGACATATCTTTTCACCTTTTTAATGATCTTTTGCTGAACAGACATTTAAAATTTTAATGGAATCAAATTAACCCAACTTTTTCTTCATGGTTCATGTATTTTGTATCTTAAGAATACCTTTTCTTCCTGAGATCATATAAATATTCTGTATGTTCTTGTAAACATTTTAAAGTTGCACTTTTCAAGTTAGGTCTTTAATCCAGCTGTGTGTGCTATGAGGTAGGGATTCAACTGTATTTTTTCTTCATATGCACAATCATCCTAGTACCATTTAATGAATCTATCCTTTCACCACTCATCCGCAGTGCCATCTGACAGGTACCAACGTTTCCATACAAGCCAGGGTATGTTTCTGAGGATTCACTC
>NW_006443124.1:9329513-9383679 GCF_000325575.1 Pteropus alecto
ATTAGTCTATTTGTCTATCCATGTGTCATCACTGTGCCTTAATTATTAAAGTTTTATAAAAAAAAATCTTGTTATCTGGTAAGTCAAGCCTTCTCCTCCTTTACCTTACAAAATCATCTTGGTTATTTTTTGCCTTTCATTCTTTTATCTAAATTTTAGCATCAGTTTTTGGCAACCCATAGAAAATCCTGCCACATTTCTTATTGGAATTGCATTGACTTTATAGATTAATTGGGGGAGACTGCATCTTTAAGAAACTGAGCCTTCCTATTCATGATCTAATATATCTTTCCATATGCCTTAACAACTTTTACATATTTTTATTTTCTCCTTAAAGATCACACAAATCTTTTGTTAGATTTGCCTATAAATTTTTTTATATTTTGTTTTTAGAAGTGCTATCCTTTTTGTTGCTGATATATTAACTATAATTTTATTTAATCATATATCCGGCAAACTTGCTGGACTTATTTATTAACTATTAATTAGTATTAACATTATTATTTTCAGATTCCTTTGGGATTTCTATGCAAAAATCATATCACCTGTGAATAAAAAAAAATTTTTTAACTTTCTTATATTATACATTAGCTAAGACTCCAATACAAGTCTTATCAATAATAACTGGAATACACTTTTAAAGGGAACACTGCTAAAGTTTCACCACTAAGTGCGAATATGGCATAGGTTTTTCACAGGTACCCTTAATAAGGTTAGAAATAAATTCTTTCTATTCCTAGTTTGCTAAGTTTTTATCATGAAGAATAATCATGATAAACTTTTCTTCTGCATCTCTTGAAATGATCTTACTGGGGTTTTTTTTTCTCCTTTAATATTTTAAGCTGATTAATAAAATGTGTTTTTTCTAATACTTACATTCCTGGAAAAAAAAATCCAATTTGGGACATTATCTTTTACATACATTTTTAAAATTCAGTTCCCTAACATTCTGTTTGGAATTTCTGTGTCCAAATTTGTAACACTGGGTGTCATTTTCCTTTTTCATACTGTCCTTCTTTAGTTTTAGCATGAAGGTTCACAAAATAATCTGTGGGCAGGGCAGATGAACTCATTTATCTAATTAGTGAAAGTGTTTTATATGTTTGAAATCATATCTTCCATGAGTATAAAGCCATCTAGTCCAGGTTAATTTGTTTTGGGAAATGAAAAATTTTAACTACTAATTTTAAAGTACTAATTCAACACTTCATAGCCATTAAAGGACATATATGAACATATAAAGAGCATTTCAGGTTTTTCCTTTTTTTAGTGAGAGTCAGTTTGGTAATATTTTTTCTAGAAAGTTGCACTTATCTCAGCGAGGTTTTCAAATTTATTGGCAAAAAATGATTAGGATTCTGATATCTGTATCTGTAATTTCCCTTTTTAATTACTAACATGATTTTTGGGGCTTCTGTTTATCTTGTTTGTCTCATGAAGAAAGTTATTTTATAATAATTTTCTAAGACCTAACTTTTGGCTTTGTTGATACTTTCTATTGAATCTTTGTTTTCTATCTCATTCATTTTTGTTATCTTTATATTTCCTTTTATCTACTTTCCATCATTTTTCCTGCTCTTTTGATTTTATTCTGTTGCTCTTTTCTAACAGGCCAGCTCATTAATTTTTAATACCGAGATATAATTCATGTACCATAAAATTCACTGTTTTAAACTGTAGAATTCAGTGGCAGGGGAAGTTAGTTTTGAGTATTTATAAGCTTTGTTTTTTTATTGTGATAAAATATACATACCCTGAAATTTATCATTTTTAATCATTTTTAGGTATACAATTTAGTGGAAATAAGTACATTTACAATATTGTGCAACCATCACCATTATCTACCTCCAGAACTATTTCATCTCAAACAGAAACTCTGTGCCCAGTGAACAATCATTTTTATCTCCTCTCTCCCTTACTCCTAGTACCTTTTATTCTATTTTCAATCTATATGAATTTGCCTATTCTAGGTAATTCATATAAGTAGAAACATACACTATTTACCCTTTCATGTCAGGTTCGTTTTACTTAGCATGTTTTCAAGATTAATTCCTTTTAAGATTGAATAATATTCCACTTTGTGTATATACATTTTCTTTATCCATTCATCTGTCAGAAGAATGGACACTTTTGCTTCCACCTTTTGGCTATTGTGAATAATGCTGCTATGAACATGGGTGGACAAGTATATGTTTGAGTCCCTATTTTCAATTTTGGATATACACTTAGAAGTGGAATTACTGGATCATATGGTAACTATGTTTAACTTTTTGAGAAACTGCCAAACTGTTTTCTACAGTGGCTACATTTTACATTCCTACCAAGGGTCCTAATTTCTCCGCATCCTCACAAAAACTTATTTTCCAGGTTATGTTTTGTTTTTGTTTTTTTAATAATAGCTGTCCTTAATGGATATGAAGTTTTATCTCGTTGTGGTTTTGATTTGCATGTCCTTAATGACTAATTATGTTGCAGGTGCTTATTGGCTATTTGTATCTCTTCTTTAAGATATGTCTATTCAACGCCTTTGCCCATTTTTGAATTGGATTGTTGTTTATATTGTTGAATTGTGTAAGTTCATTACATATCCCGAATATTAATCCCTTATCCGACATGTGATTTACAAATATTTTCTCCCATTCTGTGAGTTATCTTTTCACTCTCTTGATAGTGTTCTTAGATTCACAAATGTTTTTAATTTTGATGAAGTCCAATTTATCTATTTTTTCTTTTTTGCCTATGTTCTTGGTATCGTATCTAAGAATACACTGCCAAATCCAAGGTCATAATGATTGACCTCTATGTTTTAAGAGTTCTAGCTTCTATATTTAGGATGTTAATCCATTTTGAGTTAATTTTTGTATATGGTCTGAGACGGATCCAACTTTACTCTTCTGCTTGTGAATATCAAGCTGTCCCAATATCATTTGATGAAGAGACTATTCTTTCCATCATGAAATGTCGCCCTTCTGAAAAATCAGTTGGCCAAAGATATTTGGATTTATTTCGAGAATGTCAATTCTATTCCATACGTCTATGCCTATCCTTATGCCAAGTACCATACGGTTTGATTACTATATCTTTGTAGTAAGTTTTGAAGTTAGAAAGTACAAGTCTTCCAACTTTGTTCTTCATTTTCAATATTGTTTGGGCTCTTTGGGGCTCCCTGCACATCCATATGAATTTGAGGATATGCTTTTCAATTTTGTTTCTTTAATAAAAGGCTGTTAAAATTTTTATAAGGATTGCATTGAACTTGTAGATCACTTTTGAAGTCTTAACAAGTCTTAACAAATCTTCTAATCCATGAATACAAGGCCTTTCCAATCTTCTAATCCATAAATATGGGGTCTTTACATTTATTTAAATCTTAATTTCTTGCAGCAGTATTTTATAATTTTCAGTATACACACCTTTCATCTCATTGGATAAATATACTCCTGAGCATTTTATTATTTTAGATACTGTAAATGGAATTTTCTTAATTTCCTTTTCAGAAGTTCATTGTTAATGCATAGAAATGCAACTGGTTTTTGTTGTTGACTTCGTATTCTGCAACTTTGCTGAATTTAATAGCTCTAATAGTTGCATATACGTGTATCATTTTTTTTTTAATTTTATAAGTTTATTTGAACCAAACTGATGATATATGCCAGGGAGCAAGATCTCAAATGCTCCCGTGTGTGTATTCTTTGGGATTTTCTATATATAAGATCAAGTCATCTGCAAATTAAGGTAATTTCACCTGTTCTTTTCCGATTTGAATAACTTTTATTTCTTTTTCTTGCCCATTTGCTCTTGTTAGAACTGCCAGTACAATGTTGAATAACAGTGAAAGCAGGGATCTTTGTCTTGTTCCTGATCTGAGGAGTTATTAGCTATAGATCTTTTCATAAATATCCATTAAGTTATGGAATTTCCCTTCTATTTCTAGTTTATGTAATCATGAAAGGGTATTGGACTTTGTCAAGTGCTTTCTTAGTGTCAATTGAGGTAATCACGTGAATTTTTTACTGTTTTTATTGAAGTATAACACACATAGAGAAATGCACAAGTCAGAAGTATTTGAATGAATTCTTACCAGGCAAACATAACCATGTACTTCCTCTTTGCGTCTTAAAAATACTGCTATCCTGACTTCCTACATTACAGAAGTTTTGCCTGTTTTTCACACTTTATATGAATGGAATCAAATCGTATATATTCTTTTTGTCTGGCCTCTTTTGCTCAACATAGTACCAGTGGGATTTTTTTCCATGTTGTTAGGTATAGCAATAGTTAATTTTTATTGTTGTGCAGTATTCTATTAAGTAAATACCATAATTATATATTTAGGAGTGAGGTATATAACTAGGAGTGGAACTGCATAGTCAGTTCTTTCAAATTATAGCAATATGGTAGGTGTAGTGGAATTTCATTGTTTTAATTTGCATTGCTGATAGTTAATGAGATTGTTTTGGGATCATTTGGATAGCTTCTTTGGTGAAATGTCTGTTAAGTCTCTTGCCTATTTTTTTACGGTTAGCTTGCCTGTCTTTTGTATTTTTAAAAGCAGGTATAAAAATAATACAAGTTACCTCAAATAATTGTCTTATGATTTAGTTCCTTTTGTCCATTGTCAACTTTTTTCCTATTTCATTTTTCAATTAAATTTATTGGAATGACATTGGTTAATAAAATTAAATAGGTTTCAAGTGTACAATTCTATAATACATCATCTGTACATTGTATTATGTAGATTTTTTCCTTCATTATATTGATATATGACATTGACTGATTTTTGCACATTGCCTCGCATTCCTGGGATAAATCCTACTTGGTCATGGTGTATAATCCTGATAAGTATGCTGTTGGATTCAGTTTGTTAGTATCTTAATGAAAATATTTACATTTATATTCATAAGGGATATTTGTCTGTAGTTCTTTTTTATTATTATTTGTCTTCAGGGTAATGCTAGCCTCATGGAATGAGTTCAGAAGTGTTCCCTCCTATTTTTTGGAAGAATTTGAGGACTGGTGTTCATTCTTCTGTAAGTGCAAGGTAGGATTAACTAGTGAAGCCATCTGGTCCTGGGCTTCACTTGGTTGGGAGGTTTTTGATTAGTGAATCTATCTTTTACCTGCTATACATATGTTCCAATATGTCTGTTTTCTTTCTTCTTGAGTCTGTTTGGTAGTTGGTTTGTTTCTAGGAATTTGTACATTTCAACTAGGTTATCTCATTTGTTTGCATGTAATTGTTTATAGTATTCTCTTGTTACCATTTTTATTTCTGTAAGGCCAATAATAATGTCCCAAATTTTATTTCTATTACTAGTAATTCCAGTTTTTGCTTATTTTTCTTAGTCCAAATGGCTAAAAGTTTGTCTATTTTGTTGTTATTTTCAAAATACAAAATTTTTATTTTGTTTTTCTCTATTGTTTCTGTTTTATCTCACTCTAATCTTTTTTTTAATTTCCTTCCTTCTGGTAGCTTTGGGTTTAGTTTGCTCTTCTTTTTTCTAGGTCCTTAAGGTATAAAGTTAGGTTTTTGATTTGAGATCTTTCTTCTTTTCTAATGCAGACATTAACAGGCATGAAGTTCCCTCAAAACACTGCTTCTGCTGCATCCTGTTTTATTATGTTGTGATTTCATTTTCATTGTCTTAAAATATTTTCTAATCTCCCTTGTGATTTCTTAAATAATAGAATGTGTTGTTTAAGAATATGTTGTTTAATTTCCATATAATTGAAATTTTTTCCAATTTTCCTGCTGTTATTGATTTCTAGTTTTATTCCACTGTTGTCAGAAAAGATATTTTGTATAATTTCAATATTTAATTTATTGAGACTTTTTTTGTGTCCTAACATTTGGTCTATACTAAAGAATGCCCCACATGTACTTGAGAAAAACTCTTATATCTTCTTGATGAATTGATCTTCTTATCAATATATAATTCCTTCTGTCTCTTATAACAGTGTTTGCCTTAATATCTATTTTGTCTGACATTAGTATAGACAACACAGCTCTCTTTTGCTTTCTATTTGTACTGAATCTCTTTTTTCGTTCTTTCACTTTCAACCTATTTGCATCCTTGAATCTCAAGTGAATCTCTTGCAGACAGCATATATTTGGACTTTTTGATAATCTATTCTGTCTTAATTGGAGAGTTGAATTCATTTACATTTAAGGTAATTACTCATAAAGAAGAAAACACTTCTGCTATTTTGCTATTTGTTTTATATATGTCACATCTTTTGTGGATTTTTTTCTTTTTCTTTTTTTGGTAGCACACCATTTTGATTTTCTTGTTTCTTTTTCTGTATATTTTTAGTTATTTTCTTGTTGGTTACCCTTGGGATTGCAACTAACCTCTTAAATTTTAGAAATCTAGTTCTAATATAGCCTTAGCTTCATTAGTATATAACAATTGTTCCTATACAACGCCATCCCTTTATGTTTCTGTCCTCACAAAACACATCTTTACAGTTGTGTGCCCATGAACTATCTACAATTATTGTCTTATGCATTTGTATTTTAAGTCATATAGAAAAAAAGGAGTTACAAACTAAAAATACAATAATACTGGCTTTTATATTTATCTACGTAGTTACTTTTATCAGTGTTCTTTATTTCTTTATATGGTTTAAGTTACTGTTTAGTTTCATTTCCACCTAAAGGACCATCTTAAGCATTTCTTGTAGAACAGGAAATAAACTAGCAACAAACTCCCTTGGCTTTTGTTTATCTAGGAATGTCTTAATTTCCCCTCATTCTTTGAAGAATAGTTTTGCTTGATATAAAATTCTTGGTTGACAATATTTTTCCTTAAATACTTTAAATATGTCATTTCACTGCCTTCTGTCCTCCAGAGTTTCTGAGAAATTGGCTATTAATCTTACTGAGGATTCCTTGTATGTGACAAGTTGCTTCTCTCTTATCACTTTCTCTCTCACAGAGGCTAATACTATACAGCTGTGGCTCTTGGTAAGGATACCTTGTTAACTAGTTTTGATATAAACACTGTCCAGTGGTTTTTGGTTTTGCTATACAGTTGCTCTTTTTTTTAGAGGGGAATTCAGGGAAATTAAAAAACCATGTCACCATTACTACTGCTGCCATCTTGCTTGCCAGATTTTAGAGTATATTTTTAAAGCCCTTAGAATTTTTCTGCAGAAAATTTTCTTGAACAAAATTTCTTTAAAATCTTATAACTGTTTCAGAATTAAAACAGGTGAGACAAATAAAAATGGATGTTTTGTCTGCTTACCTCACAAAGTCTGAATAAGCTGTATTTTGTTTCAAAATCTGTCCCCAAGACCATCACAAGGGCATTCATTGAGATGGTAGTAATCATAATTAACCTAAAGAGATGACTCGTTATGACTCTTTTCACAAATGCCTGACACTGAGTATCCTTCCTCCTGTCAAAAAGTTAAATAAGAAGCATGATTATCTTATAACAGAGCTAGATCCCCAAACAATGAATACTTTTTTGAAGGCACTAGGGTCTTCTTTCCTCCTCCTGTGAATATAAGTTTACATATACTTTAAAATTGCAATGAAATGCTAATGACCACTGAAGTATGTATGATGATCACTGAGTAGGTCTGTTGGTTCTCTTTAGAACTCTGAAACAGAATAGTTACCACTCCTTCTCAAGCAAAACAAAGCATTATCTTCACATACGCATTCAATAAATTTTTATTGAGTGACTACTATTCAACTCATTCATTGCTCATTCAAAAGTTTTTATTCAGTGATGACTACATGCCAGGCATTATAGTGGGCACTGGGGATATATGTAAGCAAAACTAAATATCGTTAGTCTAGTAAGAAAAATGGATAATAATCAAATAATCACCCAGACAAGTGCTTACAAATCATTTAAAAACACACACACACTTTTTTAAAAAATGGGTAAACACAGTCAACTCAGAAAAGAAATACGAATGGCAATGAATTTCCCCCAAAATATTCACTAACACTACAAGTCAGAGAAATGAAAATTAAGTAAAACTACTCTTTTTGCTTATAAAAATCAGCAAAGACTTAAACATAATAATAATCAATGCTGGCAATACTGTAGTGTGATGGAGCATTCTCATAAACTTCCGGGGAGATGTAAATTGATAGACTTTTCTGAAAAACCTTGGAACTGTTCATATCCTTGGACCAAAGAGAATACAATCTGAAATGCAAACAGTGACTTGGGCCAGATGTGTTTATCCCAACATTATTTACAGTAGTGAGAACTTAGAAACAATTTAAAAGTCTAACAAAAAAGACTGGTTAAGTAAATTATAGCATATCCATCTCATGGAATAGTATGAAGATACTAAAAATGTCTATGCAGTTTTCATAACTTAGAGAAATGCTTAGATCCATTGGATTGCAAAACACAAAAACAAAATAAGACACAAAATTCTCTACTCAAAATTATCTCAACTGTACAAAAACGGGTAGAAGAATAAATACTTGGCAGGAAATATGCCAAAATACTAAGTGTTGAGATTATAAGTGATTCTTTTTCCTGTTTATCTGTGCTTTGCAATTTTTCTCAGAGTATTGCTTTTTTCCCATTATACATAACAAATGAACATTCTCATAACAGCAAAAAAATATAGAATGTATATATTTTTATAATCTATGAAAACAAGATGTATGATTTTCATTATCTGATTTGAGATAGGGTCTGCTACTAAAAAAAAAAAAAAAGCCTTCAAGTTATCTCACACAGTAATTAACAAAAAAGGACAAAACAAAGTCAAACTAGTCATTCAGTCTACAGGTCAAATAAGAGCAAGACTGAATGTCTGTCTTAACCAGCCAGTCATGATATTAGAGCCAAAGAAGCAAAACGTTTGGCTGAGCCTTCACCAACCTCACCAGTTAGAAATCAAAATTATCAAGGACACACACGTCAATTTGAGAAGTGGATGAGTGTCTATGAGAAGAGGCTGACAAAACACTGGCACCCTGGACCCACACTGCCATTTGCACATTTCTTAACAGGCAATAGAAATAACAATATTTACTGAAATGTCCCGAATTTTGCACAGAACATCAACGATGCACTGTCCAACTGTGAATTAGTCATGACTCTTGAGCGGGGCTGGTGATAAAAGTGTTGAGACATTTTCCAAATTTTCGATTTGTTCTCCTTGCTTTTATCATCCAACAGAAAATCTCTGCTTAGGGATTTCCTCGATGTCTAGATTCTAGAGGCGGCAGAGAAGGGTCCATGAAGGGAATCCTTGCTTTATGAAGTCACTCTTGGGCATTCCAGTACTTACCAGCCTGCCTGCCCCTGGAAGGGAGAGCTCCCTAGCTGATCTATGCACAGAACTTCTTTTCCCAGGGAGAATGAGAATGTCAGTTCGGCATAAGGGTTATGAGCACCCCACAATTGTGAAGCTCCAAGCTAAAACTAAGAGACACCAGAGATAAGCCAGGCAAAAGCCCCTCATTCTTCAAGAAGTGCCTTCATCTGACAGACAAAGGCCTTTAATAACATACAAGAATAAGGATGTAGGAGAGGGGAAAACAAGATTCTCTGAGATTCTAAGAGCAAAAGCACACACCCAGGACATAGCACTGGAAACAGCTGGAAAGACAAGAAAAGATTTTGATGGGTTTGGAGCTAAAAGAACAAAAGGAGCAGAGGTTACCCAAGCCCAATACTGGCCTGGAATGTGCACATATGCTCACCTAAACAGAGTGTAAGGGATGAGTATAAGGTAGAGATGTTTTAGGTGCAAAAATAATACAGATTTTTACTCTGTGTAATTCTTGGGAATAATATATTCACCTTGCTCTCTTTTTCCTAAATCCTTTGCTTTTCAAGGCCTGTGTTGTACTAAATCTTTAGTGGCTAAATTGATCAAATTCCTGGAAACCTAAGTACTTGAGCCATAAGAAAAGAAGGCAACCGCCCACCACTGCTGTTGTCCCGGGTGTTCTAAAATAATTGTGTATGACTATTTCTGGTAAGAAAATACTCTTGTAGTCAACCAATATACTGAAATGGGAAATAACATCTTATTTACTCAATTTCTTCATTTAAAATCATCAACAGCCAAGCTTTAAAAATCACTTTGATTAATTTCCCGAAGATTCAAACTTTAGTCCCATCTTCTCACTCTATATTCTCTCTCTCTCCAGTACTCCCTACTGCCTCCTTTGGTCACATCCCCGCCCCCCTCCCCAACACCTTCTGGGCTCCTGCCCAAAATCCCTGCAGTGGCCTCCTGGAGCAGCTGCTCAGAGAGAGCCTGAATCAGTTCTCCATCTCTGTCTCCACCTGCCCCAATACATCAGTGTGCCTAATCCCGCCAGGGGCATACAGAAGGCCCTCGGAAAGTGTGTGTTGTATCAATACACAAATGAATGGCTCCAGGGATCCTTATGCTCACTCAAGTAGCTGAGCATAGTGAGATTCCTGGTCCAGGAACCCCAATGGTACACTTCTATACCTTCCCTCTTTAAGCACCAAAGCATGCTTTGGGGAGAAATGAAAAGATTAAGAATGTAAAAAATTCTTCATTCTGCTTAGAGGGGTGAGGAAAGATGGCCAGCTGAGAGCAGCAGAGAAGAGCCCAGTTGTTCTAGTGTGCTGAGGTTTCTGAAGTCACTGATGAAGACATCTAGCCTGCAAGTGGAACTCTGGCTGGTGAGTGGAATCAGAGGTGATGAGCTTATCCAGGGCTTCATGAAACCGTCCAGATCTTCTCACGGAGAGGTGGGCATCCTGGCACGAGAAGCCAAAGGAGCATTTCTTCTGCCCTTCAGCAGCGAAGCACACTCTGCCCGACTTGGGCGGCACTACCTCAGCTGTACACAGCCAGGAAAATCAGCAGTCAGAGGCATAGCAGCTTGGTGACTCAGGTCTTCTGGCCAAGAGTCATCCCTTTAGTAGTCCCAAGTAACTGGCACTGAAACACAAAGCTCACATATTATAGCCAAACCCTACTATATAGCTCTTGCTATTTTGCAGGAAATTTTACAAAATTGAAAGTTATAAAGTTCAACTAGTATATTTTGGAATGCTGGATTAGAAAGTTTACAGACTGCTTCATACCAACACTAGTTGTCCAATACTTCAATACACTAAGGGAGGTCAGGTTTGTGTCCCAGTACAATACACATGCTGCTGCTTTTTATCTAGAGCAAAACCATAAAATAAAAACCATGCTTATTCTACGTATCCAGAGACTTCCTATATCTTATCAATGTCAAAAAGTAACCATTATTTTCAGAACTTTCATTATTTTCATTTGAGAAAAAGACGCTGTCAAATGGGCTACCCTTGGTTTGTCATAGAGTCATAGGTCATGTCTACTTAATGCTGCTCTACTCCAGTGATCATTTAGAAAGAAAATGGAGGAAAACCAAAGCTTACCACATAAGAGACACCACTGCCATCACACAGAGATCTGGAACAGAAGGGAACTTGGGAGCCTCCAACCTTACCAATGTCTCTTTTAAGCTAAAATGTCAGTTACTTGAAGCAAGTCTGGGACTTATTCTGTTAGAATTTATCACAATGAGTATTTCTATGGCCTTCTGATATGGGACCTTTGATTCTCTATAGTTAAATTTGTGAGTTCCAGCAGATGCAACATAGACCTTATGTCAAACATTCATGTAGATGCTAATCAGTAGCTGCATTCTCAGGTCTCACCACTGCAATTACAAGCCATATCTTGTTTGCTCTACCATATGTGCTATATGTGGTATATGTTAATAGCCAATGAGTTTAGCCCCTCAGATTTACATTCAAAACAGAGAGAAAGGTTTCTGTTCAGGGTCATATGTTAAATGTATGATAGCACAAGGGAGCAGACAAGCAAATCCAGAAGGTGGAATATTCTACAGCAGTGGTCCCCAACCTTTTTGGTACTAGGGAAGGGTGCTCCTATGAGAATCTAATGCCTGATGATCTGAGGTGGAGCTGAGGCAGTGATGCTAGCGCTTGGGAGCGGCTGCAAATACAGATGAAGCTTCGCTTGCTCATCAGCTGCTCACCTCCTGCTGTGCAGCTTGGTTCCTAACAGGCCATGGACCATACTGGGATTTGGGGATCCCTGGTCTACAGGACTCCTAACCCAGTTTTTACAATAAGTCAATGACATGGAGGAAAGGGGGAGGGAGGACAGCTAGCTTGCTCTAGATTGAAAGGTTAAGAAGACACAAGAACTAGATGTGATGGATAGACTTCGTGTGGATCCTGATCAGAACAAAGTAACTGTCCAAACACATTCTCGACCTTCAGGGCAATTTGATTTTGCCCAGGTATTAGGAGATACCAAAAAATTATGGTTTATTTTGTTAGGTGTGATAATGGTATTCTGGTTTGTACAAGAAAATGACCATATTTTCTAAAGATGTTTACTGAAGGATGTAGGGGTAAAATGAAATGCTATCAGAGATTTGCACTTAAATACTTTAGTAAAAAAAAAAAAAGGAAATGGGATTATATGAAGTAACTAGGGCAAAATCTGGGTAATTGCTAAATCTAGATGATCAGTACATAGGGTTCAATGTACTTATTCACTTTATTTTAAAATATATTAAAATTTTTTCAAGTTTAAAAACTCATGCAAAAAAACTGAAGCACTGAACGAAAAATCTTTAGTAATAAAATGTATATAAGTCCCCCTAAATGTATAATGTAAGAAAAGAGTTTATAAAAACACATAGCTTTGCCTTTTCCTTTAAAAAGACTTCTAAGAAGCACAAGTCTTAGTCCCAGACTCTGGGTCTCCCAGCAGCCACAGAGGCTCTTCTATCTCTTCCTTCCCTGCACACTTCTTACCCACAAGGTAAGCTGACCATATCTGCCCCTGCCAGGCCAACAGAACCAGCCAGGAACTAGCTTCAGAGAGCTCAGACCCCTTGTCATGTTCTCATAGGGTTTCTCAGATTGGAGGTTGGGGTGAGTTGGGGAGGGGAAGGTTTGCTTGTTGTAACAGAGGGATTTTTCTAGCCACGGTAGTGAGTTGGGTTACAAAGATGATCCCTATTAAATTGTACCACGGTAATGCTTCAAGGGATTAACACGTGTTCCCTGGATGGACAGATATTCTTTTAATCTACATTCGAAGCTCATTAATAAGTACATTCCTGAGTTCCTTGAAAGGATGCTATTACTGCAATTTTTAAGTAATAGATTACCTTATATTCCATTCTACTCTTGTCAGTGACATACGAGTAAACAGAATCATTACTAGATAATACCCAAGTAGCTTCTATCTTAATAGCTACAGACCTTCAGTTCAGGGGTCACAATATGCAAATGATGAGAAAAATGACCCTTGGTTCCTCCTTAACTCAGTAAGTCAAATAATGATGTGGCAAGTTGGTCATTGTGACTGTAAATCTTGATATTGCCCCACTTTGCAGGAAGACATGAAAAAAATACTTGTCTTCTCCTTCAACTCTCTGCCTGAAAAGTAACAATAAAACACCCAATTTTTGTAACTTTGTAATCTAATTAACTATCTAAAAGTAATAACAGCAGCTAAAATGCAAATTGATTTTATTTCATAAGAATTGTAATAGACAGTTAAAACCCTTTACCTACAGAGTTCATCATTCTTATTTTACCTTGTAACTATTCTCCAACACAATGCATTTGTAAAGTCACCATAATCACTTGAATTTCTGAATTATAAAATGTGGGACTACTCCTCTATCCCAATTTCTGGTCTTTAAGAATACTATTTCTCTTTTTGAATACTGTATTATTAACATAATTACCAGAGTTGGTTTGCCTTGTATATGTAATTAGATATAATGAAAATTAAAGTCATTTTGTATTTGAGCACTGATTTTACAAAATGTGGTATAAAGGTGAACTAAATTTACAATTTAATTTGTTTAATTTAATTTGTTCATGTAAATCCCCTTCAAAATACATTGCACCTAAGATGTATATAAGATTTTACATGCATTTTGGAAGAAATCACAGAGAAGCAGCTGCTTTTTCTATAAACTTGGCCAGTTTCACATCTCTTTTGGTCAGTCCACCACAGTCATGAGAGGTAAGAGTTATCTGGACCTAAGGAAGAGAGAAACAGTTTTAAAATCCTGACCTGAGATTCATGGTATTCTCCTTTAGTGGTTCAGCAATCAATTATTCAACATTCATATTTGAGAACTAGGGAGATTAAATGATTCAGAAAATACTATTTTATGAATTTATGAATAAGCACAGCATTTCCAAAACTCAGCAAACTCTAGGGGCACAGTCTGCTTCGGGCTGGGCCAGCAGCTGCCCGGGGATAAAACGGTTCTCTCATAAGAAGGACAATTCAGTTGCCAGAATCTCAAATCTTGTCTCTTGAAAAAAAAAAGAGACTGAAGTTTCATTTGAACTCCCATTACTTTAATTACACCAACTATTTTCAGGCCACTGAGAAAAACCAAGCTATCAAATACAGTATCTTAACAACATTTAAAAAGTCCATATCCAAATTAGTGAAGTGGGGTGGAGTTGGGGTGGAGGAACAGATTCTTGCTTCTTGATAAATCAATTAAAAAGCAAAGTTATGGGCAAAGAGAGGCAACTATGAAAGAAAAGTTTATCCTGGTACCTGCATGCTTGAATTATTCCAATAAATCACAAGACTATCCTAAAATCTTCTCTTTACTCTAAGTGGGCTTTCTTTTTTTTTATTATTTTATTATTATTATTTATGCCTACAGCACCTGGTCTTCCTAGGTGGTCTCCCATCCAAGTACTAACCAGGCCCGACCCTGCTTAGCTTCCGAGATCTGACATCAGACTTGTTCACGGTGGTATGATCGCAGACCATGGACTGCGGCTCCACTGGGGTGTGAACCTAGGACCTTCTGTGTATAAAGCAGATGTGCTAACCACTACACTATGGAAGTGGACTTTCAAAGAGAAAAAAGAACCCCATAGAAACCTAGATAAGATGTTCCAAGTGGCTTGACCATAAAGGCAAGGATTTTTTTTTGAGGGGGTGGGGGACATGATTCTTCTTACTGTACCCCCTTAAAGTTACTTGATATAGTATTTTTAACCTGTTCTAAAGAAGGTTAGTTCCCACTGATACAGCATTTAATAAATAGTTATTATTTAAAGCATAGTTCTTGAGCAAATTTATCTCAATGAGATAAACAAGGCCATATCTTATTTGCTATCATTTTTTACAATAATTTACCTCAAGAAGGTTTAAAACTTTATCTGCATGGATGACATTCAAGTTTAATTCAGGAGCCTAACATGGTCCAATCTTCATATTAGTTTCAGTAGAAGCATGAAAATAAAGGGCTTGTTCACTGTCCTCTTGAGCAAATCTGAAATTTTGTTACTAATATGCATTAATACACAGGATTCTGAGAGAAAATATAAAAGATGCTTTCCTAAGCACAAAGACACTTAGCTGCACAGGATAACAAGGAATAAAGAAAGATAGAAGTTTCTTAAACTCCATAATTAAAGTGATCCCAAAAATAAGACAACATTGTTACCTTGTTGTACACGTTGAACCATTCCGGGTGATGATTCATTTTCTCTGCTTGTAGGGCAACTCGGGACATAAAGCCAAATGCCTACACAAGATGAAGTTGAACGTGGTTACTGACACTGCCCTCTGTCCTGGCCTGAGAGACATTGGAGCAATCCAACCAGATAAAGACAAGGCTAGCAACCTTAGGGAAGCCTGGAGAAATCAAATATGGAAGGGACTGCTCCCCGCAGAGCAGGACCATGACCTGCTGCTGCTAGATAGTGGAAAACAATCAGGCTCAAATAAACAAAGCAGGAAATTGGTCTCACCCAGTGACCTGTCTGGATTGTTTAATTGTCCTCAGGACTAGACTCTCCAAAATAGCACAGGAATAATTTCCCTTCAACCCAGTGCCCTGGATCTCACTACCTGGCCACAAATCTTAAGAGCCACTTTTCTTATAGCACTGTTCCTTTTGTTTTTAGTGAATGAGTTGCTAACTAAGGCATCAACCACAAGACTATGGGAGACTGTCTTCTGAGTGTGTCTTAAGCCAAAGCACTGGCAGAAATGAACAACTTCCCCATCCTATCTCTCAGGCAGGACAGGAGGGTACGAAAGAATGTTTTCATTGACCTCTAGAGTGAAACAGAAAAGACTGGCTTGCCTTCTCAGGGTCTTCTTACTACTGCCCAGCATTGCCACTTTGAGGAGAGAGTGCCCCACCTGTAGGCAGAGGGCTGCAGACCCTGCCACAGGTGTAAGTGTGGACCTGTAGGGCTGTCTTCATACCACAGGAAAAGTGGAAACCTAAGTTTGTTAAGCAGAAGTCACACTTGAGAGGAAAAAAACATTTTGAGAGGAAAAAAAAAATCTTTTTTTTTTTTTTTTTGCTTGCTTTCAAATTTTTATGAGGGTAATTGCAACAATTGGAGAGTCTGTCTCTATTATACCCAGAGGGCAAAAATATTTGGTAAGACTCTAAGGTAAGGCACATTAACGACAAAGTTACAGTGGAATTCACAAGACTGTACCCACTAGAGCCACGGAAATAAATATTTAACTTTATTACCCCATCCAGAAAAACCAATCTGATGTTAGTTGCACTATGCTTTTTGGATCACCAAATGACAAAAGAGCGCATTTCCAAGTTAACAGAAATAGGGAAGATGCCATTTTAAACAATTCTATGTCATTCACAGTGGTTTCTATCTCAGAACTGACTTTATTCAGCATAAAAATTTCCATTTTGATATTTTAGGTCTAAAGGTTTCCTTGTGAGGAAAAGGAAGGAAATTCAAGTAAAATCCGTTTAACCATGTATGAAATTATCAGTGGGAAAGTATATTCACTTTGCTACCCCTTCTCATTTCATACAGTAGTTCCCTCTTATCAACAGTTTCACTTGCCATGGTTTCAGTTACCTGCAGTCAACCACAGCCTAAAAATATTAAATGAAAAATTCCAGAAATAGATAATTTATAATTTTTAAAATGTGCAGTTCTAAGTACAATGATGAAACCTCGCACCATCCCACTCCATCCCACAATGACACAAATCATCCCTCGTCCAGTGTATTCATGGTGTGTACACTACCCATCCATCAGGCACTTAGCAGCCATCTTGGTTATCAAACTGGTTATCAGAGAGAGAACACATATAACTTCTATTATAGAATATTGTTATAATTGTTCCATTTTACTATTAGTTATTGTTGTTAATCTCTTATTGTGCCTAATTTATAAATTCAACTTTATCAGAGGTACACATGTATAAGAAAAACGTAGTACATATAGGGCCTGGTACTATCCAGTTTCAGGCATCCACTGGGGGTCTTAAAATATATCACTCACCCACAGATAAGGGGGGAACCACTGTAATCTGATTCTCTAGATTATGTGAGAAGGGACAAGTTAAATATGAAAGTCTTTTAATTACTGAAACACAGAGTTAACCTGTATTAAATGATGTATAATGAAGATTTTTATTGTTTATAATGCCTTATTCCTATTTAGCTTTAGAAGACTTCCAAGACTAATCACCACCCAGAGAGATAATTACACAGTCATTAAGGGCACGGCCTTATGAGCCAGGGAGTCCTGGATTCGAATCCCAACTCTACTACTTAATTGTCACATGATTTAACTCTGAGCCTGTTTCTTAGCAGTAAAGTGGGGATAATAAAAAGCTCATGTAATCACTGTCATAAAAAATTAGACAGAGGATATAAAAGCACTTAGCACAGCACTAGGCATAGCGTATGAGATCAATAATGGCACACACTGCTACCACTAGTGCTGCTGGCCAACCTATGATAAGCCTTACAAAATGTAATGATAGGTGAAAAGCCCTCCTACAGCCTTGAGAATCTAAGATTCCAGTTGCTGCCTCCCAGAAGAATGGCCCTTTCCTTTTCCCACATGCCATGACTAGAGACAGACACACATATACCTGACAAACAGATAACATACTGTGGGGTAACGCCATGATGCACATTGACTGGGGAAACAGCTTAATGACAAGAAATTAGGTGGGAACAGTTACTCACTGACTAAGTTCTAAAGCCCTGTGACCACAATTTCTTTGAACCATGTTATCCCAAAATGTTCAAAGTGATACTTAGAATCCTTTACTATTTCCCAAGAGCCAAGTGTATCAAATGAATGATTTGAACATGGTCAGAAAACAAAGCAGGTCTAATATATAGACAATTATTGTCAATAAGAGAACAAATAAAACTAGAAAACATTAGAGATGTAATTCAAGAAAAATGTCCAGAAATAAAAGATTTAAATCTATACATGTTAAGAATTCAACGATGTTTATACATCCTAGAAAGGTTAGTGGACTTTGAAGAAAAACAAACTTTGGGTATATAGTCAAAAAGATCAATTCACCTGTAAGGATGAAAAGAATCTGACTTCAAACTTCCACACAGCAACATTCAACATAGAAGCCAGAGGGGCAATGCTTATCAAGAATTTAGGAAGTGAAAGTGCAAATAATTTTATACTTAGCTAAACTGTTGTTCAAAATTAATTCAAGAGATATATTTTTTAATACAATAAGCCAGGAGATAATTTCCATTCATTCTTCTTGAGGACACTTTTATTAAAGGATGAAATATAAGCACTAAGAGAGGAATGGAGAAACTATACCAAAGGTATTGGCAGTGAGCAATAAATTCACTCAGCTCTAGGAACATTTTTAAACCAATTGTGAGGATTATAGTCACCGAATAAAATGCAAATGCTATAAACTATTAAAAGAGTTGAAGGAAAAAAAAAAAAGAAATGCGGAAAGTAAATGAAAGTTTTAAAATCTTGAAAGCTGAAAGACCAAGTGTTAGAGATATTAAGTATACCTAAAGGTAAAAAAAACAAAACAAAACAAAAAAAACACTAGACAAACACTAGAACTAAAAAAATAACATAAACTAATTGTGTGGTAAAGGGACAGAAGAAAGTAGAAGTATAATTTTCATACTGTTTAGTGGAGAGATCACTATATAAAGAAATGTTATCTAAATGATTTAAAGAAAGAAGATTAAGTTTGCCATGTAAAATTATAGGTATAATAGTATCCACGAGAATCAAAATAAATAGAAACATTCACAATTAAGTAAATAAAAGCACAATTAAAATGAAGCAAAGAAAACACAGTCCATATCATGATTTAAATTAAGGGAGAATAAAAGTATATTGGTTCTATCATGTTGTATAAGACCAAACATCTTTCCAATCAAACTAAAGAGCCTAAATCCAACCAATTAAAAGAAGAAAAAGCTTTATAATGCATCAGAAAGCAAAATGCAACCGCTGGAAATAAAAGGACACAGGCAAATGTAAAAAACATTTTTTAAGAAATCATAAGGGTAATTCGCCATTATAAAGTATATTCACAATGAGAAGTGAATACTTGTGAATATCTATACTACAAATAACATAGCATCAAAATCCAAGAGGCAGAAATGACAGGAAACATAGGACAAATAGAAACATTTATAGTTAGATACTTTAATTCACATCTTTTAATCCATGGCAGATTAAGTGAACAAAAGTAAGGATATCAACTACTTAAAAACATAATTTAAAAGGTAGATCTAGTTGACATATTTTAAACTCCAAAAACTGAGAATATAGCTTTTAAAATATTGAACAATCACAGAAAGTGAACACAGATTAACCCACAAAGAAAATGTCAATAAATTCCAAAAAGTAGTAGTACTGACAACACTCTCTGATAAAATTAGAAACAACTTTAAAATATTAAAAACTTTAAAAAATTAAAAACAACTACACATAAAAGTAGCAAAAAGTACTACATGAAAATTTTTTTAAATCTTTCTTTGAAAACTCGAGTCAAAAAAATATTGAAGCTGAAATAAACAGAAATTAATTATGTGATAAGCACTATATATAGGATACATCTAAAGCAATAATCTGAGTGAACACTTTTAAAAATTACCTTAAATTAACGAATTGGATAGAATAAAAATAAATTAAACATCCAATCAAGAAGGTAAATAAGTAACAACAAAATAAACTTAAGTAGAAGAGCATGAATAAATATAAATAAAGAGAAAAGCAGATGTAAATGAATTAGGAAAGAGAAAAATGGTAGAACTAATAAATCCAAAAGCTATATTTGAAAAACATATAAACAGTAGAAAACTGGTTACTTCATTTAAAGAAAAAAAAATAGGGAGAGAAAATACAGATAAACAAAAGAGGGAATGAGAATGGAGAAGTAACTACAAAGAGAACTTTTAAAACATACAAAAATAAATTTTAAACAAATACAAAGTTTATGCAAATAAAATTTAGAACATAGGTAAAATAGCTCTGAGAAATAAAAATTATCAAAACTGACCTCAGAAGAGAAAAAAATCTAAACAATTAAATAACTACAAAAAAGAAATGTATCTAAGAGTGACACTAAAAAGTAACAGGTCTCAATCATTTCACAGAGGAATTCTACCAAACCTTTAAGGACAGTAAACTCTAATACTAATTAAACTGTTCCAGAGCATAGAAAAAGAAAAAGATTTCCAAGTTATTTTCATAAACTATCATAACATTGTCTCCAAATTCCCACAGAGAACATACAATGAAATTATAGATTGATCTCATATTAATTGAAATCTTAACAAACAAAACCTAGCAATACACTGAAAGAACAAAACACCCATGAGCAAAGAGGATTTATTCTAAGAATGCAAGGATGGTTCGATATTAGTGAATATATTAATATATATAATTTACCATACTAAGAAATAAAAAAAAATCATGACTGCTATTAATTCTGAAAAGATAGTTGATATTCAATATTTACCATGTATTATAACTCTTAATGAAGAATATATGAACCCCTCCTTAAATGATAGAATATATCCTCAGTCTAAAAGGTACTATCATTCTTAATAGAGAAACACTAGAATTCCCATTAAAGTCAAGAACAAAACAAATAAGCCAAAAAAAGTCAAAAGCTTTTTTATATAAACAACAACGAATTAGGAAATACATTGGGAAAAAAGATCCCATCTAAAAGGGCACCAAAAATTATCTAGGAGTAAACTTAACAAGAAATGTATAAATTACATATGCAGAAAACTTTAAACCACTACTAAAAAATAAATTTCACTACATTAAAAATTTTTTTTCTGTATGGCAATAAAAAAACAACAACAAATTAAAAGACAAACAATAAACTGTATTTGTAGTACATATTTCCTTAGCATATAAGAGCTCCTACAAATTAAGAAAAAGACCAAATGCTCAATTTTTCTTTAAAGGGCAAAGGACATTAGAAATAACAGAAATCAGATGGTGCTTAAACATAAAAACTGCTCAATCTCATATATAATAAGAGAAGCACAAATTAAAACTAGGTTATGTGTCAATTATATCTCATAAAGCTGTGGGGGGAGCTAAGCTAAACCAACAGTTTGGCAAAGATCAAAAAGTTTGATAATATTCTGTTGAAGACATAGGAGAAAAAGTACTCTTGTACAATGTTAATATAAACTGATAATAATCATAATAGAAGAGAATCTGACAATATCTATCAAAATTTAAAATGTCCATGCCCTTAGGGAAAAAAGACATGTTTTTTTGGCCAAACAATTCCACTTCTAGAAATCTGTAGACACACTCAAACATAAATTATAAGAATGGTCACTGCAGCACAGCTGGTAATAGCCATGGACTTGAGAGAGCCAAATGACCATCAACAGGGACCTGACTAAATATATATTACAGTACATTTATACCCTGGAATACTATGCAGCCATTAAGAATAATGAGGAAACTATTTATCCTCTGACATGGAAGTATCTCCAAGATACATCGCTAAGTGAAAAATAATGCGTAACAATAGTTTATGAACTGTATTAAAAAGGAAAGAAAGGAAACTATATGCATTAATATCTCTGGAACAAGCCATGTGGAATTAGTAATAGTGAATGATGGGGAGGTGGAGGAGGGATTTGTGTGGTTAAGAATCAGGAACAGGAGAGACTTTTACACTCTTTGGTACCTTTAGAATTTTGTAACATGTATATTCCTGATCTAGACTTAAAAATTAGTTTGAGGAAAAATGAAGAAAACATGCAAATGAAGGTCTCACTGCGAAGGCAGCTGGAATCCTGCAATATGTAGCCTGGTTCATATTAAAATATTTTGGCTCATGTTAACTTCTTAACATACCTGTTTCGGTGGGTTTTTAGTGACAATTTACAGCATAGTTTGTCTATGAGCCATGTTCTGTTGAGCCACGGCCATTTCAAACAAACATATGGCCAACAAATAACATATAATGGCTGATAATAGTTTCAGTCTTTCCTCTATTGCAAATTACAAACATTTTATGAATAAGTCAATGAATGCATGATGAAGTATGACTTTTTAAGTCACTCTGCCATTTTAAAGAATGTAAGCATTACAATCACAGTAAATTGGGCCAATGAAGTTTGTCATTTGGAAATCTCCAAACCATCAGCAATTAAAAGATTTTTCCATGAATGCCAAATCAAGTACAAGTACTCTTGGGGAACTTTAATTTTTCTTAAAGTTCCTTTTGTTTCATTTTATTCCATGAAAATATGAAAAACGATTGGATGCACGAAACCAAAACGAAAATCCTGTATCAATCTGCGAAATGTTTAACAGCACCCTGATTTAAAACGCAGCTTCAGCCAAATAACATGTATGATTTATTAAAGTTCTAAGACATAACTTCTAGCACATATTTACAATATGAATCTTTCATTACTCAGAGCAATCCTCTTTGATACATGTTCTTTAAATCAGCTGCCTTTTATATTTTGATTGTAGACTATTTTAATTATGCACTAAAAAAGAACATATCTCCCACTAAGAAAATGAGCACCAGCGACTCCAAAGTAATTTCCCCAGTACAATCTCCATTAAGCCTCTAAATACTTCCTTTACTAATTCAATGAATTAGAACTCTATTGTTTATGAATCACCTTTATGTTTGTAGGCCTATAACTCTTCTTTTACAAAACACAATTGCTATGGAAGGAAATGATATTTATGTCTGATTAGAAATGAAAACACTATTACATAAATCAGTTTGGGCATTTCTTCACGTCTTGAAACATGATCGGCAATTTAGTCTAATTGGTGATCAAGGAAACTATCTTGTGATCAATTAAAGTAATTACCAGATTCCGGCAACACAACCTACCTTAATTTCAGCTAGAGTCTGCACTTCTTCAACTTTAATTAAAAATAATGAAAATTATTAAGCAAAATGCACAGCAAGATCATTGCCAAGCACGCACATGTCACAAAACAGGACCTTCCCTGGGTGTTGGTGACTGATCAATCACATAAACATTGCTTGGTGTACCACGGAAAGGCGTTCTTTTCCCCAGAATATGATTACATGTCTCACCATGACTTTCCCGTGGAAAACACTGTTAAGTGCTCTAGCCACTGCAAAGAAAACATCAGATCTTAATTTGCAGGCAACGGAAGAATATTCTTGACTGGCAACATGAGAGCTGTGAAGAACAGATCCGAGCAAGGATGTATTTGACCCATGCTTTTTTTTTTTCTCCTGTCCTTTATATTTTGAGCACAGTGGTCAACTGCAAAAATTTTAAGGCCAGAGACCTAGGTTCAAGTCCTAGATCTACTGTTTTAAGGCCAGAGACCTAGGTTCAAGTCCTAGATCTACTGTTCACTAGCTATGTGACCTCAAAGAAATTACTTAACATTTGAAATGAGCTTCTCTTTCCTCATATGTAAAAGGGGGCTAATTCACGTAACATATTTTATAGTATACAGGGCATTCTATTAGGCACTCTGTTAATGCTAGTGATTATTATCAGCATCAACAGTTTAACATTATAGTGTCTAAGGCCTGGAAAAGAAGAATTCCTTTCCGAACCTAGTATAAGAACAAATGGAAGGTCAAAGAAATTCACTTTTACAAGGCCAAGAAAACCAGAAACATATTTAAACTGTTTCTCTAAGTGGGTATTCTCATAGGAAGACTTCCGGTAGAACTGGCAATCTGTCAGTGAGCATCTTGGCCAAGCAGGTGACTCATGTCTCCCTGAGAAGCCACATGAAAGGCCTCACATGAGGACCATTCCCTAAGCAGTCCAGTGTGTCTGGGCCACTAGTCTACCTGCCTTCTACTAGATCCACTGCAGAACACAACATTTCCAATAACTCGGGCCAAGAATATCCAACTCTGAAATTAAAACTGGCTTCCCCCGGCACTTGAGACAATGTCCACAAACTACTGAAAGAGCAGCCTGTTCAACTGTGCTCTAGGCTGAATTAGTGCCTCTTCGGCTAGTGATAAGTACACCACCGATGAGAGGACATGCTCGCCTCTAAACTTTACCTTCAAAAGCTGTACTCACAGAACCGCAACATTTAGAGCCTTTTTAAAAGTTCTTAAGTCACCATTTTTGGAAGTTACCATAATATTCTAAATAGCCATTTGGAAAAAAATAAGGCAGCTCTTTTAGCCAATTACATGGTACCACCTTCGAGATGTACTGTTAAACAAAAAATCAAGGTGCAAAACAGTTTTTCTTTGCAGAATTAGGATTTCTCATTAACAACAGTAAATTTCTCCTGACTTCCCAGGCTTGGAAGACTATCCTCCAAGAGAAGCCTACTGGTATAAATCCACTCTTCTCCCGGCAGCAGTTTAACCAACATAAACACCTCTACACACTGTTTTACCTAAGAGCTCTTTATGCCTGTTCCATTTTTAGTGAAAATTCTCTAACTAGATAGATTTCACACAGCTGATGTATTCCGAAAAGGCATTCTGAGAATATACTTTCCCTGAAAAGACACTACTCACTTCCAAAATCCTCTGCACATAAGTTTAAATTATATTTCCCCACAACATCATCAGCTATCATTGGGCAGAGCAACAGCTCAGTTTGATTAGCTCCTTCTAGAATTTCTCAACAATCCTTCAGTTTTGCTCTCTCGATCAGCACATTTCACCAGTTTTCAATCCATCCTTCCCCCATAAAGCAGAATGAAACACTCGTTTCAAAATCACCCCAAGAGAAATCCACCAGAGAAGCCATTTACCCAGAGTTCCCTAATGTCAAAATAACTTCTGGTGCCTCGTTGTTCACTGGAGCTGTTCATTCTTGCCAATCAATTGCCTCAGAAAAATCCAGTTGGTTTTTGTTCCTAATCTGCCAATAATCCACATTTGCTGGCTTTCAGGAGTCTTACGAGGTGAGAAGTATTGCAGAGACTACCAAAGCGTTCTGTTTGTTTTGTTTTAGCAACCCCTTAAGAATCAGAATTTAAGCTTCTTGGTATTGTCATCAATACCAATATAAAACTTATAGAAATTCTAATTTATATAGAAAAATATCCCTAGGCTTCAACTTCATGCATCCAAACCACTAAAATATATGGAGTATCTGACCAAATACATTTTTAAAAATTGAATAATGTATAAAATGGCACTCTACTCTCTCCCTTTTCTTTGTAACCAACTGGCTCCTTTTAAGAGATGCAACTTCTACTTACACTATATCATTCTAGTTTATATCTGACATGAAACTATTATTATAATAAAAGGAATCCACGTGCACCTAATTTTAAAAAAAGAAAGAGGGGAAAGGCAGAAAGGCTTCTGCTCAAATCGGAACACATTAAATTAAACCGAGAGTCAAGATCCTGTGACAACAGCCAAAAGAGGAGGAAGGGAATGAGGGCTCAGGCAGAAAGAATGTAGTGGGGCACTGAAAAAATATTTTAACGAAATAAAGCAATACCTAATTTCGTTTAATGGTAAATTAAACAGTAAATACATTTTCTACAAGCAGTATACATTTTGTAGAACAGTCTCATCCCACTTCGCATCACAAAATACCTGACGGTATAAAAAGGTCTGCACAGCATCAACAAATTCCTACTTAACCTTTCTTTTACTTATTTTTAAGTGGAATCAATTCTACTTTTAAGAGTTTTGAAGTAGTTTTGGCAACACTGCCGGCATTTTCTGTAAGAAAAATACATCACCCAAATATTCGAGCCCAATCCAACATCCTGATAATTGCAGAGGACCTCCAGTGATAGTCGGCTGCAATGCGTCACTAGAGGAAAACAGCCTGCCAGACCCACTTCTCAGAAAACGGTGCCAATCCAGAAGAAGCACGGTGAGGAAAGAGACCATCTCATAAGACGTCTGTATTTATTTGTTCCAAAGTACACACCCAGGTTGTGAACTTGGAAAGGTCCCTGAACCTGTCAGAATCTTTAGACACTGAGCTGAAGCAAGCCACAATATATTCAGCATTTATCCTCAACCTGCTATGTTGAGGCTTAAGGAGAGATCTATTCTGACCCTTATAGATTGAAACTAGGTACTTTTCTGTTTTTGTGTTTTAAATATTACTAAAGAATAAAGAAAACTCTCAGGGCTGAAGGCACATAGAGAGTAAAACAAGCTTAGCACTTACCCTGTTTTTGGTATCAAAAGACTCACAAGATCTGGTGGATTGTATCACTGAATCCTGAAAAGTTCTAATCCCAGCTGTCTCATTCTATGGCCTTTAGTGAATCCTAAACCTCTCTCAACTCTCCTAGTCTCTGTATATTGGAGGCTCTACTACATCTTAACTTCGCTGTATGAGAAGGTCTCATAAAAACTTACAGAGTGCTTCGTACAGAAAATGTGCTACTGTGGAACACTGAAAAGGTTCCAATTTGCCTGAATCCTACACAAAGTAATTTTATGCCACTTTTTTAATCTAGAAATTTTATTCTATGTAGCCAAATAAACTTAGTTGCATCCTGACTACAAATGAAAAATTATAAGTCTGTGTCAAAAATTCACAAATAAGGCCAATAACTCAGAAAGAAAACAGTAATGAACGGAGGAAACATTAAAAGAATAAATGCTCACTCAATTCTTTTTGCAATATTCCAATATAAATTACCTTAACTTGAGCTGTTAATCAAGTAGGGATTTTTGGATTTGGGTTTGTTTGTTTGTTTTGTTTTTTAATAATTCACAAAATCCTGAAAGAAAAAAAAAGGTTTGTTTTCCTGAATGGATATAAATGGGAACATTTATTTTCTCCTTAGAGCAGGTTCCCATTCAGTTCTACCACAGAGCAACTAACTACCTTCTCTCTGTGCAGATGAGGGCTGATGGGCCAGCAGCACACAGCAAAGCTCCATCTCTGCACCTAAACCCGCACAGCGCATTCACAATCCCATCAGAGGAAAAGAACGCACACCATCCGCTCTAAGACACTGGGACAAAGAAAGAACATAGGAATCGATGAAGCAGGAGTACTTGGCCATTCGACACAGATGCTAAAGAGAAATTCTTCCTTTTTGCTTTTAAAAGTTTATAATTCCATACTTTATGCAAATCATATTTTATATATTAGGCAATAATACTTGAGAAATACTTGCGTCAAATTAAAGGCTTCAATAGCCTTGCCAAAAGCACTGTGATTTTCCTATAAAAAAATTATTCCAATTTGTTGATCTTACATAGGATGAAACATACTGTAACAATCTTCATAATTTATGTCCTGTTGGGACACAATGATTTAAAGTAACATAATACAGAGCCGCATCATGGCTAATCTAAACCACCTGACCAGATAAACACCAGCTTCCCTTCTCTCTTCGGCAAGGGCATTTCTGTTTATTGTCATATCATTTCCTCATTCTAGGAACATGCAGAATGAATGCAGCCAACCTGCATTTCAGTGGGAGGCTGAGCTGGCCTTTCCCATGTCAGGAGGTTTGTGCGCACACAGGTACCAGTACAATGTCAAGGGCTTACAAGACAGAAAACAATCCAAGAATTCCAGCCTCAAAATCATTTACAGCGAAGTAAATATGGATTCATCCAGTACAATATGGACCAGGTGTGGTGTTATAAACCACAATCTTTTGGAGATTTTTTTTAAAATATCACTGAAGAGGTAATTCTTTAAAACAAATTATGGGGCTTACTATGAACCAAATTTTTCTAAATGCTTCAATCATGCCTCTTGCCATGGTCACAGGCATTCATGATCTGATTAACCAAGCTGAAATGCCCAAATTAACCAACATCTTTTGGGGGCAAGGAATCTTGGTAGAAGAGAAAGACAAAGAGTTCATATGGCACTAACCAAGGCCATTTCTGGAACACAACTGCATAGACGGATTTCAAATGGCGAGGATTCTCCGGGGTCCAAATCCCTTCACCATCCTCATACATGCTAACCTTACCGGGCAGAGGGAGGTTTTTAGGGGGACTTAAGGGAAAGGTTTAAAGTTTCAATTGTGAAAGGAAAAGTGCAGAAACACATGTGTATTCGGCAGATAACCATTCACTGAAAATATTTTAAATCAAAACAAAACGCCTGTCTGACCAAATTTTTATAAACTTGGTTAGGAAAGAGGAAAACAAACACTTGTTTAAGGGTGGTTTCAAATACTGCTTTCTGCTATTACTGAGAATTTTCAAAGCTCTTCATGCTCCATTGGAAAATGGCTCTGCTTCACAAGCTCTTCTGGTCAGTCTTGCCAAGGAAATGGTCTGATACACTTGATTACAAGTTTATCAATTTGCTTACCCAGGCAAATATATGTCATTATCTTTGTCCATAAAGACCAGTGTAAAACAGGATTCCTCCACTGAAAGAAGGAAGATTACTAAAACACAATTAAAAGAGACAGGCCTAGCAGATACTAGGCCAGTCATCCCTACTCCAGCTCCACTGAGGTCTCCAACGTCGCATTCTAACTCAAGAGTACCAGTCCCAGAATGCACAGAACCTAAGCCAACTTGACTGGTACCACTTTGCAGTCTCACAGGTATCTACACAAGAATGGAGACAGCAAGTATTTACATTTCCATCACAAACTGGAGCCTTTTGACTTGGAAAATTAAAGGGAAAATATCATTTTGAAGTATTTTTTTTCAGGTAACAGACATTCAGAACTTGGGTTTGAACTTAACGCTGTGCAAAAAAAATTGTAAAAATTTAAGGTAATACATTACAAATCTGTAGTATTATCGGTGACATTCCAAGTTAGTGCTATCAATGGTGAATTTTGGTGAAAAGTGGGTCTTTTTGCCCTAAAGCACTCACAACCTGGACTGAGGCTCCACTGGCTAATTCATGTTTCCATGATCTTTGCACTTCACGTACACCCTCCCAGACTTCCAGAAACACTCTGAAATCAGCTCGTGTTGCTCTGAAGTCATGAGAGCTCAGGTCACATGGGTTACTCTGGCCTCACACATGGGTAGGGAGTCTCTTATGGCAACGAACCCTGACAATGTGACTGTCCTCAAGCTCGGAGCTTCTCATAATCTTGAACCTTCAATTTTCATTAGTCCATATACCAGAGGGTTATGCCAGTGATTCCATTTTTGGATCTATATCCTAAAGGAACTCTCACACCTGTGCACAAGAAGACCCAAGGATGCTTGTTACAGAACTTACAGTAAAAATGAACATCAGAAGAATCTAAATGTCCAGCAATAGGGAAATGGATAAACTATGGTTAACTTATTTAAATTTTTACTTAACTTGCAGAGGAACAGAACATTCTAAAAACACATCTACTATATCAGAAGCAGTGTAATGAGATGAAAAGAGTATCAGTCTAGGAATCTAAAATCTAGGCTACATGACTTGCCTGGGTTGAGAGCCCCAGCTGGGTACAAGGCAATGATATGTACCAACCACATGCACAGTGAGTGCCCTTACACAAACAGTAATGTTCAATTAAAAAAAAAAGAGTATTAGGTAATAATAGCAACAGCAGCATCTAGTAGGCACAAGGAATAGGATATCTCTGATTACTTTCTGATTGTTTCGACATTAACCATAAATTACTTTATCATTTACATGGAAACACTTGAGTAAACTCTTTTCTGATCAAGTAGCACCTTCTGAACATAACTGATTCTTGCTGACTATGGATCTTAGTGTATCTCGGAGCCTGAGATACCACTGATTCTCAATGTTTACTTCTGTGGACAAAGGAAAAAAGGGGAAAAACACAATGGGCATTTGTAAAATGACAAGTCCAGGTCAGGCACTCACTCCACCCCGTGACTAGGTTGATGATGCCTATTTTACAGAGCAGAGAACTGAGGCTCCGAGAGGATAAGTCACATGCCCAGAGTCACACGCCTCATAAAAAGTGTGGCTGGGGTTTGAATTCAAGTATGTCCAACTCCAGAGTCCCCTCGTGTGCATTTAGGACAAATCTCTAATGTCAAAATATACCTTTTCCATTTACTTCTTTTACCTAAATGCTAACTACAGCAAAAATAAGTTCCCTGTAATTTTTATTTTAAAAATCTGATTACAAGAGAAAAATAAAGCATTACAGAAGGTTTGGAAAGAGAAAAACATATATTTTTTGTTTTTATTTTTTCCCTGTGCCCTTTTTTCCTACAACTGCCATGATATTTGTTTATTGTGCATCCTGAACCTTCTTATAACATTAAAACATCTTCAGTTTCCATGTGGCTCCTGGTCTTCTTTACTTATTTTTAGAAGCCGCACACTCTCACATAGAATGGGTAATTTCTCTTTTAAAAACTATTTCATGTAAATGGGTAAATCATGAAGAAGGAAGATGTATACCAAATATATCTTTTTAAGCCAGACCTTCTAAACATAAAGATTCTTTGAATTCTCTACCAATACACATTGCTAAGTTTCAGGGGCAAAATTAGAAGAGTAACTGCATTATCGGTGGTTTATGAAATAAATGAGGTCTTTTTTTTAATGCTTTTTTTCAACATCCAGTGAAAAAATTAGATAATATGATGAAGTCTTCTTTAGCTGAGCACCTATTAAAACCACCAAATAGTTCAGGTGGCAAAAATCTGCTACGCCAAAATCATAACAACTGAACCCATGAGAACCCCACCCACTGAACCTTGAGACAACAGGGACACTGCCATCAAATTCTCCCGTGTGCAGGCAGTGTGCCCTGTGGAAGGATCCCTACAGATTTCTTCTTTGGGACCCAAATTCTTAACCTCAAATACTTCTTCCAGACACATGTGTGACTAGAGGCATGCCAGCCCACTTTCACACTCAGCTATCCTATTTGTCCAGGAAAGGCCCACTCACTGAGGGGCTATGAGAAGGCAAAAGAATCAGGATGCAGGAGAGCTTTATGAACTTCTATCATTAGTGCTTAGACAAAAAGTACGGTCAGTCCTCTGTATCCATGAGCTCCACATCCACAGATTCAACCAACCACGGATCAAAAATATATTTTTTAAAAATCCCAGAAAGTGTCTTTGCAGTGATAGGACAGTTCTGCATCCTGGCTGAATGGTAGTTAACAATATAGAATATGATTTTTAAAATTCAATAGCCTTATACACCAAAAAAGTACATGTGAAATCTAAAGTCTGTAATTTAGTTAAAAAAAAAAGAATCCCAGAAAAGTTCCAAAAAAGCAAAACTCAAATTTGCAACACACCAGGCACTACCCTGAATCTACATGAAGCTGCAGCCTCCCACCATTTCCCAGATCCTCAGTCTCTCTCCAGCACTTATTTGAGCATTGTTCACCTTAAGTCTTGCCCGTAGGCTGTTTTATATAAGAGACTTCAGCATCCACAGATTTTGCTCTCTTCAAGGGGTCCTCAAACCAAGCCCCACGATATCAAGGGGCTCTGAAATGATCTGCATCTTACTTTTCAAACTTATGATACTGATAGTTTCATAATGAAGGCAAAGTCCCCATTACCCTCCTGGTCTGCCTAATCTTCCTCAAGCACCCAGTGCAAACTTGGGGGCCATGACTACCCTCCCTGGTGTTCTGCAATGTCTTCATTGTAACCTTGAGAATTAGGACCAGTTGCAAATCTAGGGTTATAATAAAACAACAACAACAAAAAATACACTGAACTCTGAATATAGAAAGTAGGCATGAGGTCAGAAATAAATTGGGGGTGGTTCTGAAAGAAATGGACAATCCAGAGAGCCACATTTCATAAGACCAGCAGGGCTGGGACGAGCAGAGGCTGCAGCAGTTACCTGGCCCAAATCTCTGAGGCCTGGAAAAGCATGCCTCACCATTTTCGGTGTGAATTCATTTTCTTTATAAAAGAGGTGTTCTGCCTTAACCTTAAATCTCTCTGGGCCCATGCAGAATGTTATGGAAAAGGGCCTGAACAGTCCTGTGATACAGAAAGACCGAGAAGGAAAAGTGTGCTTGAGGTACACACCTAGCACGCCCACCTTGGATAGTTACTCCTCGCTCGGCCTTAGCTTCACGATAGGACTCCTCCCATTGTGTGACGATGCCCAGCATAGAGATAAGGTCTGCATTTCCTGGTGATTTAGGAAAAAAAGAAGATGAAGAAGAAGAAAAGATTTTTCTTATAGCACAGACTGAGGTCTCCCTAAGCCAGCAATCATATTGTTTAAAAGTGATGGTTTTGATTTTCATGGTAGTTAGGGAAAAATCTACAGTTCTCTCTCTGGCATCAATGACCTATTTGGGATCTCAGAAGTGTTTTTACAAGCTCCAGTAAAACTTTAAGGTACTTAAGTGTCCAATTTATCTTTGTTTCACATATTGTGAGAGCAGACCCCAAGTGACAATGTCTGTCCCAGCCTTTAAGGAAGAGCACTTTTGAATTTCTTATGTTTCATTTGTTGCCTTCCTTAGATGCATTGATCATTTTAGGCCTGGAGACTGTGTCCACACATGATGGATGCTGCACAGGATTTTGGCAGTCCCTGTTTTTTTGCACAGACTGGGGCACTGCCTCAGATTTCAGTAAAACCCCTTCAATGATGAGGAAGGTTCCGGTGACCCAGTAGATGTTCCACACATATTACATGAGCTTAACAGGATATAGATACAAAGTTCTAAAAATTACAGAATCTAAAAAAATAAAAAATAAAAATAAAATTTGAATATAAGAAAATCAACAACTGTATTAACATAAGCTTGTAACTGAGGTACAAATTCTATCCAGCCACCTTCTGTTTGTGTACCACCTTCTAACAAGGTAGGGCAGCACGGAATGATGACAGCTAAAAGAAATTCACACATGCCTAGTTTGAGAAGGTTCCAGGTTGGTGTTTTCTCTCAAAATTCAATTTTATTCAGTATTTTCTTTATATACTTCCTTTATACAGTAAATATGGTCATGCATATTCCAACCCTGATATTTTTAAAGACTAAAAACACACTTATAGTAAGGGATTTAAGAAAAACATGCTCACAAACCCAACACTAGAGAAAATGAAGGTTAAATTAATATAGCCAGTATTTATATTATTCCAATTTATATTATTATTTGCTTTATATTTAAGCAAAGTACAGGTAGGCCCTACTTTATTAAAAAGCTTAAAAAAGTATAGCTAAATAAAGAGATTTTTTTTGGTGTGGCACCTTTCTTTTGCCACTTGTAATTTTATGAGTTAGTAATAAATTACTTTGGTTACTCAAAATAAATGGGAAATGGTTTGGGTTTTAATGTAATTTTTTTAAAAGGTGGTAATAAATTCCTTTAATAGCATTCTAAATATAAATATATATTTTAAAAGTAATTAAAATTTCTAAATTTAATGCTTGAATTTCAGACAACGTTCAAGCATTCCTAACTTCACAACCTCCCAACTGTATACCTTCTCCATGCCCCCCAATACTACCTAAGCACCAGCCTCCCAGCCTATACCCACACAAAACTAAGTTTATGGTTAATTTCCATTCTAAGTCAAACTCTAATCCAAACTCTAATCCTGTGTTCACAAAGTACCCCACCCAACGCACTACCATGTAAAGAGTCTTTTCTCCAAAGTAGGAGGGTTCACAAAAGGCTGATGACACTGGACGAATAGTGAAAATCAGCTACAAAACTCAAAAGTTCCACTGATAGCCATACCATATTATAGACATAAAATGGTTAGTTAGTGAAAAAGCTACTTCGGTATGGCTCTGCTGCCATTTCTTAGTGAGAAAATGACTTTTAAAAGCTAGTCAAGGCTGAGAGGCAAGGCTAATAAGGCCACTGCTGGCTCCACTCCGGTACCCAAAGTCAGCAGCAACAGAGGTGGATCCTGAGACATGCATCATGATAAATACTGAAAGGCAGAGACACTGTAGACATGGAGACTACAGGAACTGTAGACCAAAACTCAAAACCTCGAACCCCCACACTCACAAAGCTAAAACGTTTCCTCGTGTGAGAAACAGAACCACCGCTAACAATTTTTGGAAATAGCAGTTGAGTCTTGGCTCAACTGGATAATTTTGTTCTGCACCAAAAACAATTCCATTCAAATTCCCAAAGTCTACGAGCAGATTCATACTAATTTCAAGACACAAATTCCTTCCAAACCCAATGAAATGAAAGGCAGAAACCAGCAAAAGAAAAAAATTAACATATATAAGATGGTTTGCCATTTTATGAAAAACAAATGAAGAATTACACTCACATCATGCTGATAAACTGAGAGGCTGCCAGTGGTTTTCAGGGCAGATGTAACATTTTAACAAATGTGATTGTTTGTGAACGAAATAATTCTGATCAAAAACTTAATTGCAGCCAAAGTGAGCCCTGGGCTGTGTCACCATAATCCATTCTGACAGGAAGCAGTGAGTGGAGAGTCCTACTGTGAACGGAGCACATGTGAAAGGTCAGCTTTGGCCTGGAACTTCAAAACCGTTAACGTGTAAAACAGTGTGCATTAGAGCCCGGAATGGCTAACCACTGGATTAGCGGATGTCCGCTGTGTGGGTCTGATGTGCTTTTGGCAGGTAATGGTTAATTTGTAAATAGGCAATGTATTGTAACTTTTTTCTTTGCCTCTTCCCAACATTTACCAGCAGAACTCATTCTTAATTACAGGCCCAGAATACTTCAATATTAGATTTATAACATAATCTCATTACAACAAAGTTCTTATTTTTAAAATAAAACTTATTTTTAATAATGTAGTGAAGGAAAAGTTGCATATATTTAAAAAGTAGATGTCGACATATGAATGAAAAAAATTTTCATGTAAAATTAATGTTTGTTCATCCAATAGCAACTACAATAGCCAAAATTTGCCAAAAGAGGATTTCATTAGAAGAAATATGTACTTTACTCATATACCATGATCTAAAAAATCAATTACACAATACTAATTTGCATGGCTTAAAACAAAATTCTAAATAAAAATGCACTTAATATCAGTTTTCATTTTCAACATGAGTTACTTATGAAAGAACCAAGCTAAACATTGTCTTTTAAACCAATGCATGCAAAAGTACTTTACACATATTTAGTGCTATAAAATTATTCCATTTGACCTTAAATTAGCCATTTCTCCTATATCCAAACCACTTAAGGTAAAATAGCATTAATGAGGGATAAAAGCTGACACTGGATACTTCAATGATTATATTAGGGTTTAACTCAATACTGAATTGAGGGGAAATAATACTTCTCTCTGAAAATAAGCAGGTCTCCTAAAATAAATTTTATTTCTGTTCTCAAAATCAGCCTTCTAAGGTTATGTCTTCGGCCATTGGACAGATGCAGCCCCAGGGCCCTGTGCCGGCTAAATCCAGGGATCCTGAAAGTGGCTATGTGGCAAGGGTAGCCTCATCGCTGGCAAACTCATGATTCCTATTCCGTTCAGAATGTCAGCTGACATGTGCTACCAACTGGAATGGAAGACTGAGGTCAGCAAAACAGAAAAAGAACTGTGGTCAGCAAAACAAGTTATCAATTTCTTATGTTTCTGCTTTCCATATAGGATCTGAAAACTTTAATGTATTTGGAAGATTCAGAACCTTCCTAACAGTTAGCTCCTGCAAGTATGGGATACATACTTTTACTAATCTGCTGCCCTGCACCAAGCACCACTGGGCTCTAGGCCCTGGGACACAGTCCTCACCCCTCAAGGAGCTTACAGTGTGCGGGGAGAGAACAGAAAGGTCAATCATGAAGACCTGGCAAGAATTAAGGAGGTGGAGGAGGAAGCCATCAAGAAAAGCTGTGTGAGAGACTGCTGCTGGGCACATCCCCTCGGTATTTTTATCACCCCTACTCTCTAGAGTAGGAACTGCAGCAGCAATCCAGATTCACAAGCAGGGCACCTAAGTTACCCTAGGGGCTAAATTTATCCTAGGTACACAAATACAAGAGCTGTCATAATTCAACCAAAAAATATTTTACAAGACTCCAAATTGGTCGTTATTTTCTTTTACCATTAAGTGATTAATTATCCCTGGTAACATATTAAATATATATACTGTAATTTCAGCCTCACTCCTAATCATTTTTCCCATCACCACAACCTCTTCAGTATAGGAATTCTTGGCTACCATTCCACTTCCTTGGTGAGGCTCTGGCTCAGAGGCTTATAAACTTACCTCCAGAAAGGTGGTCAACAGCCTCCACACTGAGCTCCAACTTTAGTCGGCATGCCCACTAAGGGTTAGGGGCCCTGTGCTGAGGGCTACATGCTGCCCAACCCTCGCTGCCAACACTTTTTATGATTCTCTCACTCAGGAGCAAGATTACTGCTAAGGCAATCACAACTACTGATGATGAAAAAGACGTTGCTTCCTTCTTAATTGGCTTACATTTGTTCACATGTCTTATAAGACTAAATGTCCTGAAGGCTGAACTTATATTTAATTCAGTTTGGACTGTTACTTTCACAAATATAAGGAAATATGTTACCAGTTTCTTTTTAAGGAGCCATGTTCAAATGGGAGGACACCAAAGAAATTAATCATTCAATTCTTATTTGTAGAAGCAGATTCTCTGTAACTTGTAAATTATCTTGATTTATGGTGAATCATTATTGTATTCACAAATGCTGGAAAGTTGGTGAACAACATGATATAATGACACCCCAAAATAATTTTATAACTGCAGGTGTGCGAATCATAACATGTGGGAGATGACTCAAAGGATAACGGGGAATAAAAGTTTAGGAAGGGTCACATAAAGGAGGCAAAGGGGTGAGGGCACATACTCCAACTTTCCAAGATGTCTTTAAAGCCAGCTACTTGTTTATAGGCAGATGCAGTGGCTCAGTCAGGCACAGGCAGCGGAATCAACAATTACGTTCAAACAAGCAAAGGCAAAACGCTCCATAATTTACAACAACCCAATCACATTGCTCATTCTTTTGAGGTTAAATGCTACTGACATAAGCTACACCTGAATCCAATCAGAGCAGAGACGTTGAGAAGATTCACACGAAAGGACTATATTTGTCACAAATGGGTTGGTTTCCGATCTTAATGTAGCCAAGTTGCTTTACTCTGACCTCCATTGAACAAATCAACTTAATGGGCACTAGGAGTGCTATAAAACTTAACAATGGAGTGATTTTTAACTTTTAAAATATAGTTATGAAGCAAAATGTTGGATAGCTTCTACAATACTGGAAATCAAATTAAATCTAGATGTTTTTTAACAGTCTTGACAGATATAATCCTAGTTACCATGTAAATTTATGGTAAGCTGCTGTGATATTAGCCACAGGTGCTACTTTTAATATATGAGCCGCATCTGGCTGGGAATAGAATTTCTCAGAGGACTGAAAATGACCTCACTATCAGACAATGGAAGGGGGGTGGGGGAAAGACCACTGTGGCATATAAAAAGCTGAAGATGTGGTCCACAACTAAATATTTCACATAAAATTCATTATAACTCTGCAGTTATAGGTTAAAGGATATTATGCTTTCAATATTTAAGAGGCATAGATATATTTCAACCAAATATCCAGAAGATTAAGAATGTAAGACAGTTATGAATACCCTGGCTATGTATATAATACCAGTTTTCCAACCTTTGATCAGGGTCGGAGAAATGATGCACTAAGACTTGAAAAGAAAATTCTTTCATGGTTCCCAAGCACATGACATGATTAGACACCACCAAGCATACCAAACTAAGATGTAACAGTTACTGATCTCTCAGCAGCAGCGACTCTCCAGAGCCTGGCCAACATCACCAGTTGTGCTCTAAAAGTTCTTTGGAGTCATTCATCACACCCAAGAAAACATTCTCACTGGGCGAAATTCTTTTTAAAAATCACAATAAGTAATTACCATTCTGAGTTTCAGAACCAGCAATATCTCCCATAGACAAACACAAAGAGAAAATACAACTTTCTCTTACCTATCTATTTCAAAAATAAAAAGATGAATATGTATAAAACATAGAAGTGTTTCCTTTCAAGAAACCCTTCCTAAACCGTTTGAAAGTCATCATTTTCCAGAGAACTGGCAAGTGTGAAAATGTGATAGAGGATTTACAAAGATTTAATTTCCTCTGAAATAACTCTTCCCGAATTCAACAAGCCTTCTTTATCTGAAAAAAATCTCTAAAAGAGAAACATTTTTATGAAAATAGTCCCTACACTATTGCACTAAGCTGTAAGAATGGTAGCTACAAAGCCCTATAACATAACATTTTCCTTCTAACCTTCTCAAGTAACTTAAAGGGCTTGATTTTTTTTACCTTCAACAGATCAACTCAATCTAGGCGATGATTTCTATTTACTTTTTTTTTTCATGCCTGATCTCAATGGGCATCAAGGTCTGAGTATCTTTAGCAAGAAGAGCCTGGTATGACTCTGTGCAATCAATTGACAGCATTTACATGGAGTGTTTAGAAAAGGTAGGCTCATAAAGCCTATCTATGAAGATGGTTAGTTACTATAGAAAGATATTGACTAAATTAAATATAGCCTTTTGTTCAATGGAATAGTACATATATCCCACCATTAAAAATCATGAAATAAAATATTTTACTAACAGGGAAAAATGTTCACCATACATTAAGTGAAAAAGCAACTGAGCAAAAAAATCTACTATGTGACCCCAAAGATACATACATACATACATACATACATATATACATACATACTCACAAAATATACATTCACATAAATTGTTTTTTTAAGTGTGTCATCGTACTACGTACAGATCACCCCATCATACACAGCAACTTAGCAGCCAAATAAGCCGGTCACCATTAGAAACCATCTGTGTCTGGGAGTAAGGAAATGAGAGAGAGGAAAAGTCCCTGGTGAGAAAGAGTTCTAGGTAATAACCTATAGGAGACAAAAAGATGAAAAACACTATGTTCTCCTGGGGCTAAGGACACTGACTAGGATCACCAACAGTGAATGCAATCACGGGACCTCATATACTAAAGATACACCTAGGTAACATTGGGCTGGGTACTGGCAAGAGCTACACAGGTACAACCCAAGCATCTGCCCTCAAGGTGCTTATATCTTAGCTGGAGAGAGATACAAGCAAGTAGTTACATTTCTCTGCTGCATGATCAAAGTTGCACTTAGTCACATCCTAATTTTGCCACTGGTTTGTCAACTTGGGCAAACCACTTCACCCCTAGACGTCGGCTGCCTCATCCCTTCCAGCTCTAATGTTCACAGGTTCATTATCAAAACAAGGCTGAAAGAACACCACAAGCAAGATAACCTGTGGGCTAAATTCTAAATGGAAAGAACAGACCACAGAGTAATGTCTGTGCCTACAAGGACATGTAGAAGGCACATGAGCTTTACTTCGTCTCCAGGCTGGCCTGCACCCCCACCCCATCCAGACCATCTTGCTGTGGTTGCTGATGACCTTCATGCCACTTAATCCAATGGTCATCCTTTGGTACTCATCTTACTTGGAGTCTCAACAAAATTTATTCCTCTCTTCTTTTTAAAACACCATCTTCTTTTGGATTCTGTGATACAACCCTGGCCTGATTTCCCTCCAATTTCACTAAAAAGTTCTTCTCAGTCTTCTGCCAGTAATTCTTTTTCTATACAATCCCTAAATGGACTGAGTTCTGAGCTCTATTCTCTTCTCACACTATAATTTCTACCTGAGTGATCTCTTCTACTATCTTGGGTTTTTCCATACGCACCTATGACTCCCCAATTATCTCCAACCCAGATCTCTACTCTGAGTTCCTAACTCAGACATTAAACTACCTTTCAAGTTCACATCTGGATGTCTCACAGTAACTCACAGTGACATCCAAATCAGAAACCTAGATTCCTGCATCCCATTCCTGCTCCTCTTCCACAATTCCCCAGGTCAGTAAATATCACTTCCGACTACTCAGTGCCTCCAGGTCCTAAATCTGGGAGTCATCTTAACAACCCCAGCTCTCCTTCCTCACAACCCATTACCACTCTTCCCTAGAGAAACTTGAGTTTTCTCTTTAAACTCCAAAATATAGCTCCAACCTGTATACTTCTCTGCTTCCCTTCTGTCACTGCCCCAGGCTACAATCTCCTGTTGTCTCACCTGGATACCTGTAACAGGCTCCTTACTATCCTTCCCATGTAATTTTTGCTCTCTCCCCCTCCACTCCAACCTCTGAGTACTCTGATTGGTCTTTTTTTAAAAAAGGCATCAGCCCTTCAACCGCCTCCTTCCACTAGGCAGTCCTTTTCTTTGGGGGGCGGTGAGCCTTTGAAAGTCTAGCGACAGCCTGCCCGCTTCCTGTAACACCGCATGCGCACCCCTCCTGTCGTCTTTCCACCATCTCTCAGTGTCGCCATAATGGTACACATGAATGTCCTGGCTGGTGCTATCAAGAGCATCAACAATGCCAAAAGGAGAGGCAAACACCAGGTTCTCATTAGGCCATGCTCCAAAGTCATTGTCCAATTTCTAGCTGTGAGAATGGTTACATCCATGAATTTGAAATCATTGATCATACAGCTGGGAAAACTGCTGTGAACCCCACGGGCAAGTTAAACGAGTGTGGAGCCTCATATTTGATGTGCAACCCAAAGATCTAGAAAAATGGCAGAATAACCTGCTCCTATCCATTGTACTAACAACCTCAGCTGGCATCATGGACCAGGAAGAAGCAAGGCAAAAACACACAGGACAGAAAATCTGAGATTCTTTTCCTAGGCATGTAATACATATGTGCAAATAAAATGCCTCAGTGGGCAAAAAGAAAAAAGTACATCAGTTTATCACTTCCTTAGAGAGGCCTTCCTTCACCACTCTCCTTAAACTGAATTAGGTCATCCCATTACTCCCTCTAATGACACTCTTCTGTTGGAGAGGCAGTCTCCACGCTGGCGAAAGGTAGGGACTGCCTGCAGTCAAAGCCCAACTCCACCGCTTACCAGCAGTAGGGCCTTGGGCAAGTCACTTAATCTAAACCTCAGTTTCCTCACTCATAAAATGAGGGAAATCGTATCTACTTCACAAGATTTTACAAGAATTAAATGAATAAATACATGTAGTGTCCTTACCATTTGCCCAGCCCAGACTTTAAGTGTTCATTAAACATTAGCTATTAGGATTTTCCTTCATGGCACTTAACATAATTTGCCACTACATATTCATTGGTTTCTTTGTTATGCTCTCCTTCCCCCACTATACTGTAAGCTCCATGAAAAAGGGGCAATATCTGCTTTGCTCACCACTGCACCTCTAGTGTCTAGCACAGTGCCCAGCCTAGAGTAAGTAAACTAATAATTGTTTATTAGTATTGAGTGCGTAAGAGTCAGGAAAAACTTTCTAGAAGTGGGTGGAATGTGGACAGATGGGAGTAGGACAGGTAGAATGGAGCATAGAAAGGTGAAGAATAGCTTGCATAAAGTAGTAAAGAAATGAACTGAGATGCTGAGGGTCTTGGCTCCAGCTCCAGCATGGCCAATAATGTTTTGTGTTCCCCCTTTCTAAGCCTCAGTTTCCCCGCTTCTTCAGTGAGAGGAAGGACTAGGTGACCTCTCAGGTATTTTACACTTCTAATCTCCAACTGAGTAAAAATGCCTCTTGTAGAGAAGTAGTGAGCGGTAGGATTAGGGCAGCTTTGAAAACTTCTGAAAAGATATCTTGTAAGATATAATAAGGAACTGCGATTTTCTGAGCAGAGACCAACCTGGTCACAAGAAAGCAGCCTGCAGGCCACTGGAAGCACACAGGACCTAGAGGTGAAAGGGAAGGTTGTCAGGACACACCTACAGCAAGGTACTTGAGGGGGAGGGGAGGGTACCTAAGCAGAAGCTCGGTCTTGGTGAAAGACACTAAAGGAAGACTGACCGGTTCTTGGTGAGTGATCACCAAGATAATTCTTCAGTTTCCAATCTGGGTGCTTGAGAGGATGGTGGTACTACTGGGAAAAACAGGCAAGTTGGAGAAAGACAGAAAGACAAGAGCTGTCTTTCAGATACTCTAAACCCGAAGCAACGCTAAACCCAGGGAGAGAGCACAAGGACCCTTGCTGTCAGTCTTCAGCCCAGCTCACTGAACCAATCTGAGGGCCCTCATCTCCTCAACACATTAAAATCGGATGTGCCCTCTTCCTCTGTCCTTGACCTATGCCACCTGTTGACCCCTCCCTTAGCTTTTTCCCCTCAAAAAACCCTATCAGACCCTTGATGGCCATCTCAAAACTGTCCTTTCTCTAGGCAGCCTTTCCAGAGTACAACTCCTTCAGCTTATTACTACTTCACATTTTAGTGCCTGGTTAACATGGCAATTTTAAAAATCAACTATCTTGTACAATTCAGATGTGCCACCACCCCAACAAAACTGAGTCTTCTTCTGAGCAAAAATGAAATTATGTACTTCTTTTGCATCTTCCACCTTCCACACCTTGGGCCCAAAGCAATGCTCACTCCAGTGGTTGCCAGCTCAAAGACCTCACTACACTACTAATCCCTACAGAGCTAGGGTCACTGGCTCTCGGTGGAGAAACCAGGGAGCTCCCAGCCCCAACTGGGTCTACTCCAAGCTCCTGGTGCACATCCACAGCCAGGGCTGCAATGGTGAGGACAGGGCATATGAAGTCAGTTTGATGAATGATATGGGTAAAAGCCAGTCCTGCCTTGCCAGCTGAGAGCACAGAAGCAAACAGATTCATTAGCAGTGTATGCTGTTTTGATGAGATTGATTTTTAATGATATAATTAAATGACCTCTGATTGCTCAACAGTGATATTTGTTCTTAAACAAGTACAGCTTTGTGTGTTTTAGCTGGTGAACAGGGCCTTTCTCAGGGAAGTATGGTCAAATCCATTTAAGGTAGAAAAGTACCAACTTTTCTAGTCCTTGGAAAATAAGATAACTCCAAAAAAAAAAAAAAAATACCTTCTGTATCACAGCAGGATCTAAAAATGTTGCTGTAGGAACCAGAGATGTGATCTGGCACCTACTAACTGTGACATGACCCAGTGTGACTACTAACAAACCCATGATCTCAGTCTGGCTTACTGTCCTTCAGTAAAATTCAGCGATTTCATTCAAATCGAGATCAGAAGGGCAATACAATGGTAAATTATCTACAAAACAGCAGAGAGGATGTACTGCTTTGTTTTACTCAAAAGAATGTAGAAAAAAGAGCGGAACACAAAGAGCTCAGAGCCAGAGTAGAAGACCCTCGCCCACCCATCTGCACTGGTGGGCCGAATCCCTCCTGAGGACAGCGCAAATGGTCACAACCCATCCACAGAAACGTGAGTGCAGCGTAGTATTTGCTGCTAGGAAGAGCTAACTAGCTGATAAGGCCACGCCATCAGGCGCCCAAAATCCGATATTTTAAAGCAGCTAAATACAAATTTCTATGTCATGGACCTAATGTGCCAAAACCCTACTGACAAAACTTGCTGTGTAAACCTGAACACTATTGATAATGGCCGTATTGAAGCAATGGCATACCAAAGAAAAACAGAAACAGAAGAGAAAATAGCAAAACCAAACTACTTTTAAGTTATTATTTAAGGTCTCCTTTAAATTATTTTCTGTAATTACTGAGTCAGCAGTCCACTGTTATTAATTCATATTCAACCTATGTAAGCGGTACCAGCAATGCAGGCTGAAAAAAATGCCTCAGTAATTTCCTAACTTTTGAGTGTTATTTTCTTGTCAGTTAAATTTAAAGCAACCCATTTGTGACCACATTATATCAAGTTAATCTCATCTAAAGTGCTTTGCAAACTCTAACAGCTACACTAAGGTTTTATACTAATGAAGGTAATTTACATAAATGAAATTTATGTCAATGCATTTCATGACAAATTTTTCATTTTATAATGATTATAGTACTTATATGATAACATCTGTTGATATTCACAGTCTAAACCTGGCAAAGATTTAAACCCACAACATTTTCCATGCATCATGTACATTATCTGTGAAAAGCAATAAAAAAAGCAATGAATGCATTAATCATACCAATATCATCTGCAAAGCATAAATCTGAAATACCTTTCACGTCAGCTCAAACTGCTTTTTATTTTTTACACACCTGATTTTATGCCATCTGTAAAAGGGCAAGACAAAGACTGTTGAGGAAATTATATTTCTTGGCTGTTTGACTTTTACAAAATACTCAGGCTAAGTTCTGTAAACAGAAGATTTACTATACGATCAAGAAAAAATGATGCAGTTAAAAGTCCATTTTTATTAAAGGACAATGTAATGACCACAGCATTCTCACACTGTCATGTTTGCATTTTTGACACCTGTTTTACATTTCCCCTCATCTATCTATTGCATGTGTTTTTACAAATACGTATAAGGTCTAACTCTATTGTATAACATAAATAGCAGAAGCAAGATTCCAAATGATAACATTTTGGACTCTAATTTTCCTATCCTGGTGGCACCAACACTGATGTCCAGCCGCCACTGACGAGATTAGCATGGGCCTGCCCAGGGCTCCCTGGGACTCCAGAATAACTCCCAAGTGAATGCCAACATGAATACATCACCCAGATACTTTTATAGCATCTCAAATCTTACATCAAGTTTGCTAAAATATGAGTATCTCTACTCCCTGTTACAGTGACAGCTAAGGACACTTTCTAAGGTTTCCAGGTGGCTGTGGTTACAATGGGCACATGCTAAGCACAGGCTAAGCACAGGCTATTGTGTGTGAAAACCACACAAATTTTCACTTTCCTTGGCTTCCAGACACACAGACATCAGCCCATATTTTAAAAGCAAAATGACACTTTCTGATCTGTATGATGCGTAAGCCTTGGGAGCATCCTCTCTGGGACTGCTTCCCTACTCTAACCAGGCAGAGTGAGTATCCGCTTTCAAGAGTATTCAGATGTGACATTTATATTATTGCATCACTGATTCATAATTTTGATGTGCATCAAGTTTTGGTACACAAAAATGGACAATAAAACCTGAATTAATTCGTTCGGCATAAGAGCTGTTGAGACTACCACGTCCTGTAGAGGACTGTTAAGACTTTTATTGACAGGTGTCTTTCTTCTGGTATCATCAAGCCTTTGACTTCACTGTGTTTCAAAATGTCAACCATAAGCCCAGTATCAAATTCAACAAAAAAATAAGTAAGCAACAGTAACTTTCAACTGCTCTACAGCGAAAGCTCTGGGCACAAGAAGGAAAACATTTTATGAACTCCAAACTCATATACAGTGCCACTGCAAACAGATGCACAGAACCACCCCCCACCACCACCACCACCGCCATGGCCTGGGCCATTGAGAATGCCCCTTCTCACTCCAACTCCAAAAATCTTTTAATGGAAGCAGTTACAGTAACCAAACGTGATGACCAGCTATAGAACAAATAAAACTTAGACCCTGCTCTATAACAAACACTACGCTTTGACAAGTTATCAGATTGAACCATGTAAAAGTGCCATTTTTGTAGGTCGAAACTGACTGGATATTGACCAGTTCATAAGATTCAACCTAACAAAACCGAATGCCCTGTGGGCAGACCCACCTAAGAAAGTACAGACAAGGTACAGGAGCAACTCCAAGAAGGCAGGAAATCACAGTTCTTTCTCACAAAACTCAGTCCCTTTCTCCTGAATCAAAGGTGTTCTCCATTTCCGACTAGAAACTCTATCCTCCACCCATAATTCCTCATTCACCCAAAATGTACCAAACCAGGTCAGTTGCCCACCACCACTGCTTACCTGTTCCTGACACTAAGCTTGCTTCCATGCTGAAAAAGTGGTCCCAGTATCCTGGAGGGAGACAATGGGGACTGCTGTCCCAGGAAGGCTGTGCTGCTGCCCAGCCAGCCAGGGCTCCTGTCCTGGGAGGGCTCCACCTGCTGGCATCTAAAGTAGCTGTTTCCTGGGTTCCAAAGCCTCCCCTTCTGCACCTACTTGTGGAGCTTAAAATTTCCTCTGATTTCGTAAGCGTCCCGTTTGTTCCCACATATGACAATGCATAACAACATTTATCTTTATGGGACACTCACACTCACATTGCTGACCTTTTGTTCTTTCAATGCAGATGCCTTGCAGTTGCCAAACACCTAAGAATAAGTTTATATGTCACTTAGAGACCTTTCCCTCCTTATGTCACACGAAAAGAAAAAAAGCAAAACTTTACAAATGCCAATCCCACCCTGTCTGAGTCCGAACACTCTAAGTATGGAAACTTCCTGCCTCGAGTCCTAGCACTGCCATGCTCTGACTACTCACAGCCACTGTCATCATCGCACTGTCCATCAACCAACAACATACTGCAGGTGTGCTGCCACCAAGGACAGCAGGCTAACAGCAACTGAAACCTATGGCCACTTCAGCCACCTACACTATTACAATCCCTTAAGAATTTTCATATTTATAATCTCCAAGTATTTGAACCCATCTGAGCTATCAAATGCATGTGGACCAATCATATCCTGGATAAAACCTCAAAGAGAAAAAAAGTTCAAATGTATTTTGCTGGTTATTTATTATTAGAGTAAAACCTAGGATAACCCAAAGCTTTGAGAAATAGGTTTTTCGTCTAGGATCACTGAAAATGTTTCTAAAATGTATGGTTCACTTTCTACAGAAACAAAAGAAATGAATTCTAAAGCAAACTTGTGATACCATTTTACACACACTGCACAAGCAAACCATTTAAAAACCAAGTGTAATTTTACTCCTGAAGGTTTATTGTAGGTAAAATGAAAAGACTACATAAAAAACTCAAAAATGTTCATAACCCAACAAACTAAACATTTTTTACCTATATGTTCGGCAAAGATTAAAAATGTAATATACTAACTCCCAGTGTGGACTGAACTCTCGTAAGGAAGAAGGGACCAGTTCTGATGACGGTTCCCTCCAGTTTACAAAGCTGAGGCCAGAAGAGGTGCTCCCACTGCTAGGAGCACGTGGAGTACAGAAGGCTGCCCGACTCCTGCCAAGGGAAGGGCTGCGGCGAGGGAGACGTAGTCTTCCCAACGTGTGCACATGCACGTGGAAATGCTTGCTCCCACTAAAAAATTATAGGGGCTATAATGGACATCCTCACATATCCATTTGCATGTATGCAGGATTACATCTAGAAGATAAATTTCTAGAGCAGGACAATGGGATACGTGTATTTTAAAAGTTGACAGACATTGCTCAATTGCCCTCCAAAAAGATTATATGAAATGACACTCCCATCTCTTCACTATCCCATCTCCACATCGCAGCTGCTCTGCCTTCCTCACCAGCTTAGACTCCATGATCCTATGTTTTCATCTCTCTCCTGCCCCTCTGTTGCTCCATTACACTCATTTAGCAAAAGTTCAGCCCTTGTTAAGCTCAATTCCACACCTACTCCAAGCCTGCGCCCAAGCGGCTGAACGTGGCTGGACAAAACACACAAAATCTTCACTTTAAATGTTTGACCACACATTTCTAGCGACACTGAGAACCACCCAGCAACTGGCCACATTTCCCCCGTTAGTTCACTGCCATAGCCCCCATTTCCAAGATGACCATTCCATTCCTTTTCCTATCTTCCCAGATCTCCAACACTCCTCCCTCTCACCCCTGCTTGTTCTCAATTTATGACCTCACTTAAAAAAAATAGGAAAATTCAGAAGAGAATTATCTTCTCCCCAGGACAAATGTAGCAACCTAACTGCATCTATACACACAGACTCTGCCTTCTTTTTCTAATGGGCACATCATGTCTGCACCTCCATCTGCCCATTTCATCCTGTCCTCTCTTGCTGATCCAGAACTGCACTCTCACAATTATCCCCTCTGACGATTCTCAAACTGGTATCTCCGGCCTGCACTGCAGCCTCATAAATCCAAGTGCTAACCCAATAGTCACTTGGGTGACTAATAAGTATCTCAAACCTGATGTACAAGGATTAAGGATTCTTAATACCCTGCCCTCCATGCTGTCTTCCCTGGCTCAATAAATGACACCAACAGCACCACCCTTTACCCTATAGCTTAAACTAAAACCTTGGGATCACCCTTGACTCCCCTCTCTCACATCCAATTTAACGGCAAGTCTCGATTGTCATATCTTCAAAATATATGAGGAATCTCAGCAAGATCACCCTGGCTTCAGGCGTTCTGTCCTTGTAATTCTCTCCGTCTGGAATGTTCCTCCTTTGGTTCTTCACAAGCTGAGCTCCTTCATGTTATTTATTCAGGCCTCAGATGTCCCTTCCCCAAAGGGGCCTTTCCAGACCACTCCATCTTAAATAGTGCACTCACCCTTCCATCATTCTCTGTTTTGATATCCTAACATGAAATCATGTTATCTATTCATTTGTTTATTGCCCACCTTCCCCACAAGAATGCAAGCTACATACATGAGCTTATAGTGCCTCGTGCAGAGAAAATGCTGAATAAATATTTAAGTTAACAAATATTCCTTTTACAATAAAAATTAAACTAAATCTAAAAATTTAACTGCATGTACAATGGCCACATTATGAATAAACTACATCTATGGAGAAAGACTAGAACAGAATAGAAAAAAAGATGAAAGTATTTACAGTGGGATTTTTTTTATATACCAACCTATTTTAATGTTCTATGTTATTGTTTTACAATTTTAAAAAATAGATTTTCCATCCTAAATGAAAGATAAGTGAGGCTCTGTCAATGCCACAGGGTCACCACTTTAAGCATCAATTGTGAGAAAGAGAAAAGCAGCCCTGACACTAGGAGCTGGCCCGAGACCGTCAACTAGGCCTTGGTGTTGAACGTAAACATCAACATTAGACAACGCCATTTTGTGTAGTTTGCACCCCCCTCTCCTGGAAGACATCAGGACCCAGCAGACCCCCCTCAGAGAAAGCTGCAGGAATCCTGGATGGGGGCCTTGGGCCACATGTCATCACCAACTTTTACCTTTACCTGATCAAATCCTGTTCTGTGTTTGAGGTGACCAAGTGGTCTCTAGGAAATTAAGATAAAAATAAGACTACTCTGTAATGCTATCTGAATACAGACAAACCATGAACAAAATACCAAACATCCCCCTCTCTCAGCTAATGAGTGACTATTCTCGTTACCAATTACCTCTTTATTCTCTCTGTAGGTAAGATTTATTAAAATTCTGAATTATGTGTACACCTGAAACTAATATAATATTGTATACCAACTATACTTAAAAGAAATTTTAAAAGGATTTCTTCAATCTAAGAAAAAAAAAATACTGAATTATAGAATTACCCATTTTCTAACAGTATTCACTCCAGAGCAAAGCCAAATTCCTTAAAAACTCTCCTAAATCACTAACACAAGCCCAAACCCTGTAATGAGTAACACTGTCTTCCTGAGACACCCACAGTTCCCTATGGTGTGCATTCTAACTCACTTCAACAAGCAATAAGCCCAAGTTGTTCCACTACTGGTGTGTTCCTGGCAGTCTCTGGCTGGTAGGCACTAACAGTTGTCATGACACTTACAGGCCACCACTATACATGCAGAAGTCATAGGAGCCTAGCTGGAACACTGACTCCAGGATAGGACCTCAGTGCTAGTTCTCTGATTATGTTCCCTGACATCAGCTTATTTTCTTGTCATCTGCCTCTTTTTCCTAAAAGATGGACAAAGGGGGAAAAAAGTCTAGTTAATTAAATTTCCTGGTGAATGTTACAATTAATCAAGGATGCTCTGGACAGCTTCCCTTTCCTTCCATTTCTGAAAGTCACCTCAGAACAAGGTTAGAGTAGGGCTGGACGACTGACTCATGGGCAGAGCCTAAGGCAACACTACTCAAGTACTTTAAGCCACATGTTCAAGACCAATAAATTAGCCCAGGCTTAAAGAAGTCAAGCTGTACACATGTAAGAATTTTAATAAGCTTGGAAAATGCTACCTAGAGCTTATGCACACGCTTACTGTACCAATGGGATTCCCTGCCACCAGCCACATAGTGCTAAGCCCCTGACAAGAGCTTTTGAGCACATAGAGCAACAGGGATAGGCAGTTGGCCTGGTCCAGGTTTCCTCTCAGTTGTTGGGAGACTCACAGAAGGCTGGAAGCCAGATGGATGGAGAGCAGAACAGGGCATGCAGCTCAGTGGAGCCAACAGCATTTACTAGGAAAACATGTCGAAGCTTTCTTTGGTGGAAATCTGGTCTTGACACACCCTTCCAGAAACTAGCAAACACCATAATCGATGTCTGCATTTATCAACTGCCTGTTTGTACCCAGAATTGCATTAGGTACAATAGAGAGTTATTTAAGCAAACACGGTCTCTGCCTTCTAGATGCTGACACCTAATATAAATAAAAACAATAAATCTGTCCAGAGGATTAGCAAACTAACTGAACAAACATGAAATAGTCAAAAGCACTGACCTTATATAAATGCAATGGAGTAAGAACTGAAGGGTAAGTCATGGGAGATGACTCTCTGAACAGGGTGGGGCCCTAATGGAACAGTTACCTTGTTAGGCTGAGTCTTCACAGGGAGGTCAGCTTTTATGAAAGGCTTCAAATGTTGGCTATTGGGTTGGGGAAAATGAGCCAATCAGAGAAGAAGGTGTAGCTTGGGAGATGATTTAGAGACAGCAGTACAACCACAGGGAGAAAGAAAACTTGACAACCATCCAAGAAAATCAAGGGACATCAGTCAAGCTGCTGTGTGTTTCTCAACTGCTTTTACACTTGCCCCCTTCTGATAAACATAAAAAACTCACGCTCTCTTATTATGTTATTTGAAATTTGAAAGGAAACTAAATCCCCTAACCAACACCAAATCAAAGCAATAGTGGTTTCAGAATTTGATTTTCCAAATGACACAACCCACCCCCTTCTCCCAGAACTGAGAATCGCCCACTCAGTTGGGTGGTAGCAACTGTCAACGGGATGGAGTGACCATCACTGAATTCTTAAGGAAGAGAAGATTTGGATCCTGGATCAGACAATCAGCAGTATTAGAAAGAATTACAGCCTAAGGTGACAAAAACAGACCATGGCACTAACCAGAATATGTAATAATTACCTGATTAAAATTTTTGAAAGAGAACTCTTTGTAGATGGCATCTCTCTCACTTAATTCCGACCATCCTGCTGCTTTGAGGTCAAGTATAACTTGTTTCCTCTCCTCTGCTGTCAACCAGTGAGCATCTGCTGACTATGAAAAGAACACACGTTACCATCTGAAATGTAGAGATTAAACTTAAATAACCTTATAGTTGTTTTCCTTATGTAGAAATGTAGAAAAAAGTCTTAAGGACCACAATTTCTAACCATCTTTGGTTCCCTTGTTCTCAAAATATAAGGTTCTCAAAATATAGACAAAAACAAGGCTAACTCTGCACAACGTAAGTTGCCTCTGTGGTCTTGTGTCTCACCACCCCTCACTGCTGCCTCAACTTCACAATTCAGCTTCTCTCTATCAGCTTCTCAGATACCACTGAGGTTGACCAATGGTCTTATCAAAGACCATTACCAATGGTCAGCATTCTAGGACTTAGGAAACTGAGGTAAACACACTCTCCTAAGGATACCCTGTAAGTCCACTGACAGGACCAGAATTAGAACTTAGGGCTCTAAACTCCTGGTCTGCTGTTCTTTGGATGGTCCCACACCATCTCAGTAGCCTTTGCTGCTTACTCACAAGGGTCTTAACTATCCAGGTTCTCTATTCCCTTTCAGATCTGATGAAAACCAACCCCACAGTGGGGAAACACAAATGCACATTTACATAGGATTTTATATAATAACTTCTCAGGGTCCACAGACCCTCTAGACTACAGATATAAATCAGACTGAGATCGCCAGTGAGACAAACCCCCTCCACAGTCTGGCCAGAGCACTGCACAGTCCAAAGCACCTGTGTGCACTGTCCACCTTGTTCCTACTCATCCTGGTGAAGAAAATCACAAACCCAGAGCTCTATTGGTTAACAGGCCCATGTTTCCCATGCTATCTGTGTCTTAACAGAAAAAAAACCAGACATCATAGCCAGAGGGAGAAAAGAAGAGCACTCTAGAAGTCAGAAGAGCTTTGTTCTCATTCTGGCCTAAATGCCAACCAATACCTCCTGCCTTACCTTGCAAGGCTGCTGTGTGCTCAGGTGAGAGAGGGACTGTCACCCAGAAAGACTGAACTAATGTGAGAGTTCCACATCAAAGGGTCAGTGGGGGCTGAGCTGCATCCTCCACCATGAAACTGCAACTCATTTTCACATCAGAAATCCTAAAATATTTTATCACTGACATTAATGTAATTCAGAGAGCAAAGTCAGCAAACTTAAGACAACTAATTCTATAAAGAATTTTAAAAGGATGCTAATGAACCAATTTTCTGATTTCTCTTCCTTGCTGGGTCAGCTACCCTTAACCACAACTAACAAAAGAGAAAAATGAAAATGCCTTTTGGATAAAAACATTCAACAGTTTGTTATCAAAATATATTTACTACTAAGAACTAAAATATCTATTCATTCCTTTAAAAATGACAATTTCTTAAATTTTTCACACAAAGACTCACTATAGGAAATCATCTAAAATTCTTATTAAGCACTTAAATACTTTGTAAACTCAGGGTATTCTGGAAAAGAAATGGAATTATCAGTGTCCACACTGAGTAGCTGCAAAGAAAGCTATGAACCATGTTGTAGGTAATGCAGCAGTCACACTCCCTGAGCTGCTTCATTGCCCACCATCCACATCCCGAATGAGGTCAACAGTATGAACTGTGCTCACCACAGACACCTGCCCAGGAACAGGGATCATGTCCAAGACTGTGACATAGAGCCATTTCATCTACATAACATGAATGGCTTCCTTGGGGACACACTCCCTGTACAACCCTTTGTGAGCTTTTTTTCTATGGAAGTTGGGAGGAGGGAAAGGGAAAAGTACAGGATTTGAAGAACATAAACTTGATTTAAGATCTAGCTTTGTTACTTTAAGCTGTGGGACGCTGAACAAATCACTTAGCCTCTCTGAATACCAGGATCCTCATGTCTGTAATGGGGATATTACAATATGTATCTGTTGAGATTTTCGAAAGGCTTAAAGAGATCTTGCATGGGAAGGCATCCAGCATAGAGCCTGGCACGTAGCAGCCACTCAAATTATATCTGTTTATTCATTCCTCCCCGAACACCCTAATTTTACTTAAGCATCTTGGTTAGAAGTATGCCTGGAGACATGCTTAGGCGGCAGTAAGCACTCAACTTGTGCTCTCACATTAATGGTCACGAAGCAAGGTGCTTATCTTCCTTCGCCTCCGAGATATTTTTAATTTCATCTATGAAAAAACTTCAAACTGCCAAATGGGCTCCAACAAGCAAAGTAAGAAAATCAAAGGGTGAGTTTAATGCAACATTTCCCCACTAGGTGGTGCTGCAAGTTAAAACTTACTCTCAAGTTAATTTACCCGCAATACGTTAATTTCTAAAGCAGGAAAACTAAAGGACGCCTTCGGAAGAGGAAAGAAGAATCGGTGTCACCAAGAAGGTAATTAACAATTCCTCCAAAAAATAACACCAAAACAAATGAGTTAATTCAACATCCGGTCACCCCGTTTACAGCGAGCGCGCCATGACGAAGACGGTCCCTGCTCTCACCGAGCGTACAATCTAGAAGGACGAACAGCACCTTCAGTCACATCAAATGACACTAGCCATCAAATATTTTTACAATTACTTTCATTAAAAAAAAAAGTTGTCCTCGTTTATTTTCCGGTTGGCAATTTCGTAGACTACGACGGGATGTTTAAGCCAAAGGTAACCTGGAAATGCCAGGGGCATCCTTGTCCCTGACCAGCGCGCCGGGCAGGTGTCCAACGAGGCTACTCGGAGTCCGTGCCCGAAGGCCAGGCCTGTGCAGGTCCCTCCCGCCCGTCGGCCGGCGCCACGGGGCCTCGCCCTCCTCCCGCACCGCGGGCCCTCGGCACTCACCATGGCCGCGGCGCCCGGAGTCCGACCCCACAGCGCCGCCAAAAAGCGCCGCGTCGCCCCCCGCGCCCTCAGAGCCGCCGTC
>NW_006443124.1:9383912-9396752 GCF_000325575.1 Pteropus alecto
CGGCGGTGGGCGACTGACGCGACGCCGGGCTCCCTCCGCGCTCAGGCTTGCTTTCCGGTTCTGCTCTTCCGTGACCGCCTCGGGTCGCCGCACACTCGTGGACGGTCTGACGGTGCTGAGCTCCCTTCTGGGCGGTGGGGCAAGAGTCAGGGCTGACGGGAGGATGTCCCAGGCTGGGGCAGGAAGAGATGAGCTGCGGGTGGGTGCTCGCGGGGAGCAGTAAACCATAGTGGTTTAGGGCAGGGAGCCGCGGTTTGGAATCGAAGCTCTGCTTTGAGGTTCCAAGGCCCTGGCATGCTGGCTCAGCTGTATTTGTCTACATAAATCTACAAAAGCTAGCTCGGTGCTGTCTAAAAAGTACCACAAGCGGAGCACACTTTGGCACTACGGAGATACGTACTGACAGATCTAGATAATTTTTCTTTTTTAGAAGGATATTCTTTTATATACGTATTTTTTAACATTTTATTCTCATCACTCCTTTTCTGTCTTTTTTTGAGACGTAAGTCACGTAATAAAATTCAACCTTTACAGTATACAATTTTTTAAAAGTGCAATTTAGTGGTTTTTAGTAAATTCGCTTGTATCTTTATTTTACTAAATAAGCAAATTCATATAAGGAATTTCGCAGAAGATATAGCAACACGTTCGAGAATTTTTTCTAAAGGATGAGTCCATTTAAGTTTAACTTACTAGTTACAAGCAGTTAGTTTTATTTTCCATATGGACTTGGAAAAAATAGTCTTTTGCCTCAAAATAGCCTAAAACTCAGACTTGTGACCCAACCTACCTTCTTCACATTTGCCCATTTGAAGAAAACTCAGGGAGGAATCTCACTGGAGACCCTAATCAAATGCTACTGGTCTCAGACATTTTAACTTAAGACATTGTTTTCTTTGCAGATACCTCAGGTGGACAGAAACTGAGGGTGGAATTAAAGGTTGTATTTCCAATATTTACTTTGGCTGTTTATGATCATGAAAAGTGCTCTACAAACTTGCTCATAAAAGTGTAGGTGAGGTTAAGAGCAGGTAGGTGAGGTAACAAGTCCTGCGATAGTGTGATTTATAATAAGTACATATTTGGTCTTCCCTAAGAGTTGAGAGTGGTAAGAGATGTCTGTTATGTAAAAGGGTTGAGTTTTGGAAAGCACCTAAGGATGAGGGCTGGTGGCAGATAGAGCCCACCATGTGATTAGAGCGAACTTTCAGTCCCACCCTCTGACCTCAGGAGGGGAAAGGAGCTGGAGGTTGAATCAATTGCCAGTGGCCAATAACAGCCAATCATGACTCCGTAAGAAGCCTCCATAAAAACTCAAAGGACAGCTCAGCACCTTATCCAGAGTCTCCGTGCTAGGGAACCAGAATGTTTCCATGTGCCACCCTGCCGGGCCCCAAGCTCCGTGAGGACATAAGTTCCATTGTTCAGGACCTCACCGCCCTATCTCTTCATCTGGTTGTTGATTCCTATCTTTTAGTATCATTTGTAATAAACTGGTAATCAAGTGAGTAAACAGGTTTTCCTGAGTTCTGTGACCCATTCTAGCAAATTAATCAAACCCAACAAAGGGGCTCATGGTAACCTCTGATTTATAGCCAGTCTGTCAAAAGCACAGGTAACAACCTGGGCTTGTGTCTGGAGTCTGAAGAGAGGTGTTAGGGGGAAAGCCTTGTGAGACTGAACCCATAACCTGTGAAACCTGATGCTATCTCTGAGTAGTGTCAGAATTGAATTGAATTCTTGGACACCCTGCTGATGTGAGTGAATTGTTGGTAAGGGAAAGCCCACCACCACTACATCAGAAATCAGGAACCCCTTTCAATTTGCCCTCCTCATTTTCAATAGGTTTACTTTAATCATTCTCCTTTCCTAACACACTGTATGAGGCATCTCAGTGGTAGTCATGACAGCAGCAGCAGGATGCTGGAGGGCCCAAAGTAAGAGACGGCCACCCCTGGGTGCTATGAATGCTCTGCCCTCATGAAGCTCACCAATTAATAGGACTTAAGTCCCTTAGTAAAGATTTACTGGGCCATCCTCTGTAATGACAGGAGGGAAAGGAAGTCTTCTGACCCTCATTAGGTCACATAAAAAGGCATTAAACCTGGAACTCTTCCTTATTAATAGATAACGCCTTGTCGGGAATATCCTCCCCTGTTTGAGACTCAATGCATGCTCCTTTATGCCACTTAACCATGTGGCCTGGAGCATGCTCCCAAGTTTCAGTATTTCGGACTCCATGGGGGAGGAGAGAGGTCCTTCTGCTGGGTAGACAGTTGGCTGCTGGGGGTACCCGCTAACCATGAGGGACTGCCGTACACTGTAGGAGCAGATCTTGCTCTGTCTCTATGTAAAACTTTGTTCCATTTGGTGCTCTACCTCAACACCAGTGCTTCCCGGCTGACCCTGTCTACACTTAGACCTCCCCTCCAAGGAACAGCCCTGTTCCACATTTCCCTCTGGGGGAACCCCATGTAGCTTGTCTCAGCTAAGTATCAGAAGCAAAGCCATGGTCATGCTGGGAGCCTTTCATCCCCCAGACTAGAATAGGGCCCCATTATCTATCAAAAGGCATGTAAATTCCTGTATCTTTAATAGGATAACTCCCACTCTGGGAATCTGCCCACAAGGAAATGAGACTATATACAATCATAGATCCAATAAAAGAATACAGGTAAGTAATGCTGAATCTACTCAAAGGCCTGTTATGTAGCCATGGTTAGGAAAACTGTTAGCAACAGTGAACTGTTTGTCATTTATTAAAAAAAAAACACAAGGTGCTAAATTATAGCTATATTATGAGTACAATGATGGGAAACACATGAGAGAAACAGTAGAGGAAAATACATACCATGTTCACTTGGCATAGAGGCCATGTCATAGAGGCAAGGCAGAGTACCATCCCACATGTGCTTGGGTCTGAAGCTGGGTCCCACCACTGGAAGCTGCATGACCAAGAGCAAGTTATTCAGGACCTCATTTACTCTTCCATAAAATGAGGATACTGAATAGTACGCCAGTCTCACAGGGCTATTGTACAGATAGATAAAACAGTATATGTAAGTCACTTAAATCAGTACCTGGCACACACACAGCAATACTCGAATGCTGGTTGTTGTAAGAGGTGGAATTACTAGAGGGTTTTTTCCTTATATTTTAAGTACAGACATATACATATGAAAGTTCAAATCTCAGCTTCATTAACTTTCTATGTGTGTAACCTGGGCAAGTTATTTAACCTCTTTGTGCCTCAGTTTGCTCATTTGTAAAATGGATATAATAACGGTACTGTTCTGAGCCACAGTCCCCTCCTACAATGACTACCCCAATCACAGCTGTCCAGAACATGACACAAAGTTGTAATTCCCATTCATTATAACACTCTGAGGAGAAGACTCACTTAAGGTTCTATTCCCATAGAATTTAGGGTGCCTTATGAAATTAACTACTCTATCTAAAACACGAGGAATGATCAGTACAAAAGTAATTTATCATCATATAATGTCATATTTGAATTTAAGGATCTTTTAGAAACAGCTCTTCAAAAAATTTATATAAATTGCATGTTATCTCTTTTCTATATGTGTCCTAAAACTGGACTAGAATCAACTTGTGGGCAACAATGGTGTTTTTATATTTCTTTTAGCTCTCAGTAAACCTTACAGTGCTAAGAACATTTTAAGGTTCCATTAGTACATGCTAGTTAGATAACTATGACTAAAATTTAGGCTATGCTTTAGCATAGAACCGATAATACATAAGCTTTGGTTATAGTATTTACTTTTTTTTAACATCTGCCTTACCCGAAAACAACTTCTTAAACTCCTTAAAATTCTTTCAGCGAAATTAGAGATCACAAACACTGAGGTATTTGACTCTTTTATTTTCCCATCAGTTGTTACTTGTAAGGTCACACTTATCAATTCTGGTTATTCTTCCCACAACACTTTCCTGCTTCTAGATTCAGAAATGGCAGATGAACAGAAAACCAACCTTCTTAGACATATATAAGGAATCAAGAGTCTTCTAAAACTATAATCTGAAAGTCTAATTTCTGCCTTCTATGCAGTAAGCAGATTGTCACTCAATTCACTGTTCCACCAGAATACATCTTCACATTTCAAACTGGATTTCTCCCTTAAAACATTGGATTATATTCAAGTAGTAAAAACAAGAATGGTGAATTCTATTGAATATTTTGCATTGGCTTATTGCAATACTAGTTAAAAGACCAATTTATAATTTTTTTACACATTCAACAGTTCGACAAATGTGCACAATTCTTTTAATCTGACTGAAGTTATAAGTCAACATTTCACTGGAGAAAATGTGTGAAACTGCAGCATTAATTTCTGAAATGAAGGATTGAAATTCCTCTTTCTGGCTTCTTTCAGTCCATCCCTACTCCACATGTTCCTGCTCTTGTCCTGGAATTAGCCACCGAATACTCTCAGTTCGGATGGTAGCATACATAATAAAACTGATTAAAAAGAATAAAGAAAATATGAGCAACCAGTCCACGCTCTTTATCAACGTGCTGGGAAGAGGGCCCATTTGGTCAGCTTGAGTTACCACCACATTTTTCTTGGCTTCTATACCTGAAAAAGAAATCAATTGTTTCAAATCAGATAGAAAACACACCCACTATAGATCTTTCTGACGTATTTTGCATGGTATGCAAAATGACATACAGTCTTAAACACCACTAATAATATATCTGGGATGGGTTTCGCTTGCCTGTCAGTGTAATCTGTAACTTGCCTTTCTCCTCACCACATCAAAGGAACAGGAATTCATGCAGCTGTTCAAAGCTAAAACATTAGAATTTCTGAGAACTCATCAGAGGGGTCTTAGTGCATTGTAAGAGAACTGTCTTTTGTTCTCTCTTGAGACCAAAGTCCAACAAATAACCAGTAAAGCTACTCTCAGGAGTCTACAGGATGTTGTCACAGGTTAAGTAAAGCTAAATTCAAAGTGCCTTTAAAACAATTTACCAAAAGAATTATTAGAATAACTAACATCACTGGGATTGGTGATTACCAAATATGCAGTGACTCCTAAATTTCATTTATGTCCTGAGTTTTCTTAGAGTACTGAGCAAAATTGCTCCCTCTCTCCGTATCAGTCTGAATAACAAGACCTGGAATAGCTAACAAGCCTTTTACTCCTATGAGAAAACTTAGCTCTTTGCTCTTTCGTTTAGATATAAGTTATCACATTTAGCTTAACTTGTATGGAAGGTGTATTAAATTTGTATTTATTTCCAGTGAATATACTCCAGGAAGAAGAGGGGTATTCATAATTGAAGTGTTAAAGCTTTTGAGGAGTAGACTTTTCCAATGAAGAAAACTTCTTCAACATACAGTGTGCAAACTTTTACAGAATCAAAAATAAGGCCATCTAGTTTGGCAAATATTAAGGAATTAAAATAGCCTCTGCAAACGTATCAAATAAATGGAATACTATACAGCAACAACAACAACAAAAAAACACAACTATATGCAACGATGCCAATGAAGCCCTCAGATATAATGGTGAGTGAAATAAGCCAGACACAAACAATCCATATTTTGTCTCCATTAAAATGAAGTTCAAAAACAGGTAACACTAGCCTTCTATGTTAGGAGTCACAATGGTGGTTACTCCTGGGCAGGGCAGAAGGGGTAATGCTGAGGGGGGTTGGTAATGTTCTTTCTGGATCTGACCACTGGTTACCCAAGGTGTTCACTTTGTGAAAATTTACCCAGTTCACTAATGGCTGATGCATATTTTTGAGTAAATACTATACTAAAATTTAAAATTATGTAAAAAGTGTATCTACAGGTGTATGGTATGTGAATTTTATCTCAGTGAAACTGTCTTTTTTTTTTTAAAAAAAAAAGTATCTTTAATCATATTAAAATTACCTGTTTGTGTTATGCTTGCTACGGATTGGGAGACATTTAACAGGCTCATAATAGTTCATTAGAAAAGAACTTTTACATCTCAAAACCAATCTTGAATCCTTCACTTAAGGATGACGGCAGAGTAGAACACACTCCCACAAAGAAGGCACATACCCTCAGCAATAAAATGTCTTCTTTTACAGCATATTATTTCTACATACCTGTCTGGTTAAAAATGAAGATTTTCAGGGTTTCCAATGTTCGGTCTGTATGATTAAATCTAGCCATTGGTTTAGCTCCTTGAAATAACAAGATGTTGGGAACAGCTACGGTGCCAAACCTGGTAGAAAGGCTATGAGAGAAAGTCAGAAAACCTGAATTAACAGTGGGCTTTCTCACACAATTACGATATCAGAATAGATGGCAATACATGAAAAAGGATCTGTTTTGTGTGACCTACAGATGTTTCTGATATTCAAACTGTAGACTTATAGTTGTTTCTGACCTCCCTTCCGTGGGTCATGGTTGGGGGTATTCCTGTTCTGCTGACTTGCTTTCTATCACAACATGGAACGGCCCATGACATAATTATCCCACTATTTAAGTTCCTAATGCCAAAACAGAGCGGACCAGAAAATTCTAATTCATAGACAAAGCACACTGTGTCAATTTACCTGACAGAAGACATTTCATACTTTCCAGAATGCCCATCTCTCCCTCTCATAAAAGATTTAATTTATCGTAAGCAATTAGTTTGGGAAGTTGGCACAAAGGAATCTATGATCTAACCAACATACCGGGAAAGTTACAATTAGGTCAGGATCATTCGGAAGTAATATGACCTGAGCGGTTTTGTTTCACCTTTACATAATACAGAGCAGTGGTATAAGCTCGGAGTCAAAACATTCTGGGTTCAAGCCTAAGTTCTGCCACTGTGTGAACCAGCTGTGTGACCTTTGAGCAGATTACTTATCCTCTTGAAGCCTCAGTTTCCCCCATTAGTAAAATGGTAATACTGGATCATCACAATTTTTTCTTTCATAAACATGCTTTAACTTAAATATTAACATATGAGGCAAATACATGTCCCATGCCATACAATAAGAAGTATCCTCCATTCTCCATAATTAAGGCCCCATACCAGGCACTGAGAAGGATGCATGGAGATGAAGGAACAAAGCCTGCAGGGAATGGGGGGTGGGCGTGGGAGTGACAGTACCAGACCCAAAACCAAAGAGCATTGAGCAAGTGCTGGGAACCAGCCCTGCCAGCTTGGGGACAGTGGAGGGCCATGTCAAAGCTGAACAATGACCTGGCCTGTCCTTTCCATCAGTCTGTTTCCTTGGGCCAGACCACTTAGATATTTCTCTGAAGCCCTTGTGGAAAATACTAATTTGTTTGCCATTTCTTTCTTCATAAACAGTTTTAGGTAAACACTGGCCGTTATCTTACCCACACCATAAATCAGTGGAGTATAAATTAATAAAGTTTTAATCAACTTCATTTTTCTCACCAACTTGACCATTGTCCAGACTTTTCATATTCATTCACACACAACATTTTGTTGTGACCTGCTAAGGAGCATCTAACTTAGAGAATGAGGGAACCACACAGTTTATAACCCAGGCACCATCACAGCACTTAAGGGAAATATGAAATATCTGAACAAAGCTCTCAGTAACTTATCTTATTGATAAATCTTTTTTAGACACTCATGTAAATATAAAACAAAGGTAAATGTCATTTTAAATGGCTAAATTAATAATTAATTTATTGAATGTCTACTAAGGAATATTCATGCAAGAATAAATATAAGAAAGAAGGAAACAGGGAAAGGAAGGGAAAAAATAAAATAAAAGAAATCCTAAGGAGACACAGAACAGGAGTGCCAAGAGTTAGGCTGCCAGGGTGGGGACTTAAACTGCAGATGAAAGCCACAAACGAAGATTCTACCTGTGATACACTAATTTTGCTAATTCGGTCTGGCCAGGACCCTAAAAAAGTTCTCTGGCCCTCTCCCTGCCATCAGGCAGAGCCATCTTTAAATGCTACCACACAGAGAACAGTCCTCCTTCTTCTTAAGGGGCCTCCAGAAAGAGAGCCAACAGCTTCCTCAAGCGTTCAACACTCACACTTGCATTTCCCTTCCCACTCTCTCTGCAAAGGTCATGTCCATCTCCTCTGCTTTGGGCTTAACTAATTACAACCTCTAAATAACTGCCACCATCATCCCAAAGGATGAGATGGAAATCCCACAAAGGGAAGATACCTGCTGTGCTGAGATGCATCCAGTGCCAAAAAATGAAGAGCTGGAAATGCCCGGGGCAGAGAATTAAAATGAGGGGCCAAACTGGCAGAAAATCGGCACCAAGGAGTGTAAAATAAGACTAGTGTGCAGTCACTACCGTTGGGGTTTAGAAAATCCATAAGGTCCTGTGGTTAAAAAAAAAAAAAAAGAGTTAAAGTCAGCAGTAAATGTACATTTTTCTGGAAGGATACCCAAGAAACAGGAAACACTGCTGCCTCCAGGGAGAGGAGGTGGGGGTAGGGGTAGGAGGGAGACTGTAGTGTATCCCCCCAAGAATCTTTTGGATTTGGAACCATATGAATCTATCAGCAGAAAAATACTATCAAATGACAAGTTATGTACTTTCCTCTAAGCTTTCTTAATATTACTATAGAGCAATTTTCATATTTTTCATAATTTATTCATTCAAATACTAGGTATTCATAGGGTACAGGCCACTGTCCAAACCTTTGAATTGTGCATCTCACACAATCTGATGTCATCATTAAAGATGGTGATCTCTGGCCCAAACTATCATCTCAGTAGATCCAAGTCTGTACTAAGCAGTCGGATCAATGTATTTGGCCAGAGGTTAGTTCAAGTCAAGGGTGCATCATCCATGAGACCACTCTAACTCAGACTGCTTAAACTACTCACTCCTTGTCATGTGTACAACATTTGTGAGACAAGTCCCACAGAGCTGAGGCACAGTGTTTACCAGGCACTGAAGGGAGGGTGTGAGGCCATGGCTGACCTTGCATGTGCCATACTTGCCCTCATCTAAAATAAGCAACCAGAGCTTTCAGAGCTCAGATTTCTTCTCTCATATATGCAGCCTGCATTCATCCTGCTATCTGAGTTAACAATCCTACAGAAACGGTTAGTCATTATCCCAATATTCTCTTTGGAATCACCATCTATTCAACTAGCTGGAAAAACATGGCTGGGTGTGAGACAACTGTCTCAACCATCACTCCAGAATAAACACTGGATTCAAACTCTTTGGAGTAAAGAAACTTTACATCAATATGACATACTTCCCAGGGGCATAACTAGTCTAAACAATGATAAATTAAAATTTTAGTAAATCAGATACGTTTAAGTGGCTCCTGTTATGATTCTGATGCCAAGCATCTGTTTGTCCACTGTGATTTTTACCATGAGCTTGGTGGTGAGATTATCCCAAGGATGACTAGGTTGAAGCTTCCCAAAAAGCATAATGGACACGAGTTATATAAAACTCTTCCTTTCTCTACAAACACTTCAGAGAGCAAAGTCCATTTTCACTAATGCAGCCACTAAACGTATCCCACTTACAATATGATCAAGATTACAACCCTCCATTTGAAAGATGACAGAGTATTAAATCCTAAAATCAATGTGCTGAAAAGGAGAAAAGCACTAAGTCATTTTTTCTTACCTGTGACATATTTAAAATTTTCAGGGTGAGATTTTCCAGTCCCGTGACGTTTCTCTCTTCACAGCTCACCTTGGGGGATTTCTGACTGTCGGTGTGATTGGTGTCCTCCATGGGGGCTGGCCCGGACCCTGCCACTTCCGGCTCTGTGTAATCCTCTTCTTCCCTATCCGGGAAGTTCCCACTAGTGCTGTCCAGAGAGAAGAGGCTCTCCCGGAGGTCACACCACGAGTCCGCGTCCCCTCCAGCCCTGCAGGTGCCAGCACTGGGCTCTGTGCTCAGTTTCTCCTCGGCTTCCCCAGGAATCACAGACAACATCGCCATGGGGTCGCCTTCGGTGTCCAGCCTGAGCATGGCATTGGCCTCTTCTGCTGAAGTGTCCTGGCTCATCCGGTGGTCATGTGAAGGCTCCTCTTCACTCATGTACACAGCCCCCACCTGGAGAGGGGGTGCAGGCTGCTCCCCTGACCATAAGTGACCACTTTCCACTGCAACTAAAATATGCCAGCATGTTCACAGTCTTATTTGACTTCCAAATAAATGGACCTCAAAGAATTATGGTTCTCCTAAATAGGAAATTTTCCTCTATGGGGAAAAGTTATCTTGAAGAGGAAATTTAAGGAATTTACATCAAAAAGCTAATCAGCTCTTTGTTCTGCTTCTGTAAATATGCTTGCTGTTTGCAGGAGCTCATGCAAAAGCTCACTGCACTTTGCTGACTTGTAAATGTAACTGTTTGTACCATAGCATTCCCGGCGCCCGCCCCTCCCCTTGAACAAGCACCTTGTACCTTGGCAGATCCCACTTCCTGTAACAATTTGTAACCAGCAGTAATCCATAACAACTCCTGCCCTTCCACCAATGTTACTACTTGCAACCATAGCAACTCCCTCCACTTTGTAATGGTCTAAGCTCAAATCAACCAATCAGCTCATGTAATAGACTGGTATATAAGGAATGCTGCACTATAACACAGGGCCCAGACTCCTCAGAGCACTAGCTCCTCTGGGACCACACGTAATAAACTGAATTCTCCTTCTCTCCGAGTTACTGCTTGGTTTTTTGCTGGTCTGACTTTGGAGCTTTTCCGCACCATTTTCGGAGGCCCCAGCAAGATTCCAACCACACCCGCCCCTTGAGCCGCCAGACCAGTGGCTCGGCCTAGCCGAGGCGGAGGGGAACCGAGACAACTGAGGAGGTGTGCCACCTGACAAGTATTCCAGGTTCTCTTTCGGATTGGCGCCCCGATTCCCAGTGAGGCTGAGACACCAACCAGACTCATAGGAGGGAAGGACCAACTCACCAGAAATGGCCGCAGGAGGAAAATGTACCAAGGTAAGGAGGAAAGGTCCCGGGACAGCCCCCTTTCAGGTCCCGCCTGTCGGGTGTAAGAGGAAGCTGATCCCTTCCTGATCTTCAGTAAGAAGACATTAGTTAGGGAACCTGGTGAGTATTCCAGGTTCATCGGAGTCTCCAAAAGCAGGGGTGGAGACTGGGTCTCCCCAGTGGAGGAGAGGTCAGGTTACGCCAGAGGCCTTCCATAAAGGGGGAGGGCACCATTTAGCCTAATGTATGAGTGAGAGTTTCCTCAGTAGGGAGGCATCAGGTTGAGGCAGGCCCCCACTGACTGAGTATACTGGTGGGGAGGAGTAATATTTTGACCTGATGAGTGAATGAGTGAGTGAATGAGTGGCTTGGCCGATATGATCGATGAGATACAAGTTTGTAGCTCCACGGCTGGGCACCCTTAAGGTCCCCTGAAGCCCACAGAGTTTGCGTGGGCTCATTGTGCAGTTCTGTGGTGAACGACATACGGTCCAGGGAAGCATCATACTACCGTCCAATCGCAAGTCACAAAGCTGAGTCCAGTATGGCTAAGTGTCACCTAAGCTCCTCACAAGGGGACATGGCCAGATGAGCATCTGAATGGTCTCCTCTTTAGAGGGGGCGCCTGCCTTCGTTTGTCTTTGTGTCACCTTCGCAGGGTGGGAAGAGTTTGGTCAACACTAAGAAAAGAGGGGAACTCCATCACTCTCCAGAGGGCAACCAAGCGCCCTCCACAAGTTAGCAGACATGTTAAGGAATGGTGGGAGGTTGTATGAAAGAGAGTGAATGAGTGACTGAGATGTGGTCTTGCTACAAAGCAAGAGTTGAGCCCCAATCCGCAGTTCCGTGGCAATCCTCATACGGCTTACGGTGGCCTCACTGGATCTCCGTAAGGAGTTTACTCCACTGATGCGGGTCGGGGGTTTATACTGACCCACCAATGCTAAGAGGTGCCTGAAATCCCCGCGAGGGGAGTGGCTGGAGATGGGCGAAGCGAGTGGCATCCCCTCTGAATTTCCCAGACCCTATTCCCCATTCCCCTTGTAGCATGATAGTTGTCTGTTGAGGAAAGTACAAGAGGTACTCCTGATATATATGGTGGAAAGGAAAGTAGGAAAGTGTCTTGGTAACAAAAGACATAAGGTCTGGGGACTTACTTTGAAGGAAATTAAAGGAAAGGTGTTTGCCTCAGAGTTGGTTATTTCTGAAAGCGTGAAAAGAGGCAAACTGAAGGAATAAAGAAAATGTGAAAGGTTTGCGGAAGTAGTAGAAGGTTTGTGAAGGGAAGTCCTGAGGAAATTTTGAGAGGAAAGTGTGGAAGGTTTGTGAAGAGATTCTGAGGAGAAAATTCTATGTAACTAAGCTAAATAAGATTGAAAATTTAAATGTTGAAAGTAAACTGATGTAAAATTAGAATTGTATTCTAATGTTTTGTAGACTATTGGTCTGCCATTAATGTTGGGAAAAGGTTTTCTGAGTAGAAAACAAGGATTCTATATGTCATCAAAATAATTTCAGTGTTTTACGCTGCCTTAACCAGGTTTCTGGAACTTTAGAAAATATACTAACAATGGCCTCTGCACCCTATCTTCAAAGGAAGCTCTCCGCAAATATGGAGGGAGGTTCTTCTAAGCCAACTGTCTTAAATTATATGTTGAAAAATGTTAAGAAAGGTTTCTCAGAGGAGTACAGGGTCAAGCTAACCCTGGGAAAGCTTCGTAATCTTTGTGAGCTTGAATGGCCGACCTGCAGGGTAGGTTGGCCCCCAGAAGGGACCGTACACCTCCATACAGTGAGGGCAGTGTACCGGGTAGTGACAGGGACTCCTAGATATCTAGACCAGTAGCCATACATAGACACATGGCTGCAGATCGCTACTGTAGTGCCCCTATGGGTCTGGTTTTGTGTGAACAGGCAGGGAAAGA
>NW_006443124.1:9396766-9401251 GCF_000325575.1 Pteropus alecto
CACAGAAAAAGAACAAAGAGGAGCCAGCAGAAATAATCCACCATGGGGACCCGGAGGAAGAACCTATCTTCCCACTACCATTCATCTCAGCGGTTCTGTCAGTCCCTGTGCAGCTACTTTACTTACAATTGCCAGACAGGCCCTTACCACTAGTGCCTTCGCCACCCCAACCTGCCCCAGGGCTTCGGCCCGGCACCATGTCCTCTGCCAGGTTCAAGTTCAACTCCTCAGATCATTCTGCCTGGTATATGGGGCTGATGTCTAGCCAGGAGGCACAGGTCCGACTCTAGGGCCAGTTTCACAGCATGTTCCTAGTCCACGACTCCTCCACCTACCCCAGGGACTAGGTACTGTCTGTGTCTGAGAATTCGCGGGTCTCCCACTACATCATCAACTTGTTGCCCAAGTTTGGGGACCTGGAATTTGGCCATTTGCTGGCCTTGCTGGAGTTTTATAAGACTCACTACCTGAACACTACCACCCTGATAGAACCAGCACCCAAGTATCCAAGCCCATCAGAATATATATGGACTCTCTATGACTTTCCTGGAAATGATGCCGAAAAGTCCAAATTAGCCACCTCACAGTTGTCACCCAATAAACTTATTCGAGAACCCAATGATAGATTAAAAATAGTTAAAGAACAGTCCTTAGGACACAAATGAAAGTTTACTGTTCAGATTTTCTTGCAGAACGAGCAGCAAAAGAAAAGATTCATGAAGAAAGGGAACAACTGGCACTGCAGCTGGCAATTTTGCAGAAAGACAAAAGTATCTTTGAAGATGGAGACAGGCAGCCCTTATAGAAATACCTATCCAGTGACCTAGACCAACAGGCCATACCGCAAGAGGTAAAAGCTGGGACTAGGAAACCTACAAACTCGATAAGAACAGCAGAGACATGCCAGAGGCCAGAGGAGTCGCCTACAGAGTCCTATAAGAGACTATGTGAGGAGTTCCGGGTATATACCCCTTTTGACCCTGAGGGTCACAAACCCAACGCATGGTCAACACAGCATTTGTGGCTCAATCCTTCACTGATATCTGCCACAAGCTTCAAAAATTAGAAAGGCTTTGCTGGAATTAATGCCACCCAGCTACTGGAGGTCACAAACAAGGTGTTTATAAACCACAACCAGGAGTCACAAAAGGTAATTGACAAATGGATGAAGCACAAGGTGTCCCTGTTAACAACTGCACTGGGGAACCCAGGTCCAGAACAACAGACTGTGGCTCCTTCATGGAAGAGAAAGGAACCAGAAGGAGACCCCCACTTCACTGTGACCAATGCACCTACTGCAAAGAAACCAGCCTTTGGAAAAACGAATGCCCTCATCATAGAAAAATACCTGAAAAGCCAAAAGAATTTCAATCAACCTCATAAAGGAAGATACCAGCCTAAGCCAACAGCTGGACCGAGGAACGATCAGACTAGGAACAAGCAGGCTCCCTGATCCTAGACCCCCAGCAACCTATGGTCACAATAAAAGTAGAGGGGCCAATCAATGACTTTTACAGTGGACACTCAATACCATGGCCAAACATCAAGAAAGGAGTCCGTGAGTTCCTAGGGGCAGCTGAATTCTGTTGAATTTAGATATCAGGTTTCTCTGAGATTTCAAGCTACTATATAAGGCCACAGATTTAAATGTAAAGATTCCCCATGCTGTAACTGAATTAATGAATAATCGAGGACATAAATGGCTGACCAACGCCATAACAACTCATTATCAGGGACTGCTTTGCAAATATCCACGAGTCTGTCTTGAAACTATGAACATTGAACCCTGCTATGTTTCTGCCCACTGAGCAGGGGCCTCCCGACCACGATTGTGAGGAGGTCACGGATGAAGTTTACTCAAGTAGGCCTGACTTGATAGATGTTCCTCTTCAGGACCCAGAACTGGTATTGTTCACAGATGGGAACAGCTTCATCCATGAAGAACCGCGCAAAGCCAGCTACGCAATAACAACTATTGATGAAGTAATCAGAGCTGAGGCCCTGCCACAGGGCTGGTCAGAACAGCAGGCCGAACTATGGGCACTCATCCAGGCACTGCGACAGGATGAAGGAAAACAGGCCAACATCTACACTGACTCAAGGTATGCCTCTACTACCTTGCACATACATGAGGCCATTTACAAAAATGGAGGATTGCTGGCGGCAAGAGGAAAAGAAATCAAGAACAAAGGAGAAATCTTCCAACTGCTAGAGGCAGTATGGAAGGCTTCAAAGGTGGCATTCACTGCAGGGGCCACCGATACTTGCTTGGGTTGGTTTGCACCTACTCCAGAAGGGTTGAAGCCTTTCCTACGCGCACTGAATGTGCACGAGAAGTAGCCAGAGCCTTATTGAGGGAAATTGTTCCAAGATACGGACTACCCCTCTGTATTGGATCAGACAATGGACCTGCCTTTGTGTCTGAGATAGTCCAGACCTTGTCCAAAGCTTTAGAAATCAAATGTAAGCTCCACATGGCCTACAGGCCACGAACTTCAGGGAAAGTTGAATGGATGAACTGGACACTCAAAACCACTCTAGCTAAGCTTTGTCAGGAAACCCAGTTACCGTGGATAGATATGCTGCCTTTAGCTCTACTCTGAACGTGATGCACCCCAAGACCTTCAGGCTACTCCCCTTTTGATATCCTTTATGGGAGACCTCTCCTAGTGATAGGGAAGTTAAAAGGAAACCCTCAATTAATGGCTGACCTAGAAGTGTCCCAACAGCTTCAGGCCTTAGGAAAGACCCTCTGTAGCATCACTCGGGAAACTTTAGAAAGAGCCCCTATCCCTTTAGGGAACTGGGTTCACCCCCTTCAGCCAGGAGATGAAGTATGGGTTAAATATCAGAAAAAGGAGCAGCTCCAGCGAAGCTGGATAGGCCCTCACAGTTATATTAGCAACTCCCACTGCTCTTAAAGTTGCAGGTATCACCCCACGGATCCACCACACCTGGGTAAAGAGAGCAGCACCTCTGGAAAGCCAGGAGACTTGGACTGCAGAGCCTCTTCCTGATCAACCGCTCCGAGTTACGTTCCAGAGGCAGCAGAAGTCCACCTGAGATCGTCGACCCTGCTCTGGCCACCCCAGAAGCTGGCCAGTCTACACACAGCAGAAGCTTGAGGATTGACCATTACCACAGTTGGCTGAAACTGGCACAGACAGATTCCACCAACCCTCGTAAGTAGGAAACCAACATGCCCTGCTCCAGCCACAAACCAGAAGCTGGCTGGTCCACACGTGGCCAAAGCCTGAGGAATTTCATCGTGGGACTCCTTATAATTGGACACTGCGGAGGGAAGGAAATTAGGGCAGAGGACTGTGAGCTATGTATTCATGTCACCAAAGGAGGTAAGAGAATTTCCACTGCTTTAATTTTCTATAGCTACTATGACTATCAGGGAACTGAGAAAGGGATCTGTACCTATAACCAGACTCAATATTCAATATGCGACCCAGGAAGTAATCAACCTTATGTATGTTACAACCCAAATAACCCTCCCACTGAAACAGTTTTCAAAATAAGGGTAGCTCTGAGGGACCACGGGGGAGGATGGACAGATGGACCCATGTTGGCCCAGACTAGAGTGAAAGAGAATCCTAATCAGATAATCCTAAAGTTTGATGCTTGTGCTGTTATGAGTCAGGGCCAATGGGAAGAAGGGAGATCCTGTGGATCTCTCAACTGGAAAGAAAATTATAGAACAGAAGAAAAGTATATATGTCCCCACAGTTCATATAGAACAAGCTGTGCATATTGGTCATGTGTCCTATGGGCTACTTGGGAGAAAGACACCAACAAGATAAAGGTGCATTTAAGAAAAGGGGTAGCCTTATCAAACTGCACCACACATATGTGCAATCCATTAGAGTTCATCATAACCAACCCCTTGAACTCCCATTGGAGTTCCAGATAAGTATTAACACTTGACATTGATGGGACAGGCTAAATCCTTATGTTCAAATTCGTATCTGTATCGTAGGTCGAGTACTAGCCCATTCAGCCCAAGTCTATCAGGTTTATAAGACCTCCTACAAGGAAGTAACTGAACCCTTACCCTCATCACCACAATCAATCAAAAACTTATTTCTCAGAATGGCTGAAGGAATAGCTCACTCCCTGAATGTCACTTCCTGCTATGTATGTGGGGGAACACTAATGGGAGATAGGTGGCCGTGGGAAGCTACTGAATTGGTTCCCAATCAGGCAATGCCAGATATAACGGCCCCACATACCTCAAACAGTGGTCAATGGATTTTAGAACATACTATTATAGGACAATACTGCCTGGCCAGAGGTGGAAGAAATCTCAAACACTCAGTCAGAAACTTAGTTTGCTCAGGCCAATGATATTATAATGCCGCCTCCAAACGAAGCGTGTGGCAGGGAAACAGAAAAGAGAGAAATCTGTTGGCCAGATTCCCAAGGCTAACTAAAGCCTGGCATAACCCAGGCAGGATCCAAGACTGGACGGCTCCACGT
>NW_006443124.1:9401317-9408292 GCF_000325575.1 Pteropus alecto
CCTCTGAAAACAGGAACAGCTTGGTCACCCGGTCCCACAACCCTTGCAAAGAGTAAAAACAGAGCTCTTAATAGGGGACTGGAAGGATGATGAGTGGCCCCCAGTACGAATAATCCAATACTATGGGCCTGCCACTTGGGGAAAAGATAATTCTTGGGGATATCGTACCCCCATTTACATGTTAAACCAAATAATCTGACTGCAGGCAGTTTTAGAAATCATTACTACCGAGACTGGGAGAGCCCCGACTCTTCTTGCACATCAACAGACCCAGATGAGAATTGCCATCTACCAAAACAGGTTGGCATTAGATTATCTATTAGCAGCAGAAGGAGGCATATGTGAGAAATTCAATCTCACCAACTCTTGTATACAGATAGATGACCAGGGCCAGGCAGTTGAAGATCTTGTCAAGCAGATGACAAAACTGGCACATGTGCCTGTGCAAGTATGGCATGGATGGGACCCTGATAGCCTCTTTGGAAGTTGGTTCTCTACCTTTGGAGGCTTTAAGACCTTAGTTGGAGTAATACTCCTCCTCAGTGCCTGCCTCCTTCTACCTTGTCTATTGCCTTCTTGTTGTCCAGTCAATCACCTCCCTCATAGAGGCTACAGTGGAAAGAAAAACTGCAGCTAAGATCCTTGCAGTGGAATTACTGGTCCCTGGCACTAGGAGATCAAGAGGGAGATCATGAGGTTAATGCCCTATAAAGAATCTAAACAGGCATCAAAAGGGGGGAATGAAAAGGAAATTTGAGGAATTTACATCAAAAAGCTAATCAGCTCTTTGTCTGCTTCTGTAAATATGCTTGCTGTATGCAGGAGCTCATGTAAGAGCTCACTTGCACTTTGCTCAACTCGTAAATTTAACTACTTGTACCCACAGCAGCCCCCGCCTCTTGTAGCACCTTGTACCTTGGCAGATCCTACTTCCTGTAACAATTTGTAACCAGCGGCAACCCATAACATCTCAAGCCCTTCCACCAATGTTACTACTTGCAACCATATCAACTCCTTCTGCTTTGTAATGGTCTAAGCTCGAATCAACCAATCAGCTCGTGTAATAGACTGGTATATAAGGAATGCTGCAACATAGTTCAGGGCCCAGACTCTTCAGAGGGCTATCTCCTCTGGGACCGTGCATAATAAACTGAGTTCTTCTCTCCGAGTTACTGCTTGGTTTTTTGCTGGTCTGACTTTAGAGCTTTTCCGCAACAATCTTTCCCACTAAACTATCAGAAAGCCACCCACGAGTCTCCAGGTCATGAAAAAGATCCTAAGGAGATACTAGATTAATGGATGTCGAATAAATAAGTCGACAAAAACATAGCTTCATGTGAAACCTGCTGCTTGCCGTGTAGCAGACATCCGATTGAGAAAACATAATAAAAACATTTTAACATTTTTGTTTGTTTGAGGAGAATATCCGAGACAATAGTAATTGCTTTATGGAAGATTCTACTATGGCAAAGCATCTTTGCACAACATAACAGATGACCAAGCCAAGGCACAAAAAGATTCAGCATAATGCCCAATGGCACACAGCTAGCAAGCAGCAGAGCCAGGTCTGGGAGTGCCCAGCAGTGCAGGAGCCACAGCAGGGAGAAAAGGAGGGCTATCCTCCCATTTTGGAGCCACTAGTTAGGGCTTGGGCAAAATGCTCAGATTAAGGAAGAGTCCTGGGCAGTCTCATATGTCCACTTAGCAATCTCCACTCACCTCTACAACAAAGACTCTTGCCCTCAAACTCATTAACTCAACAACAGCTGCCAGACTCTGTGCCAGACACTGACTAGGAGAAACAAATGAGCCCAGATGCACTCACACAAGCTCACCATGTGGCTGGGGAGCCAGCCACCAGCTGGGTAATGAGCTCTGCCAAGCCACAAGCATGTCACCAGAGCATGAACGACCAACTAGCTTCAATGTTAGGGAGGAGTCTGGGGGCTTGGTAAGGTATGCACATTCATATATGGTCTCAAATAATATTCCCATGGAGGTCTACAAATAATTCAGCAATTCAAAAACATTCTCTTGGAATTCTACTTCTAGCTAAGAAGTAGTGACAGGGGCCAGATTTATCCTCCCTCCTAAAACAACTCAAAAAGCAACCAAATATGTGAAACAACAGTTTCAGGAAACTAGCTATCAGGCAGTGAAGGACAGCCATCCCTGAGAAACAGGAAAAAAATGAGGAGAGCCCTTTAATCCTCTAGTTTACTGCCTGAACTAGTGGCTCAGGAGGGGAAACCGAGGCAGCAGACTCAATGAATTGAGGAGATGGAGCTGAGGATCCAGGGAGACCAGGGATGGAGTTTGCAGGACAGAATACTAGAGATGAGAGAGCTGCAGAAAGGACTGTAGAGAACTGCAGAGCCCAACCCCCCACCTTGAGTATACTGGTCAGCACATGCATGTGAGTAAACTATACAAAGCCAGGGAAAGAACCACCCAGAAGGATTAGAGGCAATAGTACCCAACATTCACACAGAGCTGGAAATAGTACCTGTTCCCACCGGCTAGACTGGCAAACCTCATATTTCCTGGGGCATGGGATAGAGTACACAAAAGGCCCTGGAGTGAGTACAGCTCTACTCCCATCTAGCAAACCTTAAAAGCAAGGATCAAATTGTTTTCAGTGGTTTAACTTTCAGAGGCTGGACTTAACTACCTCAGAACAAAGTCCAAGAACACTTATAAGAATATTAAAATATCCAGCACTCAAGGTAAAATTCATGTCTGGCATCCAAAAATTTCCAGGCATGCAGAAAGGCAGGAAAATATGACCAAGAGTGAGGAGAATAGTCAACCAAGTAAAACTGACCCAGAATTTGCACAAATGTCAGAATTACAAGGATATTAAAACAGTAATTATAACTGTATTACATATGTTCAAAAGGTTAAGTAGATATAGAAACATAAAATATATTTTTTAAAAGAACCAAATTATACTTCTAACAAAAACTATAATGTCTGAAATGAAAACTGCCCTGGATAGGATTATGGATAGATTAGACACTGCAGAAGAAAAGGGTAGTGAACTTGAAGGCACAGTAATAGAACCTATCCAAAATAAAACATACAGTGAAAAAAAGTATCAAAAAAATTAAGAGATCAGTGACCTGTGGGACAATTTTAAGTGTACAGATAATTGTAATATGCAAAAGAGAGTAGAGTCGGGGCTGGGGACAGAAAAAATATTTGCAGAAATAATAACTGTTAAGTACTGGAAGAAAACTATAAACCTAGAATTCTATACCCAGCAAAACCATCTTTTAAAAACAAAAGCAAAATAAATACTTTTTCAGACATTAAAGCTGAAAGAATTATCACCAGCAGAACCACATGACAAGAATTTTAAAGGAACTTCTCAGGCAAAAGAAAAATGATACCAAATGGAAATACTGATTCACACAAAAGGAAGAAGAGCGCCAAAAATGATAACTGTATAGATAAATATACACAATTCTTTCTGCAAGTCTAGCTATGGAGGGGAAGAAAGACGGGGTAGTTGCTATGGGGAGGCAAGGGGCTAAGGAAGGTTTCTGTTTTGGCTTTAGGACATGGGAGAAATTCAAGAATAGGTAAAGCAGATGGGAAAGCAGATAAGGAGGGAGAGGTGACGATATAGGTTAGATATGGCAGAGTAAAGGGCTTGGAAAGCAAAGGTCAAGAACTTCTGTGACTCTGATCTAGAGAAGGGGCTAGGTGCCTGGGCAGGGAGCTCTGCCAATTTGGTGGGAGTGAGATCACATTGGAGGTCTTTCTGTAGCCTTTGATTGATGAGCATGAACTACTTGAATAATCAGAAGAAAAAACAAATATGTTTGCTGGGTTGTCTCAAGTAAGAGCAGGAAATGAAGCCAGAGAGGCTAGAAGTCTGGAGAAGAACAAATGGTGCTGGGATTGGGAGCCAATTCTACTCCCAAATGCCCTGGCTCCATAGAGGTATGCTCTCTCTCTGAACCTAAATAGCATTCTAGGGCCAATAAGTACACGGAGACTGCCAATACCCTGAAAGACTCTCAGGAGAAAAAAACCAGGGCAGAAATTAGCATCTGGTTCTCTCTATCATATCATCTTTATGCAAAAATGGATAGATGTCCCCCACAAAAAATCAAAAGGAATTCTGAGTGATGCAGAGAACTGGTATTTTAAGCTCAGATATGTAGCTTTTCCCTCCTGTGAAGATATTTAAGGAGACAGTACAGATTAGAAACAAAAAAAATCATATGGCCTCAGGTACCATTGTTTTCATTTAGGTATTGGGAAGAAAGAAAACACTGAATTATCCCACACTAAGATAGAAATGACTTAGCATGCCAGAGCCATTGAACTCTTCCATGGTAATCCACCTTTTAAAAGAGATTGCTTCTTAACCTAAACAAACTGATTATAGCTTGAGCCATGTATAAAGTGAAAATTATTGCATTATTGGCAGCAAGGAAGATGTCTGGAGAACAAGGGTGAGGGCATCATGCCAACTCTGCCAGGGAGCCCTAACCTAGGTCAGCTCTTTCACACCGTTCCAGTTTTTCTCAGAAGGTTCGCTACTAGCCACAGGTTTTTTCACAATGGCTTCTGTAGCAGGGGAGCCAAATTTGGGAGGACCCAAAACAGCCAGTGGTTGGAGGAGCAGCAACCTATACTTTCCATAGAAAATACTCAAAGAAAATACCACTGAAATGAGGAAATTCACAGGGCTACTTGCAGATTAAATGAGAAAAGATGTGTATGGTCCCTGGCACATAGTAGCATTCCATAAATGGCTGCAACGATGATGATATGAGTGATGTTTATAATTCAAAGGGATGGATGGGCACACAACTAAGTATATTGATTCCTCTGTTAAATACATTAGTCATCCACCCACCTCTCCCATCCCCACTCACACCCCTCAGCCCAGACCACAGCCCTGACCTGAAAAATTGCTGTAGCCACCTAACTGATCTCCCTGGTTGGCCCTCTATTCCCACTCCTCACAGCAATCCAAGTGGAACTGAAAAGTTAAAAGCAAATCTGATCATGTCATTCCTCTGCTAAAACCCATTCAATGGCTTCCCTCTGCCCTGTGAATGAGTCTGCAATTCTGTGGCATGGATACCAGGCCCCTCATGATGGTCTCTGTCCACACTCTCAACTGGTACCACCAGACATTCTGGTCTCTAATCACTCATGCTTTCCTCCACCTACCTCAGAGCTGTCCTGAGGGCTGTTTCTCTGCCCAGGAAGCCCTCCATCCCCTCGTCTTCTGGCTGTTCCGACTCATCCTTCAGATATCACCCTAATCTTCACCTCTATAAGGTGAACTTCACCTCCTCTGCCCTCAGACCAGAGAGACCTCCCATTACAGCATCTAGTAATGCCATGAAACTCTCCTTAAAGCATTTTCCACTTTTGTAATTTACTTAATGATCTGTAGTCATTTAATGCCTGCCTTTCCCATCAGACAGGAGGGCAGGCCTGTTTCTCTGTCTGGCTCACCTCTGTACCCTCAGCGTCCAGCACAGTGCATGGCATATGGTGAACGCTCAGTAAGAATCTGCCAGTTGACTGGCTAGTGAGGATGGACATGGAGATACTGAAGCCAGGAGCTGGCACCTGTTCCTTGACACCTGGACAGACCTGCCACCTTCAGTTGCTAATCTGCCAGTGGACATAACCTCTGCAGTAAAAAATCCTTGGATTTTTCAGCCACCCTGAAAAAGAACCAGCTGGTGAAGATTCCACTGTCCTCACCTCATTCATGGCCTGGCCATGATGACCAATGACCCACCCTGTGGCCAAAGTTATCCTCAAGTCTGCATGAATGTGACCCTGACTGCAACAAGTCAGTCCCCTCAGTCAGCCAGGTAACAGCACATTCAACTTGGGGAATTTGAGGAGAGCTTAATAAAGGGACCACCAATGTGTGGGCTGGGTGTAGAGAAAACAAAAGCAATAGTCAGGCACTCCAGGGCCAGCAACAGCAAAGGGCCAGCCACTCACAGACTTTAAGAGGCCAGAGGCAGAAACAGTCACAGAACTTTTTGAAACAGCTGTGACTTTCAGCAGACGGATACGGACAACCTATGATAACCTCTGAGTGAGGGAGCTGAGAAAATCAATACCCTGACTTCATTCTTCTTTCATTCCAGCCCACAGGAAGCCAGAAGGCAGGAGAGCCACTCAGGGCAGAGCAGGCTAGAAGAGGCCTGAGAATGATCTGGGAGACAAACGAGATATCCAGTACAGGCTGTCTCCTCTCTGAGGCCGGTGGTTAAGCTGTAGTGACAGAAGTGGAGTACAGAGGTCTGACTTTGTGAAAGCAGGCAGACACTGGCTTGAATCGTGGCTGCCTTCCCACCTGAGGGGTCCCTGAGAGCATGCCCGGACAAGCAGCGGGTTACTTTGGGAGTCTCCTGTGTTTTTCTCATCTGTCCTTCATTACAGGCATCTAAGAGTGGCCTTCTTAAGAAAATGGTTCAGCAAGGTGCAAAGTAAAGCGTGGGCTTTGGAGAGAGACAGGCTCTGCCATTTTCCATAAGTGCAAACTCAGGCAGATTACTTAGCCTCTCTGAGCTCAGCATCTTCATCTATATAATGGAGATACTAATGGAACCCATATCATAGGGTCGGTGGGAGGACTAAATGAGCTAAGGGAGGAAAGCGCTACTCATAGTTCCTGACTCCCAATAAGGGCGGCATGAATGTCGGCTATTCGTTATTACTATTATCATTAAATACAAAGTGCCTGCCACAATAACAAAGTGCCTCAGTAAGTGCTAATACACGGTCACTCTCGACTGACAAGTCGCCCAGTGAGGGGGCCTGAACGTGGCCGGGTCACACCCGGAGCTCAAAAAAAAACGGGGAAGGAGGTCGGGACAATGCGTGGAGAGATGCTAGCAAGAGGTGAGGCGCGCGTCGCTGGCCTTCGCGCAAGTAAAAGAGCGTCCCCGGCCGGGCGGACCTGCACTTGGCGCGCCGCCGCCG
>NW_006443124.1:9408476-9416845 GCF_000325575.1 Pteropus alecto
GAGGAAGACTGAGTGAAGACAGTCCGGGAGCGCGGGCGCGGGCCCGCGCCGCCATCTTGACACCTGGCGGTCGCCGCGGGCGCCATCTTGGAGTCGGGCGGCCTGCCTCTGCCCTGTGGCCTGCGCTGTCGTTCGCTGTCGTTTGCTGTCGTTTCCACGCTCTTTAGGAGCTAAGCGCCAGACATTTTAGGTCAATTCGAATTTTTCTGACCCCCCCCCCCATATTTTGGGCAGGGTTTCTTCACGTGCGAATGGGGGCCAGGCTAGTGATAGCACACACCGCTCCTACTGGCGCTTCATTCCTGGCCGGAAAGGCCCAAAATCCTCCTAACAATGCCCCATCGAGATGCAAATCTTTGAAGCTCTTGTGTTACCCGTGCTACCCTACCTTGGGTTGCCAGATAAAATACAGGATGCCCAGTTAAATTCAATTTCACAAAAACAACAAACAGGTTTTTACTATAAGAGATATACGGAAATTCAAATGTAACTGAGTGTACCGTAGGTTTATTTACTGCATCTGGCAGTCTTAACCCTACTCAGAGCAGGAGATTTCTGTTGGTTGGTTGGTTTTAACTAACCTTCAAGGCAATCTCTCCTACTTAAACCACCCCACACGGTTGGGTCCCAGAGGTGGTGAAGCCACCAGGAGCATAAAACTAGAAAAGGACCTATAATGAAGACAGCACAAATGGGGATGAGAAGTATACAACTGTGGAACTGCATTCCAGAGCAAAGGCACGGAGGGAGGAATCTAAGAGAATATTTTCAGAGGAAATGAAAAAGATGACCATCCTTGCCAGAAGTTAAAGGGGAGGGCCTCCTAAAAAAGAATAAAGCCAAGTTTTGAGCAGCCACTAGTGCTAAGTCACTGTGGAGAGTGCAGCTTTCAAATTTATTTTAAGAGGCTGAAACAATAGAAATAGATTTCAAAGATCTTTATTTTGAACTACTGGTAAATATAGCAACGTTAAGAGGGCTTTTGGCTATATGGTGAATCCTGGCTTCAACGTTTATAATAGTATATGGTTGATCAGGTTATGTAACTTAATCTGTAAAATGAGGATGAAATTATATAGAGTTATGTAGATTAAATAAGATGCAAAGTGATGAGCACAGTGCCTGATGCACAGTAAGCACTTCAAAGTAGTAGCTATTACTATTTGGATATGATTCCAGTGGACTAACTATAGTCCTCTTGTGCTCATCACAGATTCTTAAACCAGAAAGATGAATCATCAATTTGACCCCATGGAGTATTCTTATATTCTAAATAGGCTGCCATGATTTTGCTATAATAAATTCTGAGGTGGGGCCAGAAGGATCTGAGACAATGGCCAACATGGGTGAAAGAGCCCACAGTTCTAGAGTTGATCACTACAGTTACTATTTGACTAACTACCTTTCTTGCCCCCAACAGTGTAATACCAAGCCTTTCCTTCTTTAACTTATTCTCTCCCCGTACCCTCCATACCCAATTCAAAGAAGCATGAAAAGCCAATAGGACAGGATTAAGAGGATTTAGTATTAATGAAAAGGTTGATTTGACTCATCTGGACACTCCAACGTGGATGCCCTGTGGTTACTACTCCTTCCTTTTATGTCTTTTCCCTCCCTGTTTTTGTGCTTTGTTTGTTTAGTGAGATACACTTGTGTTAAAATTTTTGTCTTTTGGTAAATACTATATATACACTATCTTTTTTCTTTTATTATTATTATTTATTATTATTTATGCCTACAGCACCTGGTCTTCCAAGGTGGTCTCCCAGCCAAGTACTAACCAGGCCCAACCCTGCTTAGCTTTGGAGATCAGACGACAGGCTTGTTCAGAGTGGCATGGCTGTAGACCATGGTAATAATACTTTAAAATATTTTAAAATAAATATGATTATCCAGATATGGAAACAAACTAAGCAATGTAAATATGTGAGATATGTATACACAATGGAATATTATTAAGCCATGAGGAAGAAAGAAATCCTGCCATTCGCGATAAGATAGATAGACTGTGAGAACTCAGCATTAGTCTAAGTAAAAGGAGTCAGATAGAGAAAGACAAATACTGTATACTCTCACAATTATGTAAAATCTAAAAAAGTCAAACTCATAGAAACAGAGAGTACAATGTTGGTTATCAGATGGTCACCGGGAAAATAGGGAGATGCTGTTTCAAGGGTACATGAGTAAGTTCTAGGGATCTAATGTGTAGCATGGCAATTACAGTTAATAATTAAAATATATAATATTATATACTTAAAAGTTTCAAAGAGAGTAAATTTTAAATGTTCTTATCACACACCACACAATCCCTCTCTCATCAACAGACAAATATTTCCTTTCGTTTGGATCACTGTTCCAAAGATTGCCACAACAATATGCCCCGTCCCACATGCTGTTCTACAAGTAATTTTCCCACAGCCCCATCAGTAGGTAGAATCTAATTCTCCCACACTTAAATCTCATGGGTATGTGATTCACATATAACCAATAGAATGTAGCAATGTATGAAGTGTTCCAGTATGGCTTCTGGGGCTACGCAGTTTTATCCCTTTTTGCTAGAAAATTTGCACTAGAGCCCAGAGCCACCAGGTAAGTAGTTGCACTATCCTAAGGCTTCCATGCCCTGAGGAAGTTCAAACTATTTTGCATAGAGAAGCCTTGACACTACATGAAGAGAGATGCCCACCATCACCAGCTGATCACAGCCCCACTCTTCCAGCTCAGCCACCACTGGATTACTAGTGCCCGAGAGACCATAGCCAGAAATGCCCAGCTTGAGCTCCTCCAAAATTCCTGACCCATAGAAACAGAGATTAAAAAAATGTTGTTTGAAATCACTAATTCGTGGGTGATTTTTTTACTAGGATAACTTCATTTTATTTTGTAATGAAATACCTTCATATGAAGAGACTATTTCAATTAATTTAATCAGTACTTTGAGCATATATTCATAGTTCCAGGCTCTATTCCCCTTCTTATCTTTTTAATGTACTTTGATGGACTTCAGTTGACCCAATGCATTCATTATTATTTCATCAATACTGGATATCCTTTGCAGCTAATAACAAAAGATGAACCTGAGCTCCTTCAATAATTCAGTATCCTCCCAAGATATTTACTTTAGGTAGATCAGAACAATGTATAGTAGTTAAGAAAACTCTAAAAAATATATCATGGGCTCTTTCCCAGCTTTGTCTACTTAGGACACTCTAACTTTCATTCCTAACCAAAATCATGCTTTGATATATATGAGATGCTATCTGATAAAATCATAAATATAAACTTCAACTCTAATAGGAGACCTCTGCATTTCTAATCTGGGTACTAAGCCCTTGGCATTTATCTTTTCATTTAGGTGGTTTTCTCTCAAAGATTCATATTTGACTCTTTAGAAAAGTGAAGCACAGAGAAAATGGCTCAATGTTACATAGAATTTCTGACATCTGAGGCTAGAATACCAACCTGAATTCAAGACTTTTTATACTGTTGTATACAATCAGTAACTCATTTTAAATGGTATCACACTGTTGCTACTTCTGTAATAGCTCATGTAAATAAATATTAGATTTAAATAAATTGATTGTATTTAAAAGCCAATGAGAAAGAGCCTATTGGGAGGGATTTAAAATACAAGATAGAGGACAATCTCTGAGAAGAAACTGGAAAAAGCCATCCAGAGAGGGAAAAACTTCAGAAAGAGGAAGATCTCCTCCATTGGAATAGGAGGAAGGAATGAATGCAGATAAGCCATTTTCTGTCAGGAAGAAAGGTGGTCTGCTGAGAGGGCCCATGGTGATATTTAAGTATCTAAGGAGAGGGGAGAGTGGAAATCTGAAATAACTTGAATGGTGAATGGCTTGAGAGCTAAGAATACAAAGAATTTCCTGGGAGTGTTGGGGATCCAGCTGTGACTGCAAAGCAATTTAGAATGGCAAATGGCAGAGGTAAGCATTTTTCTTCAATAGCATTTATAAGCCCAGGAGTTATTGATAGTCAATAATTACTCCAGAATTAGTGTTTTGCCAGGCTTGTGTAATGGAAAGACCAGGGGGCAAGTTAGTTGAAAATAATGACAGTTGCTAATGTCTTTATCAGTATAGTTGAGTCTTACATTATTTTGAAAGGGAAATTTTCATGAGTTGGCTATTTCTTAGGTACACGAGTACTTAAAATAACCTGTCATTTTTAATCAGTGTATTATCTATTGCTGCATAACAAATTACCCCAAAACTTTGTGTCTAAAAACAGTAATAATCATTTATTATCTCATGTCATTTATAGGGGTCAGGAATTCCAGAGTGGCTTAGCTAGGTGGTTCTGTCTCAGGGTCTCTCATGAGATTCCAATCAAGATGTTGGCTGGGCTACCATCATATGAAGGCAGATCCGCTTCCAAGATGACAAGTTGACACTGACCATTGGCAGTAGGGCTAAGTTCTTAACTGTGTGCATCTCTCCGTAGGACTGTTGTATGTCCTCATAACACAACAGATGGCTTTCCCCAGACCAAGTGATCCCAGAGAGCAATACTGAGACTGCGATATCTTTTATGGCCTATCCTCAGAAATGAGACATCATCATTTTTACAATATCCTATTGGTCACCATGTACAGTGTAGGAGAGTACTACACAAGGACATAAATGCCAGGAAGTGAGGATCATTAGAAGCCATATTGGAGGCTTGCTTACCACAACTAAGAAGATTTGGATTCCTATAGTATCCAAATACTGTTAACGCTTGATTATGTCATAAATAATGCTGTAATAAATAATATGAAAATAACATTAAAAAATACCTTTCCAAACCATTACTTAATGGTCAATTACCTACTTATCTAATATGCGCTTCCTTCCCTTTTCAATTCATTTCATCTGATTTTTCTGAGAAGCGCTTGAGCTTACAACAGGATGTCATGTTTTCTTTGCTTTATCTTACCTATCGTTTTTAAAATATACTTTTACAAAATTTTTTTTAATATACAGTGTCATTATAAGGATTCTTTGTTTCAGTATCTTGTAAAATAGCAATTCTAGCAAATGAAGGAAATTCTTCTAAAACCCATACACCCTAAAATTCATTCCCTAAATTGTCTTGCTAAGTCAGAAGACCTTTTTGAGTCTGAGACATCTTGTCATACTAGGGTTAATGTCAAAATGATTGAGGAAACAAACTGGCTCTTACTAGCCAAAGATGGAACTATTTGTGCATAAAAATGAATTAATTTCAATAGACAGATACATCACATGTTAGAATCCATGAGTTCATACTGGTACAATTTTTTTTAACTAAGCACCTTTAGAAGATGCTGAACCCACTCATTCAGAAAACTGGTAGGTAAAAGGAAAGAATTAGGCATTTATGTGCCTTTCTTGCATAGGTTTTATTTCAGGGTAACCAAATCTTTGATGAAGGGAAGATTTTTTGATAGAAATATTTGACCTAATTGATAAACGATAGAATTTTAAATTGCCACTTTGTAGCCCCTAATGAATTAAAGAAGCTAGGCCAAAAAAAGAAAAAAGAAAATCAAAGGCTACTGTGATGGTTAATTTTATGTGTGAATTTGACCAAGCGAAGGGATGCCCAGATAGTTGGTAAAACATTATTTCTGGGAGTGTCTGTGAGGGTGTCTCTGGAAGAGATTAGCATTTGAATCAGTAGACTGAGAAAAGATGCAGGGGGGTATCATCCAGTTGGTTGAGAGTCTAAATAAAACAAAAAGGTGAGATAGGACCAATTTGCTTTATTTGCTTGAGCGTCTAAATAAAACAAAAAGGTGAAATAACACCAATTTGCTTTTTTTGCTTGAGCTGGAACTGGCATCTTCTCTTGTCCTCAGACATTGGTGCCCTTGGGTCTCAGGCCTTCTGACTCAGACTGGGACTGGGACTAACATCATTGCCCCCTACCCACCTTAGGCTTTTGGACTGGGACTTATACGATTGGCTCCCCTGGTTCTCAGGGCTTTGACCTCCTTCTGAATTACACCAGCTTTCCTGGTTTTCCTGCTTGCAGATGGCAGGTCATGGGACTTCTTGGCCTCCTTAATGCCGTGAGCCAACTCCTATATCTTCTCTGTTATCTACCTACCTACCTATTATCTATATTCTATTGCTTTTTCCACCCCCCTCCGGAGAACACTAATACAGCTACTAAAAGTGAAAAGCTGAAGAATTTTAAAATGTATGAATCAGGCTAAGAACACTTGAACCCAAAGATCAACTTTAATATCATAAAAAAAAAAAAACCAATTATTATGGGCAAATTAATATGAGGCAATAGGAAGTGCAAAAGGCCACCTAAGATGACCAAAAAATCAAACTGGAATCTTGTCACTCCTCTAGATCTCGCTACCAGTTTACAGAAAATACAGGGGTTAGAGAATTTAAAATAGGGAGTGCAATCAACAAAATCTAGAATTTGGGGGAAAGTGACCTAGTTTCTTCAACAAATAAATTACAAGGGAGTAAAAAGAGAGATGTAATCCATAAATGAGACTTAGGAGACATATCAATTGAATGCAATTTGGGACCTTGTTTGGATCCTAGTCAAACATTTATGTGACAAAAATTCTTAAGAAAATATTAGCAAACCAAATCCAGCAATATATAAAAGGAATTATACACTATGACCAAGTGGCATTTATCCCAAGAATGCGAGAGTAGCCTAATGTCCATAAATCTATTAATGTAATACACCATATCTCTAGAATAAACCAATTGTAGAATGAGAATAAACCATAGAGAAAAAGCATTTCACAAAATCCAACACCCAACAAAAGAACAGGTTCTGTACACTGAAAACTATAACATTGCTGAGAGAAATCAAGGAAGACCTAAACAGATATACCATGACCATGGATTTGAATATTGTTATGATGACACATCTCTCCAAATTGATCTATTGGTACAATACAATTCCTAAAAAAAATCAGGGATTTTGTAGAAATTGACAAATGTATCCAGAAATCTATATGAAAACACAAAGGCTGAAAGAACCAAAACAATGGGTGAGGTGTTTTGGTATGTAAATTATGCTTCAATCAAGAGAATAACAACTAAAGAAGTTTTTTACAATTATGAGACAATCAGGACAGTTTTAATATTATATGCCTGATTATATTAGGAATTACTCTTTAAAAGCATATTCAACATTGTATTGGAAGTCTTAGCCACAGCAATAAGACAAGAAAGAGAAATAAAAGGCATCCGAATTGGAAAGGAATAAGTAAAACTCTCGTTTGCCAATGACATACTATATATAGAAAACCCTAAAGATTCCACTAAAAAACTGTTAGAACTGATCAGTGAATTCAGTAAAGTAGCAGGTTACAAAATAAATATTCAGAAGTCAGTGGCATTTTTATACAGTAATAAACTTTCAGAAATTAAGAAAACAATCCCACTTACAATTGCATCGAAAAATATAAAATACCAAGGAATCGAATTAACCAAGAAGGTAGAAGACTTGTTTTCAGAAAATTGTCATTAATAAAAGAAACTGAAGAAGATGCAAATAAATGAAAGCATATACCCTGCTCATGGGTAAGAAGAATCAACATCATTAAAATGGCCATACTACCCAAAGCAATCTATAGATTCAATGCGATCCCTATAAAAATACCAATGGTATTTTTCAGAAAGCTAGAACAAAAAATCTTAAAATTTACATGGAGCCATAAAAAAAAACCGAATAGCAATGGCAATAATGAGAAAGAACAAAGTTGGAAGTATCACCCTACCTAATATCAAACTATACTACAAGGCTACAGTAATCGAAACAGCATGATATTGGCATAAAAACAGATACATTGATCAATGGAATAGAATAGAGAGCCCAGAAATAAATCCATGCCTATATACTCACTTAATATATGACAAAGAAGATAATATACAATGGGGTGAAGACAGTCTCTTCAATAAATGGTGTTGGGAAAATTGGACAGATACATGCAAAAAAAAGAAACTAGACCACCTTCTTACACCATTTACAAGAATAGACTCAAAACGGATTAAAGACTTAAATGTAAGACCCGAAACCATAAAATTTCTAGAAGAAAACATAGGCAGTAAACTCTCTATTACTAACAGGAATTTCTTTTCAGATATAGCTCCTTGGGCAAGGGAAACAAAAGAAAAAATAAACAAATAGACAAATAGTATCAAACTAAAAAGTTTTTGTACAGCAAAGGAAACCATCAACAAAACAAAAGGACAACTGACTGTTTGGGAGAAGATATTTGCTAATGATACATCTGATAAGGGGTTAATATCCAAAATATATAAAGAACTTATACAACTCAACAACAAAGAAACAAACAATCCAATTAAAAAGTAGGCTAAAGACATAAATAGGGATTTCTCCAAAAA
>NW_006443124.1:9416960-9440099 GCF_000325575.1 Pteropus alecto
TGAAGGTTTCTCAAAAATCAAAAATAGATATACCTTTTGACTCAGAAATTGGACTTTTGGATATTTATCCAAAGAAAACCAAAACAATGATTTATAAAGATCTATGCACTCCTATGTATATGGCAACTCAATTTACAATACCAAGATATGAAAGCAACCTAAATACCCATCGACAATTGGATAAAGAAATTACGGTTCATATATACAATAGAATATTATGCAGTCTTTAAAAAAAAAATGAAATCCTACCATTTGCAATGACATAGATGAACCTAGAGATTATTATGCTGAGTGAAATAAGTCAGACAGAGAAAGATAAATACCATACGATTTCACTTATATGCGGAATCTAAGGAACAAAAAGAACTAATCAAAAAGACTCACAAATACAGTGGACAATTTGGTGACAGAGGGGACAGGGGTTGTGGGGCTGGGAGAATGCAGTGAAGGGTTAAAGAAGTACAAATGAGTAGTTGATAGATGGTCATGGGGATGGGGAACACGGCAGAGGGAATGTAGTTATGAACTATATAGATGTCTAATGTACTATATACTTGAAACGAATTTAAATTTTTTTAAAAAGTGTAAGTGATATCATGCTTATATTTTAGAAAGTCTTTAGTTTTAGATATATGTATTGAAATACTTTAGGATGCCATGATTTGGAAAATTTTGTTTCAAAATAATTGAGGGGGATAAAAATTAGATGGAGATATAGACAAAAAAAATCTTGAATTTTTAATTACTAAAGCTTGAAAATGGTCAGTCACATAGAGGGTCATTACACTTTATATTTATTAAATTTTGTATATGTTTAAAATTTCCAAAATAAAAAAAAATTAAACAGAATTCTTAAAAGATTTTTTTCATATTCTTGTGACAATCCTATAGTTACTCAAAAATAAACTATCAGTTTCAGTCATCAGCCATTCTGCATCTGGCATACTAAGGACACATAACACTATGTAGTTGTTTCTTTATGTGACAGAGGAAGCACAACAGCCACATAAGTAGTTCCCAACATGATTTAAAAGCCAGCATCATCACAAGTTATGATCTTTTACCTGATATTTCTATGCTTATAGAGAATAAGCACAATCATCAGTTTTCCTGGTGAAATTTATCTAAAAACTAGCCCAGAGGTTAGGACTAAGCAGATGGGCTGTAGTTTCATTGGCTCTGTGCTAAAATTAATTAGCTAATTTGAGAGATGAAGCAATTCAGGATAAAAAAAAACTGGCATTATATTGTTTAAGTTCTACATATTAAGGCATTTGTCTTCTACTACGGCTTCCTTGTTCAGTATGTGAGCTGCCACGCCATAAAGCAGATGCTCGATAATTACTAAGGTTTGTTGAATTTATTAAGCCTGTTGAAAGCTTGGGAAAATTACTAATTAAAATGGTTTTTTACTTAAATAATAAATTCTCTATATTCAAGAGTGGTTCCAATACCTGTTAGAATGGCTACTATTAAAAGACAAGAAATAACAAGAAAATTCAAAGAAAGTAAGATCCATTTGGGGGGGGGAGGGGCGGAATTCAAGAAGGGGAAAAAAAGATCCATTTATAAGTTAGGATTTAAAATTACAAATATATAAATATTACTATTTTGAGAAAAACAAAAAAAGTACAGAGGGGCAGATTCCAGAAAGCACAATCCAAGAAAAATATAAGATCCAGAGTTATAAAAAAAATTTATCATTTACCATTCCCCTACTTGGAAAATACTCTGCTAAGAAATAAAGTAGTAAACACAGTTGTTTTTTAAGTAATGACTTTATTAATAAATATACATCCATATGATAATGTAGATACAAATCATGAACACTACTCCATTCCCATACACATAATTGCACACGAGTAGCTCAAGTTCATGGACATAAAATCATACACAGTATCTATTCAGACTTTTTACAGCAGAGGACAGCGTGCTTATATCAGTTAATTGGTAATTATCTTCTCCATAATTATCTGTGGAAAAAGGAAATTGTGAAACTTAAAGAATCAAAGTGGTCTGATTACTATAAGTCACATACTTGATTTGCTATAGCATTAAATTTTCCAAAAATTAAATAGATTATATGTGAGAGTACAGAATTATCTACTTGGGAGTGGAGAGGAAAAAGCAAAGGAAAGATTTAGATACACCCTAGAGTTTAATAGGATATAGTTAAGCTATAATAAAAACAGAAACCTAATAGCATTAAAATATTTCATATCCAAGAAAAAAAAGTTTTGAACAACTGTTGAGAATTTCTATATTTCACTATAAAGGGATCATAAAGTTTTACTGCATATAGAGACAATGACTGACAGAGTAGCAGTTATCAATGGCCCCTGAATTGTTCTTTTAAAGCTTCTTAGAATATAAAAGAGGTTTTGTTGTTTTTTTTTTCTTACACTGGATGGACTGGATGGATCACTTTTAACCTAATAAATGGATCCGGATAATTTTTTCCTCAATTCAAACCCTATTCTTATTTCATGAAAATATACATGTAGAGTCACACAAACATCAGTTTGGAATGAATATTACATTAACAGATGTTTATTTTAAAAAGCAAATAAAAATATAAAGAATTTTTTAGTCTAATTGAAACACTGATTTTAAAAATGTCCCCAAATATTAAAAATTAAGCAAATACTTTTCTTCCAATACAATGTACCAGAATTTTTTTTAATATCCAGTGCAAAACTCCAAAGATAGTATCAAAATCATCCCATACTAAAGATTAGTTATGCAAGATTATATGTCAAAAAATGAAAATTTCATCTGTCTTAGCTCCTTATGTTAATATAATAAATAAGACATGTTAAAATATTTTTTGAAAGAAAAAAGTAAAGCAAACTTTCTTGAACACATTATTTTCTGACCAACAGTTTTAATATAGAATAGTGAAACCTGTTTTGTGAGGAAGAAAATTACACAATATAAAATTAGCAATTTACCTTTAAAGGAATAATCATACAATGGGAGGAAAAGGCCAGTTTTCTCCAACTGATTATTAAAGTATAGGCATTTGTTTAACATGCTATTTCAGTGTTTATCATGACAAGAGACAGTGTTACAAAAGATGCACGATGTAATCTTTAGATTATAGAGAAGTAAAAATATTTTATATTTTAAAGAATTATCACTTAGATGTCTTTCTCTTCAGCATGGCACCAATAAACTGTTCACAAAGAGAAAAGGAAGTAGAATCAGATGCTCATCAGCATACAGATCTAATACTGCTCCCGTGAACAGAAAATTCAGCTTTCTAAACGATATTATCCCATCACAACTATAGCCATTTGCCTGATTTTTTTCCTGGGACATAGATCCTGATATTAATAAACACTGTTATGAACATACTTCCTTTAGTTGATTTCACCATTTCATTAACATGTATACAAAATTCATTATACAATAATACACCTGCTTTATCTTCTGACACACAGCACAGCACCACTAAGTAGATGTGCTGGAGGATGGGGAAAGGAGGAGAATGAATGCAGGAAAGGCAAGGGAGAAAGGGAAGGTTATGTGTAACAAAATCAGGAATCAAAATAAACTGAAAGGGGATGTCAAACAGACATAGCAAAAACAACAAGCAACCAAGTCCTTGACAGCAGTTTATATTATTACAAGATAGAACATTTAATTCAACTGTTTTTAGGATCAAAAGAGGATTTCTAAGCAGCCAACTGCTGAACATCATCTTGAGAAATAGCTAAATGACAGATACGTAATAAAAGTGGGTAAACATATGAATAAAGATGTAAGCTTTTGTGTGTGTCAGAAGTTACACTGTTTTGAGTAAATTATTAAAATTTTATATTGTAAGCTTCTGAAAGAAGAAACTCTTGTAACAATTTAGCTGCCAGAATGTTACAACTGATTATGTAGTCATCCAAGATTGTTCTCTATGGTTTGTGCAAAGCTAACATTGTTGAGGTCACTGTCTTAGATGCCAGTGCACACAGTCCCCACATACAATGCAACACCTCTTACTGTAAAGAGCAGCATAAAGTCCAGCTCATTGTGTCAGGCATCACTGGAACACCTGAAGGCTTGCTGCTTTTTTCCTGATAAAAAAGGTACGAAACATGACATCCATTTGCAATCAGAGTTTGCATTAACTGAGAGCAAGCCCAAACAACACAATATGCGCCTTTTTAAACTTTTAATTATTTTAAAAGCTTCTGGGTCCTGCAAATCTACATAATAATCTCAAAGGCATTTACAATCGCAAATACATACATTGGAACTTTAAAGTTCAGTGGAATTTTCTTTCAAATCCAGAGTTTATAATAGTTTATTTAGAACAAACTCAGAATAAATAAAATGTATATTAACAAAGAATATTACTTTCGGAAATGGAGAAGAGATTTCCCTCTGTCCCTAATATACATATCTACCCAATACTTTTTTTCTTTTCTATTTATCTTGCTTCTAAAGCAAACACTTGGAAAAAATTTCCTTTTGGATGAAGTGGTCTCACTGGAGCCACAATTAGATTTTTAATTAAACTAACCAACATATTTTGTACATTTCATGCATAGATGGATTCCTGTATATTTCTTAATTTGTGTTCTGACACTCAGAAAACTGCATTTTGTTTATATCAGTTTTACAGTCTACCATTCAATTCGTGTCCTTTGGTAGATATAAACCTGAAACCATAGTAAGTGCTAATACAATGGGACAATTTCTCAGGAAAAAAATAAAAAACATTCTTAATAAATGAACAACGATAATCTTTTAAGCATAATGCTTTAAAACTATATGAAAGGCAAAATGTAGTGGATATAGCTACATGCAGACCTTAAGAATGTTTCTTTTTCTAATATATTAAATATGCTATTCTCAGAATGCATTATATTTCACCAAAAATGTAATGTGCAGTTTTTATTAAAAAGTTTAATTTTCTTGTAAATATGAATTGTTTGTAGTGTTTGGTATATATGCTCTTGGTATATAGGCAATTAAAAAATACACAACCTATCATTGGTGAAAGGCAAACACTAAAGAATTCCTGTAGGAACAATGGTTAAATCAAGTAATGTCATTTAGATCAATAAATAAGAAGTTGCTTAAACCTAGAACATTAAAAATAAGATTTTTAATATCTGAAGTCTATGTAAATGCCAAAGCATACAAATATTTATGTCCTGTCTCGTGAAAATAAATGTTACAAAAACTCACAGCCATACCTCAAAAAATCCTGAATCATTAGTTTGCTTTGTTCTTTCAGTTAAAAATACCTTAGATATTATCTTTATTATATTGTAGGCTTACTTCACAAACTAACAGGTATAAAGGTTTATTATTTAGCACATAAATCATCTATTTAGAATGGCCCAAAAGTAGTAACAAAATACAAGACACAACCATAACTCTAAAGGAAAAGCAAAAATGATTCAGTTAGGTGTTACACTTAAATCTATGTACAAATTCAATGCCACTGCTCATGCCCTGAGTGCATCTGTCAGCATATGGCAGTTTCTGAGCAAAAGCAAGGGGGGGAAAAACAAATGAGAAAACAAATTTGGAAAGCGCAGGCCATAAAATCGTGTATGGCAAAATAAAACCAAGAAGCTTTGGGATTATTCACAATCTTCCTTCTAAACCTGGCCTTCCTTTCCTGCCTCATTCACTCATTGGGTGGCTTGACTTCACTGCTGGTTTCCTCTACCCCATGAACTGCTCTGCCGTGCATCATAGGGTAAGGAAAAGCAGCAGTGCCACAGCCATAACCAAGGTCAGCAAGACGGGATAGAGCTTTAATGCTACCTGGAGGTCTCCCTGGGCTGACTTTGTATCCCGCAGCTTTGGTTGTACCCAAAGGTCTGCCTGGACTTGTCTTAAATCCAGCTGCTTTGGTGGTTCCCAGGGGTCTGCCTGTGCTGGTCCGGTATCCTGCTGATTTGGTGGTTCCCGAAGGCCGGCCACGCTTACCAGATCGATTGAGATTTTTCTTTTTCTTTAGTTCATCTTTTATCTCTATGCTTCTGCCACTTGTAGTCTGCAAATGCGTTTCATTTAATGGGTCTTGCCTCTGACAAGCCATTGGTTTGTGGCTGACTGTGTGGCTGTACTTGCTTTGCTGGGAGGAATATATGTCAAACTGATCAGCAGCTCTCATGGCATCTTCACTTAGGCAGGAAGGCTTGCCAGGCCCACAGAAAGCAGGATTACTGCTGGCAACAGGATGCATCATTTTCTACCAAAAATAAAAGACAAATATGCATAAATATACATAAACAAATACGTATCTGTATGACAGCAGTCAGTGGGAAAATAGTCTGTCTTCCAACAACTATGCTACCTAAAATTAAGCTAACAGGCAGGACTCCAGACCGCTTAGAAATAAACACACATCGGCAAATACAAAGATACTTATTTTTCTCAATTTAAATACAAGAAGGGACAAATGCCATACAAACTCAACTACACTACTAATTTAGTAGCCATAATGTTCTCTCCTTAGGAACTGGAAATGTGTATAGACAGAAAATCTGTTGTATTTTATAGGCTCTTTTCTTCTAGATTACTAAACCCCAAAAGGAACACAAAAAAGACAAAAACTCTTATTAATATGATTGTTTTATTTCAGTTTGCTGAACATCCTTAGAATGTCTCCCTTTGAGCTTTTATTACATTTCTCACATGTATACTTCTGATCTGGTCAGTTTTCGCAAGATGAACACTTCCTCGTGATTATCATAATTGATTATTTATACAGAATCCTGAGTGTATGTTACACTTTACAAAAGATGGAATATGCCAAACAAAGAACATAATCTCTTGGCCTAAGGTACTGACTTCCTTCAAACTACTCTATCCAAACAGGAGACAGTACCAAGAGTAACCAAAGGTTAAAAATGAATGAACATTTATACAAACAATTGAGATTTACAATACAAATATATGGGTAATAACAATAATAAAATACTCTCTATTTTGAAGATATGGTTATCAAGACAAAAAGTTGAATGTACAACACTGTTTTCTCCCTTGACCATAAATATGGTGTGGAACTTTTCCCCTTACAAGAGCTCTGTGACTTATTAACAAACAATCCAAAGTCTGTTTTGTCTGTGAGGACATCCCTGTGATCTTTTTTTCTCTTTATAAAGGACGTATTACAAACACCGCCATAACAAGCCAGCCCTAGTCATATGGTTAAGAAACATGGTAAATGAGCATTTACATATAATAGAATATTATATTTAAAAAAGATAAGGGTACCAATTCAGATTTAGAGAAAGAGTCACAAATGTATATTAAGGCCTAGCCAGCCCCAAGTTGTTAGATGTTTCCCTATATCCTTCGTACATGCAAAACTGCACCAAAATCTCATGAAAATAGTTACTGCCAGAGGCTAAAAACAGATAATTAATGTGAGACAAAACCACTGTAAATTTATTTCAGTTTATAAAGGCAAAAGGAAATGAGAATCAAGTCATATAACTGAATTCTGTTAAATTACTAAGTATTTGCTGACAATCAACAGATATAGAGCTGTTGGCCATAGCTTAAAGTCTTAATTAACTATGAAGGAAAAACACCTACAATGAGAAGCTACTTGTTTATAGCAGAAGCTTGATAAAGAACATAAATCAAGACTAAGCTAAACAAAAATATTAAAAAGAGTAATTCTTCACTAATTCTCCAAAGATATAACAAGAACTAGTTTATTATCACTAACTCAAATTCTAATTTCAGATGAGAAATCAGGAGAGATCATCAAGATGTGTTCCAAATGTAATATTAGTTGAAAGTGAACAGTTTTTGAGTACTTTCTATGTGTCAGGTAGTTGTACATTATCTGACTTAAACATCACCACAACTCTTTAAGGAACATACTATTTTTAACTCTGTTTTACAGAAACTGAGGCACAGACTTTAAGCAACTCGCCAAGGTCACACTTAGGAAACGGTAAAGCCAAATATGAATTCAGATAATCTAACTTCAGAACCAACAATATCAGAATAGTATACCAGGGTTTCTCAATAGTAGCAGTATTATTTGGGTCATAGAATTCTTGGTTGTGGAGGGTTGTCCTGTGCATTGTAAAATACTTAGCAGCATCCCTGGCCTCTACCCATAGGTGTCAGTAGCTAACCCTCCCTCAATTTGTGACGACCAAACATTTCTCCAGATATTGCCAAATAGTCCTTAAAGGGCAAAATCCATCCCTTACAATGAGAATCACTCAGCTATGCTAAAATGAAAACATGGGACCCAATTTAAAATAGTCCCAAGTTTTTATTCACCTCTTTAGCTACTACCTCTTCACACATCCACAAAAACCTTTCTGTTGATAACATTTACAAATAGCTTTGTTTTCCAAAGTGAAGAAAAGCCCATGTTGGGATCTGTGAAGTGACCAACCACATTCCTCTCCCCTTCAAGTTATAAACTGATTGAGAAATATACACACAAATTAGATAGAAATCAAAACACTAGTTTATTTCCAAGAAAGCTGGACCAGAGACCAATTGCAAATACAAACAAAACAAAACACAGTCAGACCTTTGAACAGAAGATTATAAAAGAAAAGGTGACTCCTTTTTCAATTTTATTAGTCAGAAATCACCCTGCTGGAAAGCTCTAGTAAAAAATAGTAGAAAGGTCCAAGTTCTCTTCCGCAGGTGGCACAGCCAGTAAAGGGAGAAAATTTTCTTTCTACAATCTGTTTCACTGCTTTATAGTTCATGCCTTTTAAGTTCCTATCACTAACTTGCCAAAACCTTTCCTCTGGACCTTACTTTCTTTAACTTCATCTTCTCTTAATATATCAGAACACTAACCATCATCTATTAGCACTCAGTATATATGGAATCTGCTTATATTATGTTAGCCTTTTAGAGGCAAGATGCTGCCATATATCCTTTATTCAGATACAAACAAACTGGAGGTGGGGGGGAACCAAACACACCATTAAAAAGTAGACCTGCAATTTTTTTTTAAAAAAAATGCACCCATCTCCTATTCCTTTAATCTTTTCCAGGAATTTATGAATTAGGTTTGTATCATATTAATTTAATTCTGATGAAGCTCACATTTATTGAGGTCCAACTCCATGCAAAACACTATTCTAAGCACTAAAACACAAAATAGGAGTAAGGCTGTTTATTCCAATGGAAAGACAATGACACACTTAAAGAATATGTCTAAATGGCAAGTCTTCTATATGTTTTGTGATTTCCCCACTGCTGCCAAGAAATCGAACAGTATTCTGGCTTATTCGATAAATGAGTAACAACCTAGGTAAGAAATTTATTGACAATTACCCATGTCAACAGTTAACTAGAAAAGCAAACAAAGCTAAAACCAATCCTTATTTACTTTCAGATTTCAACCTGTTAAGACAGCAGTCAGCACCATTAGATCCTTGTGTGCATGAATTTATATATATTTATATGCATTATTTACATATACAAGCATTAATTCTATATTTAATGCTTCCCTACTCCCACTTCTGGGCTTGCCAACTAACTGTTCTTTCTTCAAAGACTCTTCCCATACTAGAGTTCACTGAGGGGTATGCAGGGCACATTTCTTACGAGTCAGAATGAATACTACATTTCCAGAAAGTTTGCACTAATGAAAGCCAAGAATTACAGAACAGACTGTGTAGACTACCAGAGATTAATTACCTTCTAAAATGATTCACTGGATGTAAGGGCGCCAGCTACGAGCTTCTATATATTTTAACTATGACTAAATTAGAATTTTTAAAGCATGTGCTAGAGCCTGCCATCCCTAAAACTGTTTTACTGTGTGTTTAACCCCTCGAGTCTTTTGGTGAGCAGTTATTTATGAAATAAGCCCTTTCCCTTCTCTTGAATGTGGCAATCACTGCCAACATAAAGAACTATAACTATTTTTAGTAACTTCACAAAACATTCATGAAGTCTTCTAAACACGGAGAAAATTTTCATTTCAAGAATTCTAAGTCTTGCTCTCTTCCAAAGATCAAACATCACATAATTCTCAGAGATTTATTTCAGGTCATTTGGCTCTAACAATTACATAGACCCATAGACAATTTTACTATTCTAAATGAAAGTCCATTTGTGGCCCACCTCAATCACCCAGAAAGTCCATTCAGCAAAGACTGAAACAAATGCCCGTAGCCACGCATCCTGCTCCACCATGGAAAGTTTTGATACTAGAACATAAATAACGGCCTTCTTTGTCTTCCCTCTACTCCTTAATTGTGCCCCACAGCGCAGTTTCGCCAGTGCAAGAATCCTTAGTTGACACGAGGCGTCTAGAAATGTATTTATTACCTGTTATGCCCGAAAGAGATTATTAATGTATCGGCAATAACAACTTTGCAGATGATACACGCCCACACTAGAGAAACGGCTGTGTACCCTCCAATAATCAAGATTCCTAACCCGCTGTGGAGTTCGGCAAGCTGTAGAAGTCCACAGGCCGCTCCATCTAGACGTCCATATCGAAAACGGCAGGCTTTAATATAAAGTGTGGAGGGAGGACTGCTGATTTTGACCTCTCTATGAAAAGAAAGGGTGACCCCCCACACACACACACACACTCCCTCCGCAAGAGGAATTTCCCCCCAATAATGGCACCAAGCGCAGGCTAGGTCCGGGGCCCCTCCTCTTGCTCAGGGCTAGGCCAGAGCTCCTCTCCCGGACGGGTCGGAGACCTTTTCTCACCAGCTGGCAGGCCCCCTTTCTTGACGGCTCGTTGCCTTCTCCACGAGCGCCCGCGCTGGGACTCTGCTCCCATCCAAGCTGACAACCCCCCGCACGCCCACATACCTCAGCGGCTAGTAGCCCGGCCCCTCAGCGCGCCCAGGGGCTGCCCATCGGCTGGGAACCTCACGCTGGCGCCGCTTCCTTCCCAGCCCGCCGCCTCTGCACTGCGCGAGGAAGAGCCCAAGACAGAGGCAGACAGATAGAGCGGCGGCAGCAGCGAGGTGGACGATGGCTCTCGGCTCCGGCCGCTGGCTCCCGGCTCCGGCCGCGACCACTGCTCCGGGTCCTGCCCCGGACGCAAGAGGAAGAGGCCGCCACAGCCCTGTGCTGCTAGGGGAGGGACGTGCGCGAACTCGCGAGGACTACGCATGCGCACGCACACGCACATCGCGAGATCCAATCTCCCGCCGAGGAGAAGCACGCAAGCTCGAGGAAAGTAGCCTAGAAAGCCAGGCTGCGCTTGCGCTTCGTGGGGACCGTCGTGGGGACCAATAGGAGGGGGGCTTAAACCCGAGCTTCTTGCACGGAGCTGGGCTAGAGGGACCCAGCAAAAGGGAAATAACTTGCTTATGCGGGTTGATTTTCACCCCAATTCTGTGATGCTAGAACTACTACTGAGCCCATTTCTCAAGTTACAGGATTAATAAATAGTGGTTAGGATTTAAACCCAGCAGCTTTGTTGTTCCAGGAAACTATGCTTTTAATCGCTGTTGGCATAAAGATTTAGTCTTATTGTGGTTGGTGCTGCCCAAAGAATGTTAACAGGACTCAGCCTCTACCCTTTAGTTGCTTATGGACGGGTAAGGTTGGACCGACTGCAAACGAAATAGAGAGAATTCAAATAATAGGTGTTTGGACCCTCAGGCCTCGATCATGTAATGAAAAGCCTCATTTTGTGGGACATCTGTAACTTAAAAGGTGTTTACATCCATGACTTTAGAATTGTCATATTCGTCATTCCACCATCACAGGAAGGATAGGAGAAGTAGTTTGGTTACAAACTCCAACCTTTTTTTGTAGTTATCGTGAGATTTTTGGCATATCAGTCACTCCATAGAAGCCACTTAGCAGAAGACATTAGTTTCCCCAGTTCTTCCTTCCATGAAGTTGAAGATGTCAGGAGAGTTAGGAAATCTCCTGAGATGAAGACACTTGTAGGAGGTGCGAAGAGGCTAGAAATGGGTACCTGTCGTTTTTGTCCATGCAATGAAGAACGTTTGAGAAGATAATCCTTAGCACTGAGTGCTACAACTAGCACAGTTCTTGGCCAGGTACTGCTGCCAGAAGGAGAGGAGGAGCAACAGTTTTACTGGATGAACACCCAAGCCAAGAGGGAAACCAAATTCAGGACATAAAACAGGCAAGCCCATTTATTTTCTGGCAGGCTGGGTTTCCTAACATGATTCTAAATATTCTAACCAATTACTCCTATAAAACGCTAGAAAACAATACCATACAAACAATAGTATTATCTATAAAATACCAATATATAAAACAGCTAAAAAATGTACACATGAGAGCATATTAAGTATCCTTTAATAAAACTTTAAAATTTTTCTCTAAGTTTTTATTTTTGAAGTGGAATTTGACAATGCATTGTAGTACTTCCATATCCTGACTATTCCAGATCCGTAACTAAACTTTTACCTGAAATGGCATTTGTACATAAAACCACTTAAGAAACAAACTTTTGTACTAACGAGGTCAAATTAATTTGCAGCATGTAGTAGTCAGAGCAATAGAAGTATTCATATGTTCCTGGTTTTGAATGCCTTTTTGCATCCTATGTACCTTGGGCATGTCACGGCTCTTTCCAAGTTTTTGTATGTGTGAAATGAAGATTGTCCTTGCAGGGCTGTGAAATGAAATGAGCTAATAGGTAGAAATATGCACTTCAATCCTAGGTTTGTGGACAAGCAATAAGTAAATTCAACAGATATTTATTGAATGGAAGGCACTGGGGATACAGGTCAGATGTGGTCCCTCATCTCGGAAGTTTACCTTTAGTGAAGTGGACAAAACTCGTGTAATCAGAACACAGCGTTAAATGCAAAGATCTGGTGTTTCCTGATAATTATTTCAAGTTGGTCTTAATGAGGTGCTACAGTATGCACAATACAGGTACAACTAGTGCTGAATGTAGAGGCTTTTTCAAGAGTATAACCATTTATCATCACTTGTTATAACACGAGCACACTTTTAAATGTCACACTTACATGACTTATCTCCCATTTCTTCTTCAAGGGTGTACACCCCTGTAATACAATTTGGACACAAAAATTTTTCATTCCTTCTCCAACAGCTTTAGTCTGGCCCAGTGAAGGCCAAATCATTTTTGAATGATAAATGGTGATTGTATAATGTGACTGGCCATAAAAGGAATCTATCTAGAACTGGGAGCTGGCTGCCTCTAAAGACCTTTCAATTGAGACAAGAAGAGTTCTTAAATACTTTCATTTGAACTGAAAGATATACATTAAAAAAAAAAGAATCTCGATTTCTAGATTTTGGTTTATCAGCCACTGGTTGTCCTTGCTAGGTATACAATTTACACCAATATTGAAAGGCAAAGCAATATGGAAAGATAGCTTAAGAAACTCATTCCCATTCATTCATCAATGGTAACAGTACCAGTATTTATTGAATGCTCACCATATGCCAGGCACTGTCTTTGTATGCTTTAAGGCTTTGTATGTATTATTTTGCCTCATCTTCACAACAACCCTGGAAGGTATTATCATATCTCCATTTTATATATGAAAAAACAGATGTTTTAAAGTAAGCAACTTGCCTAAAGTTGTCCAATATATGTGAATTTATTTTGAATTATGTATATGAAGTTGTACCTATTCTGTAATAATATATATATATATACACAATATACCATGTAACACCATATTATAAATATAGCCAAAAAAATTTAAAGGATGAAAATTTAAAATAAATAAAAGCCCCAATATATCCATCTTGCTTTCCAGTGGCTTACTATACACATGCCCCACTTTGGAGACCGTTGCTTTGTATCACAGGAAGTCAAGATCCAAGAGCAAAAGAAACTGAAGATTATCAGTGGGTTTCAGACTTGGATATGTTTCACAGAATCATTACCACCCCAGACACACTTATAATAGCAACACCAGACCAATAAAAAGTTACAGAGGAACTTGTGCTCTCTTTGAAGCTCCCAGGCACTCACTCCTCTGCTCTCTCCTCCGGGCTTCTCAAATCTGAAACTTGGGCCTTAGACTGGCTTGCGGGATGGAGGACTCTTTTTCAAAAGTCCACAGTTTAGTTCTGGGAGTCTCAGCTCCCAAAGACTCTCTTTGGCAAAGGCAGAGGAAATACTGCCTTCAAGGATCCTTGTACTAGCTTGACTCAGATACCTGAAAGCCTGCTAGGAACTTAGGAATAAAGGCCAAACACACCTTACCAGCCAAGGTTGCTAGAAGTGCCTGGAGTTGATAGGCTGCTAAAAATCCATCTACTATGAAGTGCCAAATTCAAATGATATGCTTTCCGTGGACAAAGAGCACATTTCTCATACTGAATCCTCATATTTTCTTTATTCCACAATAGTCAAAACTGTAAATGAGGACTATTATTCAAAACATGGACTATCAGGTATTTCCATATATTAAAATAATTAGGATTTTTTAAATTATGAAACTAGCTTTTACAATAATGCTAATACTGTCTGAGAGTGTAATGATTCTGTCTGAGAGTGTAACTCTGAGTTACAATTCTCCAAAGGGGTTAAAACTTTTTCATTTTGTACTTTTCCCTCCACAACAAAATGAGGTTAATGCAAAGTTAGAATTTCTTTTTAAAGGCTTGAGCTTCAAAATCATGAACTCCTATAAGCTGATCCCATATTTGGAAGAGAACGGTGTCGAGAAAAATAATCAAAAGTAAATCCCTCACCAGTCATGTGGTTTCATAGTATGTACTTACATGTTAACACATACACCAGCTAAGCCGTAAGGCACTAAAAAGGTGAGACCATTGATACTGTGGGGATTTTGCAAAGAATACATTTGTTTATACGTGTTCTTCACATTTCTCCTTGGATTCCTGCCTGAGGAAAAGCATAAGTTGATATATAACTTATAATCTCATATCAAGTATCTATAATTGGTAACATATCAAAGAATCTTTACCTAGTGAGGGAAATGTAGCCACCTTCAGCTCCAGAGAGCTGGCCTAAGAGCAGAACATATGCTTCACTAAGCAGTGTGTACGAAGATGTTATACTTACTCTGTGTTAAAGGCCCGACTCCAATGAGATTTTATTAAGGTTTTCTGATGGTTGTAACACCTAAACAATAAAAGTTAAGACAGCCTCTCTACCCCCATACACATATTCATCTCTACATATCTTTTTTAAACATTAACTTCAGTTTTTCATACCAGAAGCAGAAGGTATAAGAAAATGCCAGCAGATTCCAATTTTTACATAAAACTGAGTGCCAAAATGAGAACTGGTAGCTCTCGACTCAAATCTAAGAAGAGTGTTTTTATGGTCCACATTAGGCTAGCCACTCAGAATTCTTGCCTGCTCTAAGAACTTAGACTCCATTATCTACAAAGCACAAAAATGGAGCATTTTACTAAACAAAGTGTAGGTTCTTACCCTAGAGTTCATTTCAACTACCATCCCCTCCCCCTCAGCTCCTATCTTAAACAAGCACGATGTTATGTCACTAAAGGACATTAGCTGATGGTTTTATAAAGCAATGCAAAGCAGCATAGAGAAAAGAGCTCACACACAGCCAAGTTACATCTTTGGAGGCTTGGCTTTCTAGCTTGTGATTCTTAAGATGCTGATATACTACTTAGAAGCAGGCCCCACAGCTGACTTCGTGGGCTTTTAAAATCCCAAGTACTCAAGAGCTGGTTCTGCTCAAACAAAAACCTCTTTACATATACAGAATGCCTGCCTCAAAAGAAAGCTTGCATTCAAGTGAACTGTGACTACCAGTTGAATACCATGCCTATACCAATAAGGCTGGTAAGACATGAAATATATCAAATAATAAAGTGTCTAAAAGGAGTCGGAGAGAATTTAGTCATTATTATTTAATTCTATACTTCCATTTTCATGATAAGAGTGTCACTGTAGTAAAATGCCAACCGGCACATGAACCTATTATTTTATCTATAAGCCTAATGTCTTATGCCAAATAAAACACCATAAAAGACTAAGAGGCTTCTTCAGGAAGGTATTTTTGGACAGAACTATATATTTTGGGTAGCAAGTTGCTAGAATTTTAAAATAAAGACAGAGAATACAATACTTCGCTCACATGCCTACCAATGTAAACATTTATATAAACAGCAGAAAACATTTCAGCAAAGATAATTTTAGGAAAAAGAGACTGAATTCACTTTATTTTATAATGAGTTTAGAAAACATGAGCAAATCTTGATATTGCATTAGAAAACAAATTAGTCTGTACATCATTCAATATTTAAAAATCAATGTGACGCTAAAAAAATGTAATAACAAAAATGTTTCGTTTTAGAATGAAATACTATCACTGGTTTATTACAACTAGATATACAAACATAAAGGTAGGATTGCTAAAATGGCATAAAACTTTGAATCTCAAAGTGATCCAGCAGGCTGAAAGGAGCACCAGTTGTCACCAATGTGGGACTGCCACATATTCTATCAAAGGAACAATTAGGTAATAAAAATAAGCAAATAAATAAATTGGGAGGGAAAAGGAGCCCAAGATGTCTGGAATTTTAGAGTAAATGGTTTATTTGGTTCTGTTGTTACATGTGTTTGTTTTGTCTTTTCTTCCTCCAAGAAAGAGAATGATGTGAGGAACCCAAGAATATTTCCCAGTTATATCTTAGTTTTTCAGTAAGGATACTTGATATTGAAGAAATGATTGATACTCCTTGTCACTTTAATATCACTTTAATGTGATATTAAAATAATTTGTTTTTATGGTATACTTTGATTTTTTTCCCTAAAAACTCCAAGAATATTCAAAGGAACTTCTATATCTCTTAATTTAAGAAATATATATATTACTGAAACTGAAAATTTTCTTTTTCCAAGAAGTGAGAACAAAAATATAAAGTTCTAATACCAGGACTCTTGAAAAGAATATTATATCCAATTATAACAATATAAATTAGACTATTCAGGAAATATATGAGGGCTCAAAAATATTTTTGATTTATGATTCCTTATGAACTGAATTTCACTGAGATGCTTCTGTCTAAGTCTAAAACATGGGTATCATTATGTTTGAACGTTTTTGAGAAAATTCACAATGTACTCAATAATCCTAAAGAGAAATCAGATTAAAACTGGTAGGGTATTTATATGTGCAAATGTATAAACAAACACTTTCAGGAAGAAAAAGAAACTATATTAATATTTACAGGCTACAAATCACTTTCTTTTAAGGAAGATTAGAAAAGTTAGTAGCTAGATGTAGAGCCAGAGGCTGTGAGGGGAACCTAAAAGTAGTAAATACTAAAACTCTTTGCAGTGTAAAGAAATGCAAAAGACTCTTATACTACAAATGTTTAATTTTATAAAACCAAAAAGCAGTCCAACTATTGCCCATTTACGATGATAAAAATTGAAACAAAAACTCTGAACCCATTTTGTAAAAATTCTATTATAACATTCCTAAATTCAGTTCACATTGTTCCACTGAGTCAAGTAAGATTTAAGCTTCGGGGAGGACATAAAATTAGACAAAGAATTTTACCTTTTCTGAAGAGATGGTCACAATTTCATTGTAAGAGGGTAGGGTGAATAGCCCCTTAGCAACTTGTATACTTTATTACTTTCAACAGAAAAGTCCAAATATTTCCACTTTTTTTAACTTCTAGAATATTATCTGGATATTTAAGATGGTGATATTTAAGCTTTACATTATAGGACATCATACTCTGAAAACAAGCCTGTTTTAAATATAGTTTGATAATTCTGAGGGTACTTACTGAAAGAAGATTTCTTTAGCAAATACTGGTTTCTTGTATTTAAAAAATCAGCAAGACAGAATTTTAAAAATCTTAATTTACAATACACTGTAAACTGTAGATGACAACTGCCACATGTATCACGACCAACACATGTAAAAAGTTTTTCCATATGTTTTTATAAGACTTTGTATCTTCCTTTATTTGTTGGTTGATATGAATTTTGCTATAATGGAAAATAAAAGATACATGGTCAGAAAAAGCAAAACAAAAAACAAAAAAAGGAAAAGGAAGATAATTTCCTGTATAAAATATTAAGGTAATTTCCTGTACTAAATAATAAAGCAATCAGACATTTAAAATAAAAAATGTTAACATTAGATGGAAGAAGAAAGAACTGTTCAATAAATAATCATTTCTCTGTTCACTGGACTACCTGACAACTATTTGAACCAACTTAATGGTGATGGCATCAAGGTTCTTTTTCTATCACTCCTTAGTGAAATAGTCTAAAGCACTTGATTTAAAGGTGGTTTTTCTTCTTCCTTCTTTTTTTGTACCTTATCTTTAAACCATTTATCTCCGCAAAAGAATGTTCTTGCAAACGGAATTTTAGAAAAGACCTCAAAAACACATTCTTAGAGAAGGGATAGTTAATTTCCTTTCAAAGGGCACTCTTCCCCATGCACACTGTAAGAACAGTTTTCAGGCTTCAACTGATACTAAAGACACAGGGATGTGTCTGCCTCCTTTGGAAAGGTGATCTATAAAAGGAGCTTTTCCAAAATCAAATTAAGTCCTTACCTAAGTTTAAAAACACTGACAATACCTGTATTAGTAAAAATGTAGAGAAATTGGAATTTTCATACAATGCTGGGGGGAATGTAAATTGGAAAATTATTCGGTAATATCAAGTTAAAGCTAAACTGCACATATCCTACAATTAGTAATTCTACTCTAAGGTATATACTCAAGAAAAAAAAATCACACTAATGTGTATCAAAGAGACATGGAAAAATGTTTACAGAAGTGTTATTCAAAAAACCAAAAACTAAAATAACCCCAAAGTCCAAGATATAAATTAATTGTGGTATAGTCACATAATTAAATACTACACAGCCATGAAAAAATAGTGATAACATCAGTGTGCTTCTTACTTTGTGAAAATGTGAGCTATGTTTATGATTTGTGTACTTTTCTATATTTACATTATAGCCTAATAAAACATTTACTAAAACAAATAAGTCCTTGAGGTTTTCACTCACCAGGCGGATCAGTTCTTCTTTTATGAGCCTGGTGATTTCTGCCTTTGCTTTCTGTACAGCCAATTCATTGGCACCTAGTGAGCAAGGGGAAAACATTATTCATATTACTAGAATTACACTGGATGTTTATCCATGTCAAGGAGGTCCAACAAGAATACTATAGGTGACTTTCCAGAATACTGTACTGCCTGCCAAGATAGCCTTTCAATACCTGGTGGAACATCATCCACATTATATAATGGCTGCTTATTATTCTCATTACTTTTAGAGTTTCAAATGTAGCAAGTGAGGTCATATTACATGTAGTATTAATGGTTCTTTTATGTTGACTAAAAAGTATAAAGAAAAGATCAGCAATTTGTCCAAGAGAATAGGAAAAATTTCAAGGGAAATATAACTTCCTTGGTTCATTTATTTAACAAATGTTTCAGAAAGCTGTCATCTGAGCAGTCTTAAATATGAATGGAGGACTAGCCAAGCTGAAGAAGAGATGACATAGAGGGTATTTTGCAAAGGGAACCACATGTACAATGGTATAGATTAAGAAAGGCATGCTTAATTACTGAAGCGTAAAAGTAATATTCCATAGTTGGAAAACAGAATATGTAAGGACATAGCCAGATAGCAAAGTGGATGAGACAGGCATTCACACAGTTACAGAAACATTCATTCATATGGTTATTAATTCAAGAAAAAGTTAAGTACGCATCATGTATCGTGAGATTCGTTATACAAAAAACTCATTTATGCTCTTTATAACCTTGTAGACTACTAGAAAAAAGAACTTGTAAAGATATTACAACAGAATGAGTGGCGATGAAGTAGTCTACCAGAATAACTTTTAATATCACTTTTAAGAAGCTTTCCTCAGCAGTTTTTTTCTTCATTCCTCTCACAAGACTGTGTTCACACCTCCACAAAAACACATTTTTTAGGTAGAATGGACAAAATACTTTTTTCTGACTAGATATGAACAGTGAAGAAGAGGTACAAAGTAAGATGCTAAGAGCTGAGTAGCAAGTAAAGTACGATGTAAAGATTATGAACCCAAAAGGAAGAACAGGTGTTATCAGCAGTGATGGTGGGTGAAACTCAATTCTGAGATCACTATAATTGAGGTGCTCATGGGACATATAGTTGGAAAGGTCAATAAGGCCAATGGAAATACGAAACAAGTTCAGGAGAGACAGATTTTAGAGAGCCATCAGGGAACATGTGGAGGGATCTGAAGCCAGGGGACAATGCTAGGGAGTAGGTAAGTCTAGAGAGGTAGCATAGCGCACACTAAGAGGAAAAGAGCTAGACCAAAGAAGTGGACTAAAGATTAAGGACTGGAAGTGGAATGTCAGAGAATAAAAGGGGAACTAGGGTTGCAATGTAAAGAACTACCTTTTAATCATTCTATATAGAAAACCAAATGAGGAAAACAATGCACAAGAAATGTGAAAAATTTCCCCCTTATTAGATGTGAATAACCTTCTTGACTCCAGGGAGAGGAAAGGAGGGGTGGAGGAGAGAATGGGGAAGGAGAGGGGAGGAAAGAAGAAGAGGAAGAGGGAGAAGAAACAGTTTAACAATAGGAAGAAAAGGGCCTTGAGTATGGTTGTGAAGTCATAGCCACCAACGAAAACGTTTTTAAATGGGGGCGCTGGAAGGGAAGAGAGGTGGATGAGAGTGAAACAAGGGTAGAATCAAGAGCCAAGCCAGAATGAAAATTACAACCAAAATGAAATTCAGGAGGAAAATATGCTACCTGGCATAAACTGAAGTTTGTTGATAATTCCGTTCTATTTTAAAAAGAAAAATGACACTCTCACCTAGATCTAAATGGAAGAGTGATTTTTCTACTTTAGTTAGACCCTGACCATTTGGACTAGTTTAAATTTCTGACTTAACACAGCTTCTTTAGGTAATAGATTACATATGTTTATAAGCTGCCATGAAAAAGAGGCATTTCCTTTCATTGGTCCTAAAACAACTCTGGCTGCTTTTAAGGGATTCTCCACTAGTAAAAAGAGAGTCACAAAACAGGCTATAAATTATACAGGGTGGCTAAGCACGTAAGTCCTTCCTGTTCTCCTTCCCGCTGCCTGGTGGGAGGCCTGGAGCTGCTGAGCCATACAGAGCCTCCAAGGAGCCAGGCAGTGGGGTCCCTCCAATTATAGAACTAGAAACAGATGACACTAGGCTCCTTGCAACACCTGTTTTCATCCTATTAGTGTTCAGTTGATTCTGTTGGAGTTTAAAAAACTAAAAGATTCTTTAAAATCTACTCATCTATGAAAATTTTTCAAAGATTTAGATCATTTTAATTATCAATCTCCAGCTCTTATTTAGTCTCTAGAATTTAAGATTCATTTTTGACAAGGTTATCTTTTCACTGGGAGGGGGGTAAGCTTATTTAGATTATAAAAACTAGGCATTATTTCCTGAGTACAAGTTGACAGTGAAAAGAAGTGACCAGAACCACTCTAGGTGGACAGAAAAGTCAATAGGAGCTGTGGGTTTCTCAATTCACTTGAGAGTACAGGAGGTATATTCTGATAAAATTACATGTAAACTAAACTTTGATATATTATACTATACTAAACAAGCATAATTACTTTTAAATTAATAAACTACATAGAGGATCCCTTTTCAGAGCAGTCATGTCTCTGCTTTAGCTCTTTATAAGGTAGACATTTAAAATACTGGTTTTGCTTAAATGATACTCATGATATTCAAGCTGAGGCTAAATGCTGCCTCTATAAAAAAAATTTTATCATCAGATTCCACTGGATGACATTGTGTCTCCACCCTGTATGGCCTCATGAACAAAGTAGTAAGGGACACCTGTCCAATTCCAAGTGCAGAAAGATGTCAGCGTAACTTTCTCTCCTTAAAAATCTGGATCCCAACAACTCCCCTATCACTACGAAATAAGGAACAGTCTCACGTGATTTAGAAACACACTGAGTCACTAGCAGACGAAAAGTCTTTCAGGATACATAAAAGGGTACCATTTAAAAACCTGACTTGAAATAGATGAGTCAGTTTCTCAGTCACAATCACAAACAAAAAAATGCAATTTGCCTAGTTCTGGACCCTCATCCTTTATACACCATTTAAAAACATGTATGAATCTTATTTTACAATAATGGTAGAATGGCAATAACATGGAAAATATAAAGGCTGCATCTGAGTTCTGTGTTGGTCACAATTCATCATTATTAATTTTAAAAAGCCCTATAGTGAGAGTGACACTGGTGAAAATGGCAGAGCAGGGAACTCCAAAAGCCTGTTCCTCTACAAAAGCAGCAAATAAACTTGGAAAAACTATTAAAATCAACTTTATCGGAACTCTGAAAACTAATCAAAAGTTTACAGAAACCAGGCAAACACTTATTAAAAAAAAAAAGGCTTAATCTTGGTAACAGAACTTTTCAGTGTTTTAAGTTTGACCCCATCAGGCATTTTTGGCCAGGAAACAATTTCTGTTTAGAGGTAAATGGGATGCATACTGAACATGTGTTTCTCTTGTTGTAGTCTTTATAAAGAAGCCACATAAAAACAATTAGAGGTCACTGATTAAAAGGAAAGTGACTTAAATAGGCACAGTACTAATTTATTTTCTGTGAAATTCTGTCTGTTTTGGCCAGAAAAGAATCAAACTCTAAAAATAATACCTAACATAATTAAATCATTTTAGTTTATCTTTTACTATGAAGCTTACCTAAAATTATAAAATCTTCGCAAAAATCAAAAGATCTGCCAAAATATAACAAGAAAAAGTTAACTAGTGACACCTTTTTTAGAAAGTTCTTTCAGTGGATCTAAATCATCTTCCACTGATCTTTCCAACAACAAATTTTAGAGCTGAGCTATCTAATAGAGTAGCTACCAGCCATGTTGTTAATTTAAATTTATAAAATTTAAATAATTTAAAATTTCTCAGTCACAATGGCCATGTTTCAAGTGCTCCACAGCCATCACAGTGAGTTCTATTGGACAGTGGCTGCTTTAGAGAAATCAGATGGATATGCCTGACAAATATTTTGTGTCCTGAAGAAGCTATAGAGCTTAATAAGATGCGTTATTCAGAAAATTTATCAAGTGTCTATCACTGGAAATACAGCAGGTAACAGCCACTGCATTCAGAGTCACTGCATTCTAGGAAGGAAGACACAACAAGTAGAGATAAAATGTCCATGTCATGAGCACCATG
>NW_006443124.1:9440115-9481149 GCF_000325575.1 Pteropus alecto
AGAGCTACAGAGTAGTGAAGTAGGATCAGGTAAGGCTTCCTTGTTAGAAGTGATGTGTATGATTCAAAGTACTAGACTGGTGTCTGAAATTATACAAGGTTTGGGAGCAGGTCCTTTGCAGCCATCTAAGCCATTTAAGTAGTGAGTATGCAGACTCTAGGGTTATATGACACATGGAGGAAATTTCTCCACAGGTGCAACAATAGTATTCAACAATTATTTAGTTCATTAAATAGATGAAGTGGATCTGGCTGGTCTATACTTAAAAAGTCTTATGAAGATGTTCAGGTTAAAAATAAATGAAGGGAAGTGGCTTATTCTACTATGCAGTGGAATAATACATTAGGAAAATACATCAAAATGGAAACTGTCTTTTGAACTCATTCATGAATGTATGAAGGTTAAAAAGCAAACCACATCACTCTTAGATAATGCATTACTTATATCCTTTGAGTTATGTTATTTATAGTTATTTTTTTAAAGGTATGCGTGAACTTTTTCATATGATTTTTAAATTAACATAATATATTTAATAGGTATGCATGAACTTTTATGGGAATAATTTCAGAGGTAATATTTGTTTAAACATTCATTAAGTGGACTATTAACATAGTTGATTTACTTTCTAACCTAAACTTTAGCCAGAATGTTCTACTTACTAGAAGCATAAACAGATAAATCCTTAAAAGTTCTTTTCTTTTATAGTGACTTTTGAATTTGACTGAACTGTCAAAACTGAAAGTCCCAAACAAAGATCATTCACCTGTACATGTACTAAACTTCTAAATAAAGACCTCAAATAATATATGAAACAACTTTTTATAGGCATTCCTTACTTTCAGTACTCTCTAGCACTGGCCTCACATTCTTTAGCTATAAAAGACACAACAACCTTGAAACAGAATCAACAGTACGTACTTTCAATTGCCAAGTAAATTTTCCTCTCTCCTTCCTTGGGTTCTTTGCCTGGTGGGAAGTATGTTCCTCTGATAGTAATTGCGGCTTCAGAATATTCACTGATCCTCTGCAGAGCTTCCTTAGAGGTAACTTTCCACCTAGCAGTCTATAAAAGAAAGGTGGGGGCGAGGAAGGTAAGAGGAGAGAGAGAATCACTTCATAACAGGGTTAAAAAAAACCTGGTGTACTGAGAAAGAATAGATTGTCTAAGTCATATTACGGTCAATATTAAGATGATAACACCTTCATCATAAATTCACTTAGATTCTAATGTACCTAGACCATTTTCGTAAAAATGGAATTTCTATTGTTGTCTCCCTCATCCAGATAAAAAGTGAAGTATCCATTTAAAATGTTCTTGGGTTTTAACTCACAAAGAAGAATTTTTACTCCAAAATAAAAGAAGTTTAAACTATTACTTGCCTGTGGGAAGTCATTGATCTCTAATTCTTCCTCATATCTCTTAAAAGATTCATTCTGTCCACCATCCTGTCTTTCTTCTTCTTGTTTCTCCAAAGGCACATAATTGAGCTTGGCATTGATCTTTTCAGCAAGTTGCTCCGCAATGGTTTTTGCAGATACAGTGGGAGCCAGGATGGTACCTCCTCTGAGAATTGCATTGGTGGCCTGTTGCATTACATCCTGCAGTTAAAGAAGACCTACAGTCAAATCTCAAATGAGGGCAGAGACGACATCAAGGACCCCACCACAAATTATTCTCTCGAAGACCACTAACTAAAAGCATCTTTCTAATGTAGAGTCCTAGCATATGTGCAATTTAGTATATATTTATAACTGATAGTCTGACATGTCTCTCTTACTTGGGTGAGAAAATTAAAGAACATTCAACTCTATATTAAAAGTTCTACTGGATCATAGATAATTAGGTAACTCAATATCAAATATAGTATAATATTTCTAAAATCATTTACATGCTTTACTATATGTCTAACATGGACAGAATTCTTCCATGGGTAACACATGACTCATACCTCAAGTTTTTCCAACAGTGAAAAGTTACAGCTATTTGATTTCCCCAATAAAAGTTATTAGCAATATTAACCCCAGAGAATATTAGGTTAGGTACTAGAATCCCTGTTCTCAGCATAGGCTTTGGTAAACACTTCATGATAACTCACTCGCTAAACAAAACAGATGCAGAGATCTGAGGCTCCAAGCCCTGGTTGTGGGTGCCTCACTCAATTAGTCCACTAGCCTGTGACTTGGTCAGCCCAGCTTAGATGTTACAGATCTCAACCTACACAGCCTACTGGAGGGCCCTGCAGATCCCTAAACTCTAAAAATCTTAAAAATGGTGAGCTATTCTTTGGAAATGCTATGAAAATTTACCCTTAGTTATTAAAACAACAACAAAAAAACACTCTGAAGAAAAGGATAACATGTAAAATATTTAACATATTTTTCTGTTTAAAATCATGTTAGTTTCAGGCACGTAACTGGGCGTTTGTACTTCCAAGGAACGTTTGTATGCTCAATAAGCCACCCAATAAAAGCAGATCAAGAGAGAAAAAGAGTTATTTCTTTAAAATTATGGTAAGAGCAATCAAAATAGTACTTTATAAAACTCTCCATGCCTGACATGCTAAAAAGTCAGGCTTCCAGAGTGGGCATTAACATCTGTTAACCACACTAAAGAAATCATCCAAATGCAATGATCAAGGAATTCTGTATTCACAATAATGTTAAACTCTCACTAACTCAACATCTAGTGAACTTGTTATTCACTTCTGCCAACATAATTCCTGAAAAGCATTTAAATCAAAGAACTTACAGAAAGTATTGACTAAAACTCAGAACAAATTACTTAATACCTGGGACTCAATGCCCAAATTCTTCTGAGCATTGATTCTAAGAGCCAATCTCTTAGCAATTTCTAATTTCTCAGCATTTCCTGCAGTTGGAGCAGGAACACTGGATGTTCCAGGAGCAGCCATATCCTTTACTCTCTTCTTTGAGTTAAACATGCTTTCAATTTGCTCATCAATCTAAACAAGAAAAAAAAGGGTATTAAAAATACCAATTTAGGTATATCTAAGAAACTAATAAAGAATATTCCTACCAAAAATCTAAAATCAGACAGTTACATTTAATTCAACCATACAGATTAATAAGAAAATATACCAGCTGTTCATTAAGGGCGACATGTTTCATTTTTGAAAATCAGTTGTCTATGGTGAAAAAAGAGTTGTCTATGGTGACCAAAATTATGTATTATTTACGGTGCTGCATAAACCACTTATGCAGATTCCTGCATGGTCCAGAAAATACATCCCTGTTCATCAAATGAAGAACGTATGCTAACAAGACAGAGCAGCCAATATGATGCAGCCAGGACGCTCCAGAGCTCAGGCCCTGAGGACATATCGTACTGCAATGAAAGAGGCTGGAAGGTCAATAACTCAAGGCCAGTGGACAATTAAAAAAAATTAAAATATAGTCATCGATTCTTAGGGTGAATGGTACAAAAAGTTCCTAAGACAAGGCTCCCAAAATTCTCCCCAACTCCTAAAATGCAATTGGATTTGCCTAAAAAACTGGATAAGAAAATTGAAAAAGATGGCTTTACTTGCTTTATTCCTTTGAACCAAGAAAGAAAAAAAAGAAAGGCTGGTTTCACCATCAAAGCAAGAGCAATGCTGAAAGCCTCTGCTCTCCAGGAATCACATGAGTCCTACCGGGACTGTAATCCTTAGCTTTGTCACATCTACCTCGTAAACTATTTGCATTTCCTTTTAAAGATGCCTTCTGGCCAACAATGATTGACACTGCCAACTAAAGAGATGCAAACCCCTTCATATACTCAAATTAGGCTAATAAGCCCTTATCTTCTAAATCTCAAATGCAGAGGAAATTCTGTTCAGGTTTTAAAATTAATTAGGTTAATTCAGAAAGCCCTTTTACTGAAATAGAAACAATCAACTTAGCTTCTTTTTAAAACATTTGTTATCTAAATTAGGGGTTTTAGTTATCAACTATTTTTAAACTTAACATTTAACTAAGTAAAACTGTTTAAAACAGCATACATAGCATTAAAATCCAAAACAAAATAATGCATAAAATCAGGAATGTGTGTGGTGTTAGTTGATGGGGGTAACTTTACTTTTGACTTTATTTACTTCTGTTTTGTTCTAATTTTTTTTTTTACCAAAATTATGTATTATTTTAACAACCAGAGAAACAACAAACATATTTCATATTTTACTGTGATATTTTAAAAAATGTTCTCTTCCCTTCAAGAGGTAAAGCCTGTCCTTGAGAGTGGGCTGGACTAGGTGACTTACTTCTAACAGACAGAATAAAACAGAAGTGCTGGTTTGACTTCAGAGACCACTCATAAAAGGCACAAAGTCTTCCTCTTTGCTCTCTCAGATCATTCATTCTGGGGGAAGGCTGCCGCTATGTTGTCAGGACAGCAAACAGAGCAGTAAAGAAGAGAAGCATGCTGCTAACATCAAAGTGAGTGAGCCATCTTAGAAGAAGAGGGTTCTGCATCAGTCAAGCCTTCAGATGACTGCAGTCTTATGGGACCCTAAGGCAGAAACACCTGGCTAAACTGCTCCTGATTTCCTGACCTTTGGGAACTATGAGATAATGTTAATAAATGTTGTTTTAACCTACTGAGCTTTGGATTGATTTGTTACACCATAACAAATAACTAAAACATTGACTTAACTGAATTTTAAACCAGTCTGGTATACCAGAAAGAAATGGCCCAGGCTTAATAGGAGACCTGGGTTCTGGTCCTAGCTGTATTTAATGACTAGTGTGTAGTCATGGACCAAATACTTTTCCTGGGCCTCAGTTTCCTCAAATAACAAAATCAGCTTGAATTCTCGATTCCCAAAATTGTGCTCTAAGCTAAAACTTAATATGGTATGTCAAAAAAATGTTTTATGATCAAAAATCAAATATGTTAGAGGATTTCTGGGTTAAACAAACTTAAACAAGCTTCTTTAATTAAGGACTTTTCACATCCTTTCATACGTTAATACCACTACTAGTGGTATATACTAGGCAGATTTCCCAAAATTATTTTATAATGAAAACATCTTTTTCTAAAGCTCAAGCTTCTGGGCGGGGGGAGGTTCCATAGAACACTGTGAAACCTTCAACTTGCTAAGTCCTCAGGATCCCTCTTCAATGGCTCACAAATGATTTCACAAGCAAAGAACATGGACTCTGAAGTAAGAATGGAATAGCTGTAAGGAATAAAATAATCCCTATAAAAAAGTACTTGGCACAGTGCATGGTACTTAGAAGCACTCAATAAATGTTGACTATTATTATTAATAAGGATATTCTATAACGATTAAATTTAAAAAGACAAAAACAACATTAGTACCAATGCTGTTAAAGGTACAAGGAGCCAGGCACTCTTACATGCACTACAGTGAGTGCAAATTGGTATACTCACTTTATTGAAGGACAATCTGACAACGTTTTAAGACCAAATTAGATATACCTTTTGGCCTAGCGATTCCTTTTCTACACTCACCCTCAAGACTAGATCTAATGAATGTACAAAGCAAAATGTGCAAGAATGAGAAAGGAAGTATAGTTTATAAGTACAGTATATTCCAAATAGTAAATATATAGAAACGATCCATGTATTCCAAAATAAGGGTTTGATTTATTAAATGGTAGAACAGCTATATAATGAAATATTACATAGCCATTAAGAATACTGTACTGAAATGCGAAGATTGCAACTACTGTTGAAGGTTATAAAGCATTATGATCTCATTTTTGAAAAAATACATAAATACAGGCACATGTGAATATATGTATAAATACAGAAAAAAGTTGGGAAGTGTACACACCAAGGTTTCCACTAACTGGCCATTGAAACAAGCATAAGGTAAAACCTCCAGTACAAAAGGAACAACTACTTCAACTGGCAAAAATGAGGCTCAGAACAACAATACTTACATCGACTGCAGCATCCTCATCATCTGAATCTTGCAGACCGAGAGCTGCTTTTTGTAACTTCTTCCTCTCATTAGCCAAGGCTTGCTCTGTTTCATCAAACTTGAATCCCTTACCAGAGAACCCACTACTTTTTTTAATTATTTTCCCTTCCTTTCAAGGAAAAAAAAAAAAAGTTTATTTCATAGTAAAAACTTTAATGTTCAGGAATTTATGGCAATTAAATATTTTCCAACGTGGTGTATGCCAATGTAACAGAAACACTTCATCAAATGTGAGAAAAAAATAAAAATTCTACATAGACTACTACTCAAAATACTAAGTTAAAAGGAAGGATTTTGTTTTCACTCCTTTTCTCTCCCTCTCTAAAGAGATAATTGGAAATAATCCTTTCAAGATTTACAATTATTAAATATTCAACGTTTAGAACACATTAAAAATTTGCATAAAAATGGGAGTTAAAAAACTCACAGCTTTCTGTTGATCTTTGAAGTCACTCCACAGTTTCTCTAGATCAGGAGGCACTGTAGTCCCTGACAACTCAAGAGCTTTAATGATATCACCAGCATAACGAGCTTGATCTTCTGTGATAAAAGTATATGCATAACCCTAATGAATGATGAAAAAGTGGAACTATTAGACATTAACAAGATGAATCTTAGATCACAAATAAGATAAAATCAAAACCACCCAATAAATCCTCTTAAGACTGACTCCATTACTAAAGAATTTTAAAAAACCGTAAGAGTCCTACTAAATTCTTCAATGGTTCAAAGAGAAATATCTAAGTTTAATATTTAAAAATGAAATAAGCAAAACCAGAAAATGTCTAATTTCTTATACATAAGTAGAACTATATGTGATTTTACATAAATGCACAATTGCGCTGTCATATGTATTGTTTAATATAGTATTTTTATCTTTTCCTTTTTTGCTTCCATTTCCTTCCTCCACTACCTACTGCACCACTCCTCTACACCAGCTAACCCATTATCAACTTCTTAAAATGTAGCTTCCGATATTTTTTTCAGGACCAATAAAAGATATAAAATCATATATATGTACATATGTATACATATATAATGTTTTTATATACAAAAGTGAGTTGTTTTATATATTTATTTATTTCTGTAACAGTCTTGGCAAAATGAAGTCAGCCATGTTACCTCCCTGGGATTCTCTAAAGCCTAAGGCTTCGTGTGTCACCAGTATCTTTTTGGTTCAGACAAGAAAGACTGGAGTTAGAAGTATAGGAATAGCAAACCACAATCAGATTGCCATATTCACAAATACTCTGCCCCCACCACTGAACTGTTATAAAATTTAAAACATGGTTTAATATTTTATTTCAGAAATATCCGGTCATTAGACTTGACACATCGTCTGCTTCTGTACTGCCCATGAGCTAAGAATGGTATTATGTTATTTTTAAGGTTGTGTACACATGTACACACACACACGTGTACATGACAGACAGCATATGTGGCCCCAAAAGGCTACAATTTTCACTACCAGGCCCTTTACACAAAAAGTTTCCCAAATCACAGAGTAACTCAAGTTAAAAGAATAAATACCATCACTACTTATTAGCTGTGTAACCTTAGGCAATTAACTTCTATGTGCCTCAACATTTCTCATCTATTAAATGGGAAGTAATATCATCCACCTCAAAGAGAAGATAAGGATGAAATGAAATAAAATATGCAAAGCACATCTGTGTCTGGCACTTAATCAGTACTCCATAAATATAACCTATTACTATTAACATTATTATTGCTTCAATATGCAGAAATGTCTAGGGTTGGAATATCAAGTATATCATCAATGTTTCCAACAACAGAATATTCTGTGGTATTCAAAAATAATTAGACCTATATACTTATCAGAATACATCAGTCAAAAAAACAAGTAAAATATATATATATATATGTATTGCAGGGAAACAGGTGTGAGTGTATTTTATGATCCCATATATTTTTAAATGCAGTGAAAGAGATCCATGGGTATATATAGAAATTTGTAGACAAGAAAAAAACCTAAAACACAAACGGTTAACACCATCTGCCCATAGAGAACAGCTAGGTATCTAATAATTTTAACGACATTTATACATGTATATGTATATAAATGATGAACCTCAACTATTCTCCATGGTCTGATGATTGAGATTTTCAAAATGTCCCCATAACTCCTATTATCTACTCCTTAAAATACTAAAAAAACACTTATAGTAATCAACTTATTAAAAAGTTCTTTTTACTTTGTTGCCTGCTCTTCCAGTCCGTCCTGCTCTGTGCACATAATCTTCATAATGGTTGGGGCAGCTGTAATTTACTACAAGAATCAGATGTTTCACATCTAGACCTCGGGCAGCAACAGAGGTGGCCACGAGAAGTTTGCAGGTCCCATTCTTAAAGTCATTTATGATGCTATCTCTGTCATATTGATCAATACCTGTAAATTAAACGTAAGTAAATTAAACTAAGAGTTGTAAAACCACATATTCAAACTAAACTCTCCACTTCCTCTGACATTCAGAGAAAGAAGTGGAAAACTGAGTAAAGAACAAATCCAACTTATACTGACTACACAGCCAACAATTACAATATAGAAAATAAAATACTAAGGAAATTTAATGGCAATATCAAAGGTTACTGCTATTAACTCATTTATGAACCTTCCAGGGATTGACTGTCCCCTTTCTTATATATAAGGCTTATAACTGCAGAAGCTCAATCTTAGAATCACTAACCTAAACCTGTTTCAGGAGCAACGGAAGAAAAGGCAGGCACATTTCAGACTATACTGGTAGGATTGAGAACTTCCTCCTTCTGTAGGTTATTTAGAGCCTTACTACTCAGTTTTGTCCAAGGACCAGAAGCTGCATCATATGGGAGCCTATTAGAAATGCAGAATTTCAGACCCTACCCAAACTACTAAATCAGATTCTGCATTTTAACAAGATCCTTAGGTGATTACACATGCATACTAAAGTTTGAGGTACACTGGTTAAATATACCTAATTGGATCTCTCAAATATATAACCCAAAGAGCCTTAGACTGAGTGACAAAGCAGAGCATAAAATGCCAAAATGTTCTATTACAAGATGCCCAGGCTACAAATATATTTGATAATGGGATATCTAGGAATCTCTAGTAATTCTCAAACCCTGAAACTCATTTTTGCAGGAGATATTCTAAGATTTCATATAAAACCTAAGTTTAACATGCACAGAATATTTAGCATGTATATATTAATATCAATTTTTAGTATTATCTAAAATTTGAAATAAACTCTTCAAAGACTGAATTAAACAAAGTACTTGGATCTTATGTCAAAGAAAACTAGGATACAAAAATCCTAGTACCCAAAAATCTCATAAGAAAAATTTATGGAATCAGTATCAATATACATCTAACCTTATAATTAAAACATACCAAAACTTTTACTTTAGCCTGAGGTATCCTGACTACTAACCCAACTGCACATATTTTATTCCATGGAACTGAATATAATATGCTAACTGAAGCAACCATTAAGCCTATTCCTTTTTAATGTAACCTCAATTTTGTTCACATAACCATCCAACACACAGCTACATATACCAAACCGGAGATGAACCTAATTCTGTCTTAGGAGGTGAATTATGATTAGTGTAAACCAACCCTTCTCAAACTCTCAGCACTCAGGCCAGCTCTACACTCTTAAATAAATTAATGAGGAACAGACCTAGGGAGCTTTAGTTTATTATAGTTCATCTCTATCAATATTTAATGTATTGGAAACTAGAACTGAGGACATTTTAAAATACTTATTAACTTATTTAAAAATAACAATAAAGCAATTACTTGTTAAAAGTTTTTGTGAAAAATAACTTTCCCAAACAATAAAATAATTTATTAGAAGCATGGAATTGTTTAATAATTTTGCAAATTTCTTTAACGTCTGGCTTAATAGTAGTTGGAGTCTCCTATCTTCTGCATTCAATGTTTCACTATTGCCACGCAGCCTCTAGAAAACTAAACACTCATGAGATGAGAGTTAAAAAGGAAAATAACGCCTACAGCCATGCTACCCTGAAGAAGCCCGATTCCATCTGATCTCAGAAGCTAAGCAGGGTCGGGCCTGGTTAGTACTTGGATGAGAAACCACCTAAGATGACCAGGTGCTGTAGGTATAAAAAATAAAAAAAAAGAAGGGATTGTAAGCTGACAAGGTCTTTGCAATCTATGAGTTCAACCAAGGGTTGCCTCGCCTAAAAAATAAACAAACAAACAAATAAATTTTTTAAAAAAGGAGAATAACATGTTGGGGTTATTACAGAAATACTTTTGACTTCGTGAACCCCCTGAAAATGTCAGAGACCCTCAGGGATCCCAGCACATACAACCATTGATCATTCCTCTTGCCTATGAATGATTTAGGCATAAGCATGTAATGCAATTCTGACCTAAGAGAGAAAAGTACAGACAGGGGATTATGAGAGAACATTTCCTCATTTATATAAAAAACACACATTTCCACTAATGTAGCAGAAACTCTTATTGGACCAACTCTCCTACAGATAATAACTATAAATTCTGGACAAAATATATAGGACAACGACCTAAAGGCACTAGAGAGTGACTAAAAGCAGGTAGAAACTGGGCGTTGATACTTGGAAAAATGTAATGATACTGGTTGAGGTTACAGAATGTTATTATTTATTTTAAACTTTGTTTTGACGGAGAGTAGGGCAGGCCCTGGCCAGCACAGGTAGGGAAGTCAAAACTTGAGTAGAAACAGTCTTACTGACAAGAAACAGAAGAAAGATTTCAAAACAAACTCAGGACCAGAAAAGAGGGAATAAATCCCAGAAAGAACAGAGTGGGCACACTCAATTACGTGTAAAAACGCTGCCCAAATATCTGACTCCTAAACTACATATGCATGAGACAGAATCCAAGCACCCCAGCTACAGCTAACAAAAATTAAGAGATTTCAGATTTTGTCCATTACAAAGACTGAGTTTAGAATATGGGTCCAACTAAGTTAATGCCCTTGTTTAAAAATAAAACAAAACTCCCACATACATATAATGGTGATGTTACAAAGAAATTAAAATGTTATTTAAAATTTTTTATTAAAGCTCTAATGTGAATCATAAAAATCTCTAGGTAACAAAGATACAACGGAAAAGAATATAATATGAATCAGAAAATTTTAAGTTCAATTCTTCCTTCGCTAATTAATGGCTATGGAATTTGGTCAAACCAATGTATTGTTTTTTTGTTTTCTTTATTTCTAATAATACTTACCCCCACAGAGCTTCTGTGAATTAAAACTTAGATGATATAAATTTTAGTTCTAAATTAAGAGTAGAAAGTAAATAGTATCATCCTGAACACAGCACACTACTTGGTCAAGTTAAATACTAAACAGAAATTGTATTAAATACTACCTCCGTGAAGAGACATGCAAGGATAAGATGCTCTCATTAAATCTTTCAAGAGACCATCGGCATGTTCCTGCTTATCCACAAATATAATGACAGATCCTGATTCTTGATAATGGCCCAGAAGCTCAAGTAACTTCAAGAATTTCTTTTCTTCTTCAATCACAATCTGAAAACACCAAATTGCACCAAGTTAATGGAATAAAAACAAATACATCTCTTGAACAAAAATACTCATTTTATTTGTGGCAAATGGATAAATAATAGCACCTTGCTATATCATTAGGAAAGAGCAAAAAAATATATATTGATTTTAATTAGTAAACCAATAAGACAAGAAGAATTTTGTAACTTTCAGAGTAAGAGGCTTGTAAATGATCAACTGTCCTCTCTGCCTCTTAATTTCACATCCTATTAACCAAAGAATATGATAGCTTATGGACATTTCTATCTACCAGCCCATCACTTATGGTGGGTGTAATTGAAAGAGCATTTTAGACAGTCAGTTCCATGGACTAGCATATTCAAGTGTATCTGGTAAAACATTAAAGACTAGAGTTGATGTATGCTATTTAATTTTAGAAATTATCTACCTACATCACAAACAATGATCCCAAAAGGATCACATACTGCTTAAGCATCCAGGGAACTGGGGATTTCCTAAGGACTGTACCCACCACTTGTTGCTCCACATCCGAGCAAACCACACTCCTGCCTCCAACCTGCACTTCAATGGGTTTACTCAGGATTCTGCGAGCCAAAGCCTCCATAGCTCTGGGAAAAGTAGCTGAAAACATAACTGTCTGTCGATCAGGACGGACATTATCCACAATCCGCATGACCTGAGAAAACATTATAAAAGTCAATATGGTGAGTAGTCTCCAAACACCAAATGTTAAAACCAAGTAGAAAGAACTTTTGAGAAACTCTTTTCAGTGACTTTTAAACTTGTTACCTAAGAAGAATACAATTACACCATAATTTGCTCCTCCTGTAGTTTCCCTGTCTCAAGAAATGACAACTCTAGTCATCCACCTGTTTGGCCAAAATCTAGAAGCCATCTTTGACTATGCTCTCTCTTACTCGTCTCACACCCAAGCCATCAACAAATTCAGTAGTCTCAACCTTCCAACTGTTTCTAGGATACCACCACTCTCCATTTGGTATCACTGTTTTCCTTCATTTATTCAACACATTTTTATTGAGCAATCATTATGTGCCAGGCATTGTTCTAAGTGCTTGAAATATGCAATAAAAATAATCAAAACTTTGTCTTCATGGAGCTTATACTCTAATGAGGAAGACAGAAAAATATATTGTCTCAAATGGTGATAAAAGCTACAGAAACAGAACAATAAATGTGGACAGACTGCTGAAGGGCTAGGATACAGGCACAAACTGCCTCAGTGTCCATGGAGCCCTGGAGGAATCAGGGAGTCATAGAATTCTTGTGGTAACTGGTTTAAACAAGAAAAAAAAGCTAATGATGGTTTCAAAGTAGGTAGTGGTGAATGGTTGGAAACTGGGAAGGGTAAAGGTTTTGCCAAGAATATAAAGAATTCTAGGACTACATTTTCACTCTAATCAAAGATTATATGAATTCTAAGAAAGGGACAGTCCTACCCAAGGCACTTGTAAATCCTGGGTTCCTGGCCTAAACCTCAACCATCTCATCTGGATCATTTCAACTGTCTTAATAACTCGTACCGCCTTTATTCCTGCCCAGTCTGAAATTTGTTCTCAACTCAGCAGCCAGAATGATGGCTTTAAAACATAGGCCAGTACTTTCTATTAAACTCTACTGGTTGAGCACATACATTTACTTCTCTTCCCTTGAAAATCTCTGTAAAAACATTAATACAGGCATTGTTTTTAAAAACTGCACAAACCAACAAAGAAAATAAGACAGGAGATGGTAGCAAGAATATGTTGATTAAGTGATACCTGACTTAGCAGACCCAAGGAAAGGAATCACTAACATGAGAACAAACTAGATTTTTAAGAAGTGGTTTCCCTCACACCCTCTTCAGGAGGGTCACTCTTTACCACCTGACCTTTACATAAAATTGACAGTCAACTTAAGTCCTCTTTAATGTTTTCCAGTAAAGTTCCATAATTTTCTCCAGCTATATCTTACACATCTTTTGTCAAGGTTTATTTTTTCATGTTTTTACAAATTATGTTTTTTAAAATACATTTTCTAACTCACTGGGAAAACAAATGCAGTAAATGATTTTGTTTACTAACTTTGTGTCCAGAAACTTTATTATTATCCATAAGTTATTGAGTCTTCTACAAAAATAGTCATATCATCTGCAAATAACACTTATTTCTTCCTTTCCAAACATTATACCTTTTCCTTGCTTCCTGTGCTAGAACCTCCTGTAAAATACTGAAGAGGTGTTAAGTATTTTACTTTGTTTCTTAAGTTTCAAAGTATGTTTGCTATAGGCTTTTTTTGTAGATACTCTTTATTAAAGGAGAGGTTCCTGACTAGTCTTAGTGTGCTGAATTTTTAAATCATAAGTGAAATTTCATCAAATGCCTTTTCTACAATTGAGATAATGGCATGGTTTTTTCCTTCTATTCTGATAATAGGGTAGATTATATTACTCGATTTTTCTAATGTTAAACCAGCTTTGCATCCAAAAGATACTAACTTCAGTATGATTTATTATCTATTTTAAGTATTGCTATATTTGGTTTCTTAACATATTTTTGAGGGTCTTTGCATCATTGTACATGAAACTGTAACTTCATTTCTTTGATGTTAATATAAATTACCATCAAACATAAATTACCATCAAATCCATCAATTCTAATTCTTGGTATCTACTCAAGAGAAATGAAGACAGAGGTCCCAACAAAGACTTACATGCAAATGTTCATAGTAGCATTATTCATAATAGCCAAAAAGTGGAAATATTACAAATGTTCATATATCCAATGAGAAACTAACTACTCAGCAATAAAAGAAATGAAGTATTATTAACACATGCTATGACATAGGTGAAGAGGTTCTCAAAAGTTCTTTCTACTTGGATGAAAAGGCAAATCTATAAAAACAGAAAGCAGATTGGTGGCTGCCTCGGGCTGGGTGGAAATAAGAAATGACCGCAAATGGGCACAAGGCATCTTTCTGGTGATGGAAATGTTCTAAAACCAGATTGTGGTGATGGCTGCACAAAGCTTTATGTATACTGAAAAACACTGTATTACACACTCAAAATAGGTGAGTTTCATGCTATATAATAAGACCTTAACAGAACTCTTTTAAAAATAAAAGTATACAATGATTGTATACTTTGAAGTAAACTATGACTAGGAATATAATTATTCGTTCCCAGTAGAACTTGCTAGAAAAAAATAAAATAGTCAGGAACCAGTGTTTTCCTTGATTTCTTTAATAAATGTAAGACTACTTTAGTGTTCTTGTTCTTGTGTCTGGATAAAACTTTCAAATATAGTGGCATACACAAACAGAAAAAAGCAACATGGAGAAAACAGACTTTGCAAAGAGATAAAAATTTTTAAAAATTACTATCAGTATCCAGAGAAACTTAAGAAATTTCTGCACCTATAAAACCAGAACAGGATGCCATTTAAAATACTCAGAGAAAAGAGCCTTTAGAAATCAAAACTATACAAGCAGAATTCAAAAATTCAATAGAAAACAGAGATGGAAAATATGTAAGAAAAATTAAGAATATTAAAGGATGAGTCCAAGAGATCCAACATCCAAATAATAAGAGTTCCAGAAAACAGAAGGAAATTATCAAAAAAGTAATTAAAGAAACTTTCTCAAACTAAAGAATTTGAAGTTTTATAGAATCCACCGAATTGTCCAGACAATTGGGTAAAACAAACCTACACTATAGAATATCACTTGAAATTACAAAACATTAGGGCGAAAGGAAAGACCTGAAAAGTTTCAAAGGACAAATAACACAAATTATATATAGAAGTTTAATAATCAGAGTAACATTGGATTTCTCAAGAAAAACAATGAAAACTGAAAAATTCTGAAGGAAAATTATTCTCACCTTAGAATTATATATCTAACTAAACGTCAAATGTGAGAATAGAGTCATTGGGCAAAGACTCCTATGCTATGTGCAAAGAATCCTATGCTAGCAGTGGGGAAAAGTTAAGCACTTATTTTCCTTATATAAAAGGTGGGATGCTAGAACTGATAAAAAGTCTGTTTAAGAAATTATCACATCAGCAGACCTCCACCTGACTCTACTCAACTAGGCAATGGTCCCTCTTTCGCCCAAGCAAAAGACATAAAGATTTAGTTTCTGGAGAGAATAAAACAGAGTATGTCTAAATGAGGGAACTTCATACACTGCTGAAGAATAACATTCTAAAAGGAATGTATTAAAGAAATGCATCATAGATACTGAGACACTTCCAACTCTCCCTCTGGCTCTTTCCCAACTCCAGAACTAGCAGACAGACCTTCACACTGCAGGCAGAAGACTCACCAAATTTCTCTGGAGGAACTGGCTCAGCTCAATAAGACAGGCAGAAGATATTAAGATCCAGCTAAAAGACCCAGCTAGATGACAACAGTGAAGCTCAGAGTCAGTAAGTCCCACACTGGCGCACGCAGCTTTGAATTTTAAGTCACCTTTTCTTTACTCCTTAAGAATAAGTAGATAACTACAAATTCCAGACATTTACAGAAAGCCTCCAATCTAAATACAGAGATCGGAACAAACAGAAAATCAACTTGGAGGACACAAACCCTATGCAGGTATAAGGCAATCTTTAAAAATGAGTTAACTAAGAAAAGATCTACTCTTGAGTTACAGAACTTTGGGGATCCCAACACAGCTAAGAAATAAAGGAGATCCTGAGAATGATGGAGATTGCAGGATGACAGCACGATGTCAAGTACAGAAAACAACAAACCCCAACTGGAACAGGTCAAGAGGCTCTGAAGAAACTTCTTAAGGAAGATGAGACTGATATGAAATTTTGTATGTCTCAGCTATTTGATAGGTGATTTATGTATCTAGAGTTTAAAACTGAATTAGTTTTAAGTATATACAGATTTAAGAAATCCAGCCAACAAATATAAAGACAATTATGAACTCCAAAGGAAAAAAAGTTATATAGAAAATTAAAAATAATCATTTACTATATTGCTCAGCTGTGAATAACATTTAGATGGTCATAACATTGCATAATGATCCAATTAAAAGCAACACAATTCTACTGGGGAAATAAGGGATAAAAATGATGCGAGAATGTGACAGAGGAAAGAAGAAAACAGTTAAAGTTATATACCATTGTGGGAAGTCAATAAATAATATCAAAAACAGAAAATCAAAAAGTAGAAATAAAAGTATACTATTCAGAGAAGAAAGGTAAATATCCAAACAGTCAGCTAAGCGATGAAAAAGAAGTATGGGAGGGACTACTGTTAAACTTATACGCATGTGTAACATTCTTCCTTCCTAGAATGTTCACAAATGACCTTTTGCTTTCGGCATATGCAAAAAGGTAATGTCAAAGCATAAAAGTTTTCAGGAGAACCAAAGCTAACTCCTTCACTCATCATAGTATGAACAGAAATCTTCCTAAGTTACAAATCCTATACTTCATATAACAGTCTACTGCACATGGGAGCTTAGGTTTACCTTATGATCAATAATTAATTACTGCTTAGAGTTGTGAGGATGCCCCTAGAATGACACCAGAGTAGTGAAACACTTTTCAGTTATGACTGGTCAGGGTTTTGATTGCTTTCTTCCTTTCACATAATTACCAGATTGTTGGCTATTGGTGATAAGAGGTTCCTGAAACTTTTCAATATGCTCTCCCTCTATCTCACTGTACGCAAATACTGTAAGTCAGCTATGGACTGCCAAGGAAGTCCATAAACTTCTCCTTTCACACTCATAGGCTAAAACAATACATCAGACCAATAAGTCACTTATGTTACAAAATTGGTAATTTTTCCACTTTTAATTAATTCAAAGTCTAAATCATTGGCATATGCTCCTTTTAAAGATATTCTGAAAGTTTATCCCACTCTGTCTTACACTTCTCTAGACAATATGCAATGCAGAAGATAATTTGCTACAAAGAAGTTAATGATTTTACTCATCAACGTAAATATCACGACCCTAAATTTTATATCACAAATATGATCTTTGGGATATTGAATGTATGTCGGTAAAAACTACCTTGGATTAAATCATACTTTGAGATAGGAATAAAACTTGGAGGGGAAAAAAGACCCTGTCATTACTTGCCTGATTATGTATCCTCTAATGTAAAGGATTATGTGACTTAAAAATAAGTTTAAAAATCCTCATTTTTTAATACCTCAATTTCCTTAAGTAGCATCTATGTTATTAAATAATAACTGCTTATGCACTAAACCATTCACAGGCGGTCTGAACAGAGATGGCTCAGAGATGCTGAGGTGTTTAATCATCTATCTAGTTACTTATTTTTTATGCCAACTTGAAGATGGCATTCAAAGTTACAATAATCATCTATAAGAGAGTGAGATCCATAAGATAACTGACACAAGTACGGTGCTTTGCAGTATACAACTGACAAGTATATTCATGGTCTCACTTTACTATGTGATTGGTATTTTAAAGAAAGTGAAAACTTGGAGTAAACTTTTTCAGACTCTTCGGCTCACTTCATTTTGCATTAGGCATAGGATGAACAATAAATTGAGGTCAAAATTCTCAACTTCATAATAAAAATAAAACATAAATGTCTTTTGTACTTAATAGGAATATTATTTACACCCTTTCAGCAAAGTACATATATCCAGCTCCATAATGGGTAACTTGAGCTAAAGATCAATTTCCATACTCAATCAATTTCTTCTCTTATTCTTTATTTTTACTAAATAAATAAAAAAAAAAAAACTATGGAGTGATTTCTTTTGGAAAATCACTTCTTAATATTCTTTCAGATGCTAATTTCAATAAGATCCCAATTTTAGATACAAGAACAAATGGATTCCTAATCTACTCTTCAGTTGTATTTGCTTCTGAAAGTATTCTTCGCATTCTGTTCTAGTGCTTAGAAAGATGTTCACTAGTAAGTCTATAATTTTTCTTAAGTTCAAAAAATAATAATATAAATAAGGTTTAAGGTAGAGGCAAACTAAGCAATCAAGACATTTGTACCAGTTTGGTCTTCTTAAGAAATCCCATCATCTTATCCTTCACAATAAAACTTTTGTTTTGGCTCTGAGTTAAATTTAAAACAATTCACAAAAATCTACCTATGTGCATTTCTACCTACCAGCCTGTACGATATACACTGCCATGTAGAAAAGTGGAGCCCTTTACCTGCCACCCATGTCACACTACGATGGGTACACTTAGCGTAAATCAATACTCTGAAAGACATACACGCATCAGCCATATTTTATTTAATTCTCAGTTTTCACTATTTTCTTCAATACAGAATCACACCTGGAGGCATACTGCTGCCTACCAACTCTTCTCTAGATGTAAGTCAGTGTGCAGATTTTCATTCAGTAGCACCAGCTTTGATTCGCATGGACATGCCTTTACTTGCTAAATGTCTAACCAGTACTCCATGGCACTGATCCCACACCCAGTTTCTTTAATCTCCTCTACAGCTCACAAAATAATTATTAACTTATTCCAAAATTTCTTCTCTTCAACAAGTTTTCAGTGATCAATAAATAAACAATTACTCGGCATTTCTCCCTCACGTATATACTTATGGCAAGGGAAGATTCACATTTTGCATTATCAATGAGAAATGTTTTGACCTCATTCTGGAATAACTTGATTTACTAGAAAGGCTTAATCAGACCTATATATTGGTAAGCATAGGACCCCTTTACCTACCTTAAGCATTATCATAAAATCTATGATTTGCCATGACATCAAAGGGTGCCTAGTTCCATCTTCCAGCTGATTCTTCGATCCCTCTACTCTTTTCACAAATGGACCCCTTGTCTCTATTCTAACACATGTATGAACAGCAAACTCAAGTCTGCCTTCTCCCACAAAGTAATATTTCATCTCCAAATAATGCTTATCCAGTCCTTTTTCACATTATCAAGCTCCCCATAGTTTCCCCACTGGGTTCCAGTTCTATTCCTTAGGACCCAACAGGTAAATTCAATACTTCATTTGTGTGAGAGAGTTTTTTTCAAAATGTTAAAAGCTGCTATTAAGTCCTCTACTTCAAGCTAAATATTCCTCACTCCTTTAACTGTTTCTCACATGGTTCAAGAGTTACCATAATCCTATTTACTCTTTCAAGCTTCTCTCTTTTAGAATGTAGTCCTTAATTTTAAACACAATACATGCACTATCATGACAGAAAGTATGCTTTTGGAGAATATATGAATAACTGAAAAGAATGCACACAACTTTAACCTTATCCCTTTCCAACACCCCATTTCTATTACTGTAGTTTGTGATTTAAAAAAAAAAGTTTTTGGCATCCATAGCACAGTGATAATTCACACTGCTCTTCTACCACCTTTTAGCATGTGTTTCTCTAAGTTTATATCACTGAAATTTGATATCTGAGCAAATAGCATGCATGAGGAATCTAAAAGTCTAAGCTTTTGGCTTCGGTTTTTCCATCTGGAGAATGTAAACAACATGTGCTATCTAGACCATGAAGCAGTTAAAGGCATGACTCAAAGCAACTTACTTGGAAGTAAACTGAAATTACAATGAAATTACAAAATATGAAAGCTCAAGCTTCTATTATTAGCATTCCAATTCTAATTTTACCAATGATGGTTTTAGATGGCTAAGGAAAGCCTGCACGAACACCTCCTGAACAAGTTTTATAAGGAATTAAAAACATAAATATCTATTTCAATTACATAAGTCCCCAACCTCCTCTACTATCATATAAGAGAAATGTATGTAAGAATTTCAAGAAACCAAATATTCCATTGTCATAGCAATTAAATGGTTTATTTTATAGGTCAAAGCATTAAGGAATTTAATGATTACCTGTGGTTCAAAACCCATGTCAAACATTCTGTCAGCTTCATCTAAAACAACATATGTCACTCTTCGAAGATTAGTGACTCGACCTAAGATGAGGGGAAAAAAAAGAAAAAGAAAACTAAAAATCAGTCACAATTCATTTTATGGCTACCAAGAACATTAAAAAACTGTAAAGGGAACTAAAATGCCTGACTTAACCAGAGGGGTAAGTTAGGTATCTTTAAACAGTGAAAAGAAATTTTGGTCTACAATGTCTTAATCTAATGGCAAATACTTTCTGACAATGGGTACATGAGGCCCTTTATTTTGTCAAACTCGTCTCTTGCATACCATCATAGGGCCTGAAGAACCTGTAAAATTCAGAAAACAGCCCTCTCCAAAACACATCATAAAACTAAGACTGAGATGAAGCATCGAGCCACATCAGCCATTATCTGACAGCATCACCTAGGAAAAAACATATTAGAGATTACAGCGTATGTGTGGAAAGCAAGTTCCAGTGCTAACTATTTCAGATGTAGAAAATCTCTATATTACTTTATAACCTACTTCTATATAGTTAGAAACTTCTAATGGGCACATCAAAACATTAATGAGAAGCTATGCAACATCATTAGGTAACTAACATATTATACACAAAATACCAAATATATTACATATGTATATTTTTCAATACAAAAATACAAATCCAATTTTATTAAGTGCTCCCACTGGTTTAAATAAATACAAAAGGCTTCTTAGCCAGTGGAAATTAAATACATACACGGGAAACCCCTTCTAAAAAATCAACACAAGCATTCTATCAATGGTTGAATCAATCACCTGGCAAAAACATGTATAGTTATTAAATATAAATCAAAAGGACAGATAATGGAAAAAGGTAAAATTAATTGAGATGAGTTTCAGGAGAAGACTTATCAATGCAGCATTGAGAAAAAACAAGGGATTATTTCACCAACATTCAACCCAAAATTTTTCATATGCTGTACAAGCGCAATGACTTATCAAACAATTTTGATGTCATTTTGGCAACTTCATGTAAAATTAGAATATATACAGAAATTCAAGCAGAATGCTATTAGAAACATGCATTACAGTTTTTAATACTCTATTATGTATATATTAACTACTGCAATGGAAACCTTTGAAAGCATTTTCTTCAAAAAATAGAAACAAGTCCAAATAAATGCTTTCTAATATTTAAGTATTTCATACTAACATCTGCAGCCCCAAGATTGGGAACAGCATTAAATTACCTACCTTTGATGGTTTAAGTCTCGGAAGCCCAGTTCTATAAATCTTGAAGGGCCTTTCTCCACAGAAGTTAAATAATGTCAACAGTTTAGTAACAGTTTTGATAGGGAATAATTTAACAAAGCACAACATATGAGCTAAAAACATGCAATATTACAAAAGATAAAATTTCTTGAAGCTGCAATATCTTAATTTTTCCAGTACTGTAAGAAAATACTAGCTCCTGTAGAGAAAAAGTCTAAATTTTACAATGAAAAAAAAAGATAATCCCCCACTCTATTAGAAGGAAAGTTAAACCAAAATTGGATTTAAAATCCAGGTAAGTGCTTAAAAGATGATGGAATTACTTCTGACAAGAAATTTTAATTAAAACTGCAAAAATATTTTGAACACTTGCAACAATGAGCTTGTTGCAATACAAAATTTAAGATATTACAGCTTTGAGAAGAAACATAGAAACCTTTTGTTGGTTTCTTGTATCTGCTTTAACAAAAATGTACAGAATTTAAAAAGGAGAAAAGAGAACAAAAAATACCCCGGACTTACCACTGTTAGCTGCTAACATGTCAATCATTCGACCAGGTGTACAAACAATAATTTCGGCACCTCTTTTCAATTCAGCAATCTAATAAAAAAGAGGAAATTTATAGTCTATTTATAACTAATGCTTATTTAAGAGATTTGAAAATACTACCTGGGGTCCTTGCACAGATCACTTATCCATAAGCTAAGACAGTGAGGCCTAATTAGAAGACTCCATAGCTTCTTGCTTAATTGTTTAGAATGATGGAGCACTATTAAAGGAACAGGTAGTGGCAACATGACGCAACATGACCACATAGTGCTATAACTTTGAAGTCAATGAAAACCAAATATTTTCACCAATTTTGACACAATCCCTTAAAACCAAGAAAGGAACATGAGAAGTAAATAAAGCAATTAAAAGATCAATGTTTTTCAAAATGAAGAGTTGTTTCCATTAGTGATAAGTTATAATCAGCGTTTTTAAAATGGAATAGAATGAAAAATATTAGAATCTGTTAGACATAAAACTTTTACTTCAATTATGTATAAATATAATATGCATGTACCAGGTTATTTTGTAAATAAATTTCTTATTCTAGGCTGTGGTCAAAAAAATTGACAAACTCAGAAAACTAAGTTCAAGTGTTTAAAATATTATTAGGTTAACAGAAGCAAATATTCCCAAAGTGGGTTCTAGAACCTGAGAACACTAGCCCTCAGAAAGGTTTTGTGGTTAAATAAGTTCAAAAATGCCATTTAATTTATCCCATTTTTCTAGCAATACAATATATATTGGCTTACTAAAGACTAATAAATCTTGGAAAAAATCTGTTATAATTTTGTATAATCCAACATTTCCAAAGCTTATTTGATCACAGAACCCAGGTTTTTCCTTCTTCTAGTTTAAACAAAATATCCAATGACTATCATTCTTTAAAAGACACTTGAAGAAATGTCAAACTAGAAAGAGTGAATGAAGGTATATTTAAATAATTCTTGCTAAAAATCATTTAAGAATGCAGATGAAACTGATATTAATGCATCCCACTTATCACCACCTTTCAAAGATCCCAAGCAAAAGAGAGAAAATAAAGGCTGGTCCAATCTAGGTTCCAGGACAAACTATGTCTTCTTAACTCTTAAAGACTTTGGTCAACTTGCTTAACCTTTCTGAACATTTATCTGTAAAATGGAAAAAAAAAAAAATCTGCCTTCCTTGAGCAAAGAAAGACGAAGAGGAAAGGGAAAGCTAAGGTATCAGAACAACTCAAAAATTCCAAAATATTAACATTTACATTCTTACTATTATTTTCACACCTCATGCTTTTTCAGATTGTAGAAGCAATCACTATAAAAAATGCTAAAACAAAAACTCACTTTTAAATTATTAAATCACTCAATTTAAGAAAATGAAAAATCTAAATGTTCATTTTATAAATACCTGCTCACTGATTCCTGTTCCTCCATAAACACAGACAACTCTAAGTCCCAAGGTCTTTGAAAATTTTTTACATTCTTTAGTAATCTGTAAAGCCAGTTCTCGGGTTGGAGTCATGATGACAGCTGAAAAGATAAATATGTCAAAAGCCTAACCACCAAAATTCTTAAGACTATGCTTTAAAGTGTTAAATTTAACTTCAGCAATAAAGTTTAAATCTCTTTGTCTAATTGTTGTTTCTGTTTTGTTTTCTGCACCTCTGAAAACCTATTTCAAAAGCTTTATAATAGTAGAGATTGTGGGGAAGGTTAATTTTAAGTAGATTTTAAGAACATGCTATAGGAAGATAAATCAGATTTAAATGCCTATGCAACCATCAAGAAAATACCTGGTTGAAAAGAATGCAAATCATTCTCAACTGCAAATCACAGAGCAAAGATAATCAAACGACTCACTGTGCCATTGAGCCATTCCACTGCTTCCGGAAACAACTTTGGTCTGAGGGGCACAGATAGAGGAAAAATATACTATGCCCTCTTTTTTTCAAGAGAAGAACTGGTAACAACTTTCCAAAACCCTATCCGAATTTGCAGAACAGATCTCTACCAAATGAATCAAGAAATGTGAATCTGAAGACTAAGTCCTGAATGAAATGCTGGCACTATCCAGCCTTTTAAGGCCAAAAAAAGAAAATACATTTAAAATACATTGCCCTACAATCTTCTATGTTGAGTTTATATATCCACTGATACTGGGATTAAGAACAAACCTCAACATAAAAAAACAGATAGATGCACGAGGAGTCTACCTGCCGAGTCAGAGTTTAAAAACTGAGCTGTGCCAGGAGAGGCTGTTTTTGTACTTCTGAGATGTCACTCCAGAGCTCTGAAGATTCTCACTCCACCTGCTGGTAAGGGGAAATCAGCCCCAAAGTGCCAAATTTATAGAGGAAATGTATATAAAGACATCTTTATGTTATAATTAAGAACAACATAAAGTATCGGGTCTTTCTGATTAACTGACAACAAAATCGTTATCTGAAAAAGTAGTTTAATGAAAGAATTTGTACCTATCGGCCCCTCTCCTTCTTCTAATGACCTCTGATCCATGATGTGTCTAAACATGGGCAACAGAAAAGCAATGGTCTTTCCACTTCCCGTCTTGGCAATACCAATCAAATCTCGTCCAGACATAATAGCAGGGATCGCCTGGGTTTGGATTGGTGTGGGCTTTTCATAGCCATGCCTTAAAAAGCAAACCAAAAGAAGACAAGGTAAAAGTTGAGATCTCTGGGGCTCTCAAAGTTCAAGAGTAAGATTTCCCAAAAATGTGGTATTTTCCATACAATGAAATATTATTTGGCAACAAGGAATAAAAACACTGACACATTCTATATCATGGATGAACTCTGAAAATATTGTGCTAAGTAAAAGAAGTCAGTCACAAAAAACTACACTGGTACGCTCCCATTTATATGAAATAACCAAAATAGCCAAATCTATAGACAAGAGGTTAGTGGTTGCCTAGGGTGGAGAAGAAGGGAGATGACTGACCATTAATGGACACAGGTCTCTTTTGGGGATGATAAAAATGTTCTAAAATTAGTTTATGGTGAGAACTGTATAACTCCACGAATACACTAAAAAATCATTGAATTGTACACTTTAAAGGGTCAATTTTATGAAGCTATTTAAGAAAAAACAAATCAGTTTTTCTATTTGAGTAAAATTATAACCAAAGGAGATATTTGTGTGAAAGGGCTACTTTGGAGTAGCAAGACTTTGCAAAATGTGGACAACCACTATCCACTTACTTTTTGAGAGAATTTAAGATCTTCATGGAAATTCCACACTGGACCCAAGATTTAATTGGTTTGGGGCAACCTTTCCCCTTGACAGTAATGCCCTCCATTTCCAACCGAAATACATTCACTTCTACAAAACAAAATCCAGATTAAAAACTCTTATGGTTCTACTGGTGCCTTCTATTTTTCAATTAGGCACGGTAAGATTTAGAGCCTCCGTTTTTTTTTAGTGCTACCCAAGATTATTCCATAGAAAAGCTATAGGACAAAGCACTGAAATCTCAGTGAGTTAAAGCGATTACTGTTGCAACCAACTAGAGATGAAAAGAAGTATCTTAATTTCTACAACTGGCTTTTGTCTTAAACTGCACCAGCAATAAAAGACCAATGACTGACAAGTACTACAACCACTTCTTTTCTAAGCAAGAGTTGCCCAGATTATCCTTATTCTACCATTACACAGATTCACATTGGTTCCTAACACTCAAATCCCAGAAGGAAAAGGCTAATAACAGTATTTTATTTGCTAACCTCACATGGAAAGTATTTTCAATCATAAAAATCTCACCTACATGAACCAAACTAATTTTGTTCATTTTTTATACTTCCAAAAACACATAGATTTCTCACAGCTCTGAATCTCTGCAGATGATTTTCCCACTTTCTACAATGACTTCTCAACTTCTAGTTCCCTCTCTCGCTTCTCCAGGTAAGCCAAGCAAATTCTCTCTACTCATGTATCAACTCACATTCCTCCCGGACAAAAAAGTGAATCCTCCTCTGTTCCCACAATAAGCAGTAAATGAATAAAAGCATTTTACCCTCTTGAGACATTTTTGCTAGCTCTGGAACTTCAACATAAAAGTTTTTTCTGAATGGTTCATATTCAATCTTTCCATGATCTACTGGTTCTAGAAGCTTTCTCTGTTTGGTTTGATAGCCTGTAAGGGCTGTCTGAAGATCAACTTCTTCCTCCTCTGAAGAGTACTACAATTTTGGGGGAAAAAAAAAAAAAGAAAAGAGTTAAATCCATTACTATTTTTTCTTTATATGAAGGAATCCTAGTTTTTAAAATCACCCTCTTCTAGAAAATATCTTTTGGGTTTTATTTTTTTACTTTCTGACTTTCTCAACTTTTTCCTTTTTTCTTTCCCCTTATAGAAAGTTATAACAATATAAAACGAAAATAATAAAATAATTCTAATATGGCTTTAATGAAGTTTTGCTATATTTCTCCCTAGAGAAATCTTTATGTGCATGTTAATAGAAAGAAAATTCATTTTGACTTCCTCTCTTTCCTTATTTTGCGTTGAGATGAGCTGATGAAGGGCAAGGGGGAATCAAAATGTGGGCATACAGAGGGTCAAAGATGTCAGAATGCTATACCAACTGGATATTCAGCTACAATGCTACTGAGAATAGCAAGAATTCTCCAACAGTAGTTTGAATATAGGAAAAGCACATTTCCATCAGTCTTTCTAATAAATACTTCTAGGGTAGTATCATGAACAAAATTAAAACTGAAGAATTACCTCCATGGCATCCTGGTCATTCTCCATCAGCTCACCTTTCTTCTTATCAGAATCTACAACAGCTTTTTTGGTTGTCACAACAGTGACAACTTTTGTGACCGTTGGCCCGGACTTCTGAAATAAAAAAGGAATATAAAATATTTTGCAAAGCTGAAATACAAATTACATGCCAGCTGACACACAATGATAACTGCCATAATTTATAATTCGAATAAAAGTTGTTAGCGTCACCTTAATGAACACACAAAAAGTAGTCTTAATTTGTTTAAATGTTAAAATAAAATATATTCATGTTATTTTATAATACATTAATATGTAGTTTATTGCACAACATATAATTTTATATAATATTATGTAATATAATTTATTTAAAAATACTACTAAACGGTACTTTTCACTCATTTGACAAGCCAGACTCTGTTCTAGGAGTTTAGGATAAATCAATAAAACAGTAAAAGTCACTGCTCTTGAGGAGCTTTTATTTTAGAAGAAGGGGCAAACAATAAACATGATAAAAAAAAATTACATTCCATAATTTGTCAAAATGTAATAAATGCTACTAAAATGAAAAACAGACTAGGATACAGAGGATAGAAGTATGAAAGTGCTGAAGAAGTCTGGAGAGGACCTACTGAGAAGGCAACAAGAAGCAAAGGTACTAAACGAAGATGATAATGCTGAGACTGACTTCTGAAATAAGAACACGTACAGTTAAAATTCACTAGCATCTATGGTACTTAGAAAAAGTACTGGTATTTCTAGGATACGGGAGGAAACAAAAACATTATATAAAGTCATGCAAGTCAGTAGTTGGTCAATGTAACAATGAAATCAAGTTATTCAAGTAGGAACATAAATCTTTAAAAAGAAAATTCCATACCTTTTCATTTCCTCCACCACCTTTTACACTTCTCATATTAAACTTTTTTACTTCCTCTTTCACTTCTTCCATGTAAGCATCTAATGGATCTAACTCCTCACCTTCCATTTCATTTCCTTCCTTTTCAGCTTCTGCAGGATCATCTTCATCATCTTAAATTTTAGAAAACACTTCTTTGTTCACATTTCAAAAGGAAATACTTCACAATCCAACCACACCCTACCATTCTAACCTTTTCTCGCTACCCAAATATCCTGTTTTCCAATTAACCAAGGTACACTGCAGTTCGAATACTCGTATTTAGAAGTTTTTAAATTAAGCATGTAGTTTTTAATAATGATACAAGAAACAAATTATAATAAATTATAAATTATTAAATTGACAAGAAGCAAAAAGGTTAATTATACCTAAAAAAAAAATAGATGTCCAGTATTAAATCTTACAACTACACTACTAAAAGCAGAACTTCTTTCTACTAACTGATATGCTTCTTTTTCTTCCAATTAGCTTTTTTTAAATCAAAGAAAAAATAGTAACGCCTTCTTAATTCAAGACAATCTAACTTTTTCTACGTAACCAAGACATCACCACTACTTAAAGATACAATCCATTCATCTATTTGAACTACTCTGTGGAACTTTCAGAGAAAATAATTCATAGGAATTTTCTCAGAAAATGGAGTAAAATTCCATTTTCCTATAAAATTCCACATTTTTCCTCCTTACTAAAACCTCAAAAGTTAAAATCAGCTATGGAGGGGAAATGTTTGTTAAGACATTAAAAAATGAGAGGAAAGACCTGAAAACATGCCCTTAATTTACTCTCATTACTAACATTCTTATTTGTAGTAAAAAGCAAAAAGCTATTTACTATGCCATAAGCACCCAACTCACCTCTCTAAAGTAAAACTAGTGATCCTTACCGAACACTAATTTACAATTTTAAATTTATCATAAATATTTAAAGAGGCATTTAAAACCACCATATGAATCCAGCAATTCCAGTTCTAAGCATATACTCCAAAAAACAGAATGCAGGGACTCAAACGGATACTTGCACACCAATATTCACAGCAGCATTATTCACCATATTATTCACAGCCAAAAGGTGTAAACAACCCATATATCTAACAGATGAACAGGCAAACAAAATGTGGTATATACATACGATGGATTATTATTCAGCCATAAAAAGGAATGGAATTCTCATACATGCTATAACATGGATGAACCCTGAAGACATTATGCTAAGTGAAATAAGCTAGACACAAAGAATAAATATTGTATGGTTCCACTTTCATGAATTACCTAGATAGGCAAATTCACAGAGGCAGAAAGCAGAACAGAAGAACCAGGGATGAGGTGGGGAGGCAGCCATAGGATTAGGAATTATTTCATAGGTACAGAGTTCCTGTTTGGATGATGAGAAAAGTTCTGGCAATGGATAGTGGTAATGGTCACACAACACTGAGAATGTATTTAATGCCACTGAATTGTACACTTAAAAATGGTTAAAATGGTAAACACTGTTATATATATTTTTCCACAATAAAAAATGGCCTTAAAAATCCTAATATAAAATATTACTCATGATTCTAGAATATTCTACATAAATTGCTATATAGACTATCAGTCTAACAAATGAATGTACCATCGTCATCTTCTAAACTCCATTTTTTCCCTTGTTTCATTTCTTCAATTTCCTTTTTCAGTTCCCCTATGTTTTCCATGGCCTTTTTGCGTTGCTCTTCTCGCCATTTTTCTACTCTTTCTTTTCGCTTTCTCATTTCTTCTTCCAGCTTATTTTGGTCAAAGTTCTTGAGGGGAAAAAAGAAAGAAAGAGAGGAAAGCAAGGATTAACAATTTCACTCCAAGTGACATTCCAAGTAATTTCTCCAATGTATAAAAAAGGAAAAAAAATAGATGTATATACAAACTCCTATATTAAGACCAGATTAAGATGTGTGTGTCTTTTTTAAATATATCCATGAATATACCAGCAAAATGAAATCACAAAAAAGCATTAACTAAGAAAGCAGATGTACTTCAAACACCATAAATTAATCTTTTTAGTTACAAGCAATATATACACATGAATTCAATTTCTTCCTCAAAGTAGAAACTAAATGAATTATCGGCAAAGTTCTCTACTTATTAGTTATTCTCAACTTTAAATCCTCTGAACTCCTCCAGGACTGCCTCAATAAAAAGCATTTTTCAACATGATTAAGGATTAATCATGGTCTTCTGTAGCCTTCAGGTCTAAAGTTCTTAGAAACAGCCATTCTAAAGCCCTTATCAAGATTATTAATAATATTCTTAGGAGGGGACAGCAAGTCATTTTCATAGCCATAATCAGCAACTTAAAGATTAAGCATTATAAAAGTCAAAATTTTATATATATGTTACTATTATAGATAGGTATGAAAATATATATGTAAAAAACAGTCAAAGAGAATATTACAAAATTGTAATGGTGATGGTGTTTCAGGCACCTGGCATTACAGAGAATTATTTCTGATTTTCCAAATATCTTATAATACAGTTACATAATACTTATATTTTAAAAATAAATTTCTTAAACAAAAAAGCTTTGCTCTTGAATTTATATTCTTATTTTTAATATAATTTATAATATTCCATCCTCTGTAAAGATAAGCCCCAAAAAACTTGTGCTTTTTTCGAGGTCACTCAGTCATTCAACAGAAAAAAAACTGGATCAGAAACCAGATCCCCTCTGACTGCTCCTGCTGTATCCTTTCTTAGCTATCCTGCTCAGCAAGCAGGTCCCAGCTCCCTTAAAAAAAAAAAAAGGAACACTAAAAACATAGAAGAAACACAAAATAACAAAACAAGGTATGAGTAGGCAATTCAAAAAAAGTGCAGAAGGTAATTAAACTTAAAATACATTACATATTATAAATTTATATTATGTTCATAGTATTTAAAACTATTCACTCACATATTGGTAAAAGTTAAATTTTGAAATTCTCATGTCGGCAAGGAAGCATGGAAACAGACATTTTCATATGTCTATATCATAAGTCTACTTATATAACTTTTCTGGAAAGCAATTTGATACTATTTACCAAATTGTTAAATATATATACCCACTGATAAAGCCATTTCACTGATACCAATTTACCTTATTCTATATTCACAAAAGGCATATGTACAAGGATTAATGCACCATTGTTTGTAACTGCAGACTGAAAACAACCTAAATAACCATCAAGTGATCTCTCCCTATCTTGTTTCTAAAGAAGTCTATGCAGGTATTTAAATTAATCAACCATATCTATGCATGCAGCTATTTAATGATCTCCAATATATAACAAATGAAAATAGCAAGGTATTCTACTTCTAAGTTGGATGGTGGGTATACGGCTGCTTATTATTCTTAAGACTTTATATATTGATAAAATAATTTATAATTTAAAAATGAACAAAAACAAGGTACAGAATGGTGTATATGGTATGATCATATTTTCTAAGTAAAAACAGATAATGTGTATAAATATGCAACTTTTATCAGAAAAAAAATTTTCTCATGGGTACAACTATTATTTTATGTTTATCTTTTATATGTTATTTATTCAAAATAAAACAGCATTAAAAAAACAAATAAGAACTTGTCATTGCAGAAAAGTTTGCTATTATATAATTATTTGATTATTTATGTTAGTAAACATACTCCGGCATCTTTTTCTTTTTCATCCTCCTTGTCATCTTTGTCTTTTTTCTTCTCTTTAGAACTTTCCCCACTATCTGTTTTCTCTTTGGACCTAGACCTACCAAAAAAGAGAGAGAGAGAGAGACATCATTTATTTGTGTTTGGAAATATTCATTTTAAAAAGACTTGTACTTTACTTTTTAGGTAAGAAAGAAACTTTCAAGAGTCAACTGCATTTTTATATTCCATTAATAAACACTTTGGAAATATAATGAAAAAATAATGCCCTGACACTAATTGCAAATATTATTAAATACTGTAAATTCACATAAGAAAAACTGGACATATTATATAAAAATTATAAAATTTAAATAGGTGAGGTAAAATTTAACAAATGGACAAATACAGCAAGACATTAATATTCTATAATTTATATATGCAATACTTGAAATCCCAATAGGTCTATATTTTGACCCTACCTATGGTATCTTAAAATGAATAAAATTTAATTTTAATGTTATCAAATTAGTTAATTTTTTTTTTTTTTTATGATCAGTGCTTTTAAAAGTACCTTAGAAATCCTTTCAGATTTGGTCAAAATACCCAGAGATAAATAAGACATTCTTTAGTATAAACTTCAAAAATATTTTACCATCTAATTTACAGTTTTACCATCTAATTTGGTCTTTAATCTGCATAGAAATGCTTTCTGTGTACAGAATGAGGTAGGCAGTCCTATATCATTCTAGGATACCAAATGACCACAGCACCATTTATTGAAAAACCTTTTTCCCACTAATTATGTCACCACTGTCATTTATCAAATAACCATGTATGTGTGGATGTTTCTCAACTCTATATTGTTCCTTCTGATCCATTTGTCTACCCCCACACTAAAACCACACTATCTTAATTTCTATAACTTTATGAGAATTGTTGGTATCTTGTTGGCTCTTCAAGAGTGTTTGTCCTCTGCATTTCAAATTTTACAAGTTTTTCAAATACATTTCTATCCATGTCTGTTAATGACCTTTAAACATGAATATATGTTGAAGTTAATAAAACACCTTCCCTGACTCTACTTAAATAAGCATGACTTTTCTCCTTTAATCTTATGAATATAGAGCATTACACACTGATTTTCTAATGTTAAATCAATTTTCCATTCCTGGAATAAATCCAACTAGCTCATGATTGTTATCTTTTTTACATATTGGTGGATTTGGTGTGCTACTCTTTATGTTTAGATTGAATATAGACTATAATTTTCTTTTTACTAACAGCTCTTGTCAGGTTTAATTACCTATGTTCCTCTCAATTCATAAAGTAAATTTTTCTTCTTTCTTAAGTCTCTGTCAAAAGTATCATTACAGAGAGAAAAGACAAACTAGAGTAAAAAAATACATTTGCCACTCATATAACTGACAAAAAACAACTATTCAGGATTATTTAAAAACAAAACCAAAATCCTATAAATTCATTTTTTTCAATTACAGTTGACATTCAATATTATATTAGTTTCAAGTGTACAGCATAATGATTAGACATTTATATAATTTACAAAGTGATTTCTTTGATAATATAAATCCATTTTTAAAGAGAGAAACAACACAATAGGAAAATGAATAAAAGATGTACATGTACTTCAGAAAAGAGGAAATGTGAATGACCAATAAACGTATGAAACGATGTTCAATCTCATTAGCAATCAAGAAAATGCAAATTAAAACCACAATGATATTGGTATTAGATATCTATCCACTCAATTAACAAAAACTAAAAGGACTGACAATACCAAATACTGGCAAGGGTATGGAGCAATTTCATATACTGCTACTGGGAGTTTAATTAGTACATACTCTTTGGAAAGTATCTGGGATTACTTAGTAAAAATAAAGTTATGTTTATTCTACAACCATGTAATTTCACTTATAGATAATAGACTCTAGGAAAATTCATGCACTTGTATACTAGGATTATACACACAAAAATGTTCATAATAGCCCAAAAGTTAAAACCACCCAAACATCTAGCTCAGTAGAATGGGTTAATAATGGTACATTTATACTACATAATAGTATTCAGCAATGAAAATGTACTACTTCTATAAGCAATGCAGATGAGTTTCAAACAACGTTGAGTAAAGACACAAAATACATGACTCATTCATGTAAAGTTAAAAAAACACAGAAGTCTAAACTACTCTTTTTCCAGATACAAACGCAGCCATACAAAGAAATTACCAGCACAGAAGTCAGGAGTGATTTTATCCAGGGAAGTAGATAGCTGAGTTAGAGAAGGAATGTGGAGGGCTTCTGGGGGTAATGTCAATGTTCTTGACCTTAGTGGTGGTTACATGGATGTTGCTTTATAATTATTTAATAAACTGCATGTTTATATTTTATTCACTTTTCTGAATTTACGTATTTTTTAACTTAAAATAACCCCAATAGGCATTATTACACTGACCTTGGTAAAATAAAAATAAAATTTAAAAAGTGAAATAAACAACATGGGGAAAATACTCATGACTAATACGATGACCATATATCAACCATCCTAGGACACCACTTTAAAAACAACAGGCAAAGAACAAACCACTGACAAGAGAACCATAAAGAGTAAACAGATTATGTCTAATATAAATATTTCAAATCGAAACATGTACATTTAATTTACAAAAGCAAAGTCCACTCATAAGGAATGTATACCATGAATTAAAGTTATCTGCCAATCAATGTCAGAAATACTAAATAAATAATTTCAAAGGAATAAACATAGTTCCTACAGAAATGTTTATGAAACATATTTCTGACCAATAGTAGGTATTAAATAAAGGTACAATGTATTGAGTGCAGAATCTAGTACTTTCCGATTGAATTATAAGCTTTAAAACCTATTAAAATAAAATTCAGCCAACAATTCATGATAGGAGCCAAACTCAGTAATTATTTTTAAAGGTTTTTTTTTTTTTTTAAATAAAGAATAGGGAAGACAGTTCCCAACCTGCATGACAGATACAGCGCAATGTTAACATTACCTATTCTCGGCTTTCTTGCTTTTATTGCCAGGACTGGAAGATCGGGATCGCCGGCCCCGGCTTCTACTCCTCGAGCGCCTCCTGTCTCGACTTCGAGATCGTCTTCGCTCTCGACTTCTGTCTCTCTCTCTACTTCTGGAACGCCTGAAAAGGGGACACTTTTCATATAGTCTATGATCAAGTGGAACTATTTCAGATTACGGTTCTGTTCCATCTTGAAAGAAGCTTCTTAATTTTTACCATTATTAAAGGAAGAGATTTCAATTAACTATCAAACTGGCTAAATAGGGAACAAGTAATGCCAATTCTTACAAGTGGTCAATGAAAAAATATAAGGATACTAATTTCAAATGATGTTTATTGAAAATCATGTCAAGTCTACAATAATAACTATTTGAAATCTATGGCCTATAATAGAACATCTAAATTTCAAAAACAGCCTAAACCTAAGTATAAGGATGGACAAAATGGGGCTGTGGAAAGATCAGATAGGAAGATAAGGAGACAAGAATACCTGTCTGCTGCTGCTACTAACTAGTGATATGATATGGAGCAGATGAACTCTCTGAGTCTCAGTTTCCTCATCTATAAAATATGGAGACTTCACGAGATAATCTCAAAATCCTTCTTGTTCCAAAATCTTGTGAGTCTACTTTCATACCAACAAAGTGAAAGGCCAAATCTTAAATGACCAATTTCCCTTGTTAAAGTACTTAACTGAACTGTATGAAACTGTTCCTGAGACCACTTAATATGAAATTGAGTAAGCTGGCACTATCCATTGTCAAGGGTCAATATTTTCCCTGAGTACTATCTAATACCTTTCAAATCTCTCCTTCCAACGTTTGGAAAAAAAAAATTAAAGTTCTTTCTGTGATTAGTTCACAATAACTGTAAAACCATGTCTTCTTTCCTATTTTAACAAGTAACTTAAAATTTTGTTTATTTGTTTAATTTTTGGGTGTGTGAAGAAAATTTTTATTTAAAGACTGTTTTTCACCCCCAGAAAGATTATGGCTGCTTGGCTGGTGCAAGGTCTATGTAATCAAGTAAAAGTAAAATAAAAATTAGGCTGTTCTTTGGTTTGAATTTAAAATAGTTTCAAACAGTAGGCAGGGCTTGGAGAGTACTCTGCCCTGTTTCCTTCTGTTGGCTTTTAGGCTGCTCTGAACACAGTGGTCAGCTTTCTTGAGACAGAATTAGAATAGAACCCCTTGATGGCATATTACTATACCTTTTGCTTCTTTTTTTAAACCTTTCTCAAGGGGACTTTCAAAGGTTCTCTTTGGAAAACAGAAAATACAGCCTAAAGTCTCCAAACTTAAAATACTGCTTGAGGGTCTTTGTTCTAGGCGAATCACTTCTGGACCTAATTAAACATGCTAAAGCAGAAGGTCTGTAAAGGGGCCACTAAATTCTAGTCCAAAACACCCTTCTGAAGAAGCCCAATTTAGCTGAGAAGGCTCAACTTATTATGGCTTATTTGGAAATTAATGTCCTACCTCAGACGCTTCCTGTCTCTTGATCGAGATCTTCTTTTATCCCTGCTACGAGACCTCTCTCTTCTTCTATCTCTATCTCTGCTTCTAGACCGTCTGTCATCTCCACGTTTACTTCTTTTGTCTGAGGGTGAGCGACTTCTAGATCGACTTCCAGAGCGTCCCCGTGATGCTGATCGTTTCCGATAGTGGCTAGAATATCAAGTTAAAGATTAAGTTTAGCAAACAGGTTCTACTTTATTTTATTTATTTAATTACATTTTTCCAAAAAACAAAAAAACCTCAGCAGACAAAATAAATTAGAGGAAAGCATGAACCTTCCCACTACAGCACATGTGAGGGGCTGGGGGACAAACTGTCTTGAAAGGGAAGCAAAGTCAGTAAACAAAACAGACCAAACTCCTGCCTTTGGGCCCCAAGTAACTGGCATTCTGTAAAAGAAGAGACAACAGGCAAGTAAAAAAATATACATATGCCATGTGGTGCCGTAGAGAAACAGATGAAAGAGAATGCGAAGTAGGTGTGCTCTTTTATACTAGAGCAGTATGAGAAAAGAAAATTATAGTCTATACTCAATCTAAACATAAAGATAAACATATCGAATCCAACAACATATAAATAAGATAACACAATCATCAATTACTCCAGAGGCACGAACTGGTGGATAGTAGTGCGGGGGAACCCTGTGCCTGTCGTCTGCCCAAGTACAGCCACTCCTTCAACCAAGATCCCCCAACCCTTTCAGTGGATTCGGGCAGAGCTGGCTGCACGTGGGGCCCGGCCAGGCCTGGTCCCGCGGCCACCTTAACTCCCGCCTCTTCCCCGCCTCCAAGGAAGCCGCTGGCCTGCTGGCCCGCTCAACGCGCCGCCTCACCGTGACTCCCGGCCCATGCTATCGGCCGCAGGAAAGCGCTGGTCTTCGAGACGACGCGCAGGGTAACCGGACAAAGGAGTAGGCCACACTGCCCTCCGCTCGCTAGGAGAGCAGCAGCACTAAGTCGTGGCAGCAGCTATACAGCAGCGGCAGCCATCCGAGCGCGGCCAACGAAAACAGGACGTGCTGGCGCCGGCAGCAGGACGGAAAAGGCGCGCCGGAAGCTGCCGCCTCCTCACAGCGCCGCCTCTTGGCTGGAGGCTGCACAGCGCCAGCCTCGGCCCCCCGCATCCTCCCCACTCCAAAAAAAGCCTTAGTGGGATCTTCCCTGCACTGCCGAGCGAGGCCCCGCGCGTTGGAGCGATGCAGCGGGGCGCCTCACCCTTGCAGGCCCTAGGAGGGTCTTTCCTGCAAGGGTCACCGAAGCGCCATATCGTATCCTGGAGCTGTCCCAGGACCTATACTGACATCTGCCTTAACCTGCGCTAAGTGATGCTACAAACATCTCTATTCGCTCTCATTCATTTATGCATTAATTCATTTATATACATTATTTGTCTAGCGTGTACTAAATTCCGGCGAGCTTACCATCTATCTAGTGGAGGACATAGACATTACAAAAACACAAGCAGATGTAATATAACAAGAGATTCCACTGTAAAGGGTGCAGAAAGAGTTCCCTGAGTAAACTTTCAGAGGAAATTCGAAGACCGAGTAAGAGTTAACTGGGTAGAGAAGAGGACGAAGAACTAAAAATACATTCGCAAGATTATAATGGTTCTCAACATTGCCTGCGCTTGGAAGCTTGCGGGGAAAAAAATACGGACACGTGCTCCAACCCAATATTCTGATTTAACTGCTCTAGGATGCTTCCTGTGCATTGGACATTTTCAAACTCTCCAGGTGATTCTGAAATACAGTCAAGATTGAGAACGACTCACCTAGTGGGACGCATATGGAAATGTTGAGTTCTAGCAGAAAGCTGTAATGGACTTAGGGAAAGGCTCTCATTTACTCTACATACCTAAGTGCTAAAATTTTACTTTCTTACACCTGATAGAAAAGTTCTTGATTGTTGACGGTCATTGTATACATTTGTCAAGATTCACTGAACTCACTTTAAATTGGTGCATTTCGCTGTATATAAATTTTACCTGAAAACATCTGATTTTTAGAAAAATGAACCAAAGAGTTAAAGACTCCAAGATGAGCTTCTGCCCTTCCCCTATGGCTTACTGCCCACCCATGAAAGCAGTGCAGTCCATGCCCAGGATAAGGAAGGCCTGAGCCAATATATGACTGAATGGACACCAGTGAGCGGCAGATTTCAGAGCTACTGTAAATTGTTTGTGAGCTGAAGATAAGGCATGTGGGTTTGTCTAAAAGATATAGAAAACCACTAGTGACAAACAGTGGAGATACCTAGAGGTGGTCAGATTCTATGTATATTCCAGAGGCATCCAGAGTTGGTAAATTGGATGTGAATTGTAAGGGAAAGGGAAGAATACAGATGACTGACTCCCTGGTTTTGAACACAACTACTATGGATTGTGCTAAATTTGTGGAGATGAGAAATGCGTGAGAGCCACAGAATTGGAGGGGAACAAGAGAAAATCAGCAAATTTGTTTTTGTGATATAATGTTTGAAATGCCTACTAGATATCCAGAAGGAGATAACGGCTACATGAGGGGATATATGAGTCTGGAGTTCAAGGGAGAAGTAGAGGTTGGAGAGATAAGGGTCATAGCATTTTATAGAATATAATCATATGTGGTATTTGAAGCCACGGAACTGGATAAGGCCATGCAGATGTTGGTTAGAGCTGAAACAGATTTTTTAAATCTTGATTTTGAAGTGTAAAACTGAGACTTGGGAAACAAATTTACTCTTAGATCACTAATCTTTTTGGAATCTAAGCTGGAACCAGAACCTAGGCATGATACCCTGGCCAGAGCTCTTTTCAAGATACTGTTTCTAACTCCCCTTTAAAAAAACACATTAAAGTGACAATTCAGACTGGCTTTTTAATGCCCACAATATATGTATGGTAAGTTCACAGCACTCCCAAACTCCCCAAAGAAGCGACTTTTGTCTATTAGCACAAGGGAAAGAAGTACAGGCATACCTTGTTTCATTGTGCTTTGCTCCATGAAGCTTCACAGATACTGTGGTTTTTGCAAATTGAAGGTTTGTGACAACCCTGTGTCAAGCAAGTCTATTGGCACCATTTTCCCAACAGGCTCAGATGATGGTCTGCATTTTTTTAGCTATATTTTTTAATTAAGGTATGTAGATTTTTTAGACATAATGCTATTGCACACTTAATGAACTAAAGCATAATGTAAATATAACTTCTATGTGGACTGGGAAACCCAAAAATTCGTGTGACCTGCTTTCTGGATATTCACTATATTGTAGTGGTTTGGAACTGAACACACAGTATCTCGAGGTATGCCCGTAATTATAGTCCACTATGTCTCCAATACGTCACTTTTAGCAAACAGTCCTGGCTTCCAAAGCAGATTTTGATTCTAACTACTTAACCCAGTTCTGACTATCTCATAACCCCCTTACTGTTTTTAGCACCAACTTGTATACAACTAGTCAGATTAAAAACCTAATAGAAGATGTCACTTCTCAATAAGCATCCTTGTCGATCTAGTTTTAATCCATGTATATTTCAAGTCCCTGAAATTTCCAAATAAAAAATTCTTTTTAATTATTCCAAACACTAAGAAACTTCCATTTCTGTTTGATATTACTCAACACATTTCAAGTGGCACCGATTAACAAAGATATCTTACAACTCTTCTCTTTGAAATAAATTTGATAATGATCTCCAATTACTAAAACTCTGTATGTGTCAACTGGCTAATTTTTTTTTTTTTTTTAAAGAAAAAGAAGTAAACATGTACAATAGAAAATCCCTAGTATCTTCTCAGAGGTTGGGGGAAAGTAACAAATCCAAAAATGCTTTCCAATGTTCTAGATGCTATGGAATCAGGAAAAATGTGTGCTTATAATCCTATCCTAAGTCAGAGAACTAGACTTAAATTATTATACTTACTCTCCATTATTTTGGTTCAAATAAAATGACAAAAATCAAGACTTTGTGAGTAATCAAAAAAAAGTATATATGTTTTTAATACCACAAGGACTAATCAAATAGACCATACAAAAATCTGTAAGGAAATGGAATACCAAGAGAAAAAATACTTGTTTTCTATTCTTTTAAGAAGACAAACCTTCAAAATATGATAGTGTTACCAAGTTAGTTAAAAGGATATTTATGCCATTGGGCTGCATACCTCAGTCAATTCTTCAAATACTCTTTTTATATATCTAAGCATTCTAGTCTAGTTTGCATAAAAAAAAATACTTCTAAAAATTGAAAACTCAAAAGTGAAAATTTCCAACTCCGAGATTGGTAATAAAAAAATTTTCATAAATAAAAATTAAAATAAATAAAGATCTCACAAATACCCTCTAATTTCACATGTATGAACCTTAATCCTTTCTTTCAGTAAAATATTTGCACTGGAATAAAAATTAAGATACTGACTCAATAATAAAAGATAAATTTAGCTACCTTATTCAGCCGTTATAAGTTAAAATGTGCAGACTTAACATTAGACAATTCAGTTTCTTTCGTTTTATTTTTAAAATGGCTCCATTTCTCAGGACAGAACAACACAAATACAAGATGCAGTCCCCAAATGCAGGGGGCTGGCTAGGAACATGTTCATCTGCTCCTCTAAAAGCACTAGCTCAGTCCCCAAAAGAAGAATTACAAATTTAAGAAGTTAAGGAAAGGTACAGACTAGGAATTCTAGTTAAATAAGAAAAATCAGTTAATGACACTGTGACTCTAGTCTTCACATCAGTATTAATACAAACTCAACCCTTTTAAATCAGGGAACCTGCCATTCTATCCCTAATTAAGTAGTTTTACAAGCCCTATAAAGTAAAAGAATTATATAAAGGTGTAAACTGAGTTGCCTTCTTTAGAGACATTGCAATACAGAAGAGAAATTGTTTTTTGTAAGCTTCTGCTTCTGAGTTCTGCAGGCTTCACGGTACTTCAGAGCCCCAATAATTAAGCAGTTCGTGACAAAAGATAAAAGTGAAAAAGTAGACACAGAGATCTGTGAAAACTTCGCCCATTTTGCTGTAGGTATCCATTGAT
>NW_006443124.1:9481173-9522701 GCF_000325575.1 Pteropus alecto
TCCAGATAATGAAGTGCAGCTGTTAGTACTGTTGTCTTTATCTTCTTTTCACCCTGTACAGAGAAAGACAAATAAATCTTATAGCTTTCAGAAGTCTTAAGCCCTATAAAAACGTTATCGGTGCTGCTACTTTGCTATATTTTGCTAATATACATGCTATTTAAAAACTGTTAATGAAGTTTCAAAATATCAATCAATAACATATTAACAAACATTTACTGAGCATATAATATGTCAAGAAGCAAACTGCTAGGCAGTAGGGAAAAAAAGATACCATTCTTGTTATCAAAAGTTTTAAAAAATGTCTTATCTTAGAGGCAAAACATAAACAACAATCTAAGATAGATACAACAGCATAGAAAAAACATTACTAGACAGGACATAAATAACTGCTAAATGAATGACACGGATAATGCATGGCATAGTGGCTCAAAGGAGATGAAACTTAAACCAGGGTTTTATGTATAAATAAAGCAGAGGGAAGGATTTTAGGAGGAAGTAGAATTAAAAACAAGCCTTTGAGAATGAGCAAGATTTAGATGGGTAGAAGAGGAGAAATCTTACTTTAAGTCTCATGACAAAAAAGTCAAAGGAGTGACAGGTATACTGGAGGACAGTGTGTAATTTGTACCAGAATCATAGGAACATTCTGTAGAGCCATAATTGCCAAGCAAAACAATCACACTTAATCATACACGCAATAAGATATCACTGAATATTTATTTCCTAATATAATTTTTCTAGTCTTATAAGACATTCGAGGCTGAATTTTCATTTATTGATTTGGTGTCACCAAATCTAGTCACACAGTTCAAAAATTTTTTAAATATAAAAAGCTATGGTTACTCAAGAGAAATCAAAGCCTATGTCCACAAACATTGAATTGTCATTAATGATATGTATGCTGAAATGTGTAGGGGTAAAGTGTATATCTTGATGTCTATATCAAGAGAAAAATGTATTGAAAAGAGATAATTATAGAATCGAGGTGGTTAATTATAAATGGGTGTTCAATGCACAATTCTTTCAACTTTTCTGGATTTAAAAACTATTTAAACAAAATGGTTTGTTGAGAGAAAAGTATACAGCAGTCTCTCTTCTTTCTCTGTCCTCCATTCACCTAGTAACCCATATACGCTATCACAAATTACCAGTTAATAAGTTTCATATAATATTCTTCCAGAGTTTACATATATATATGTGTACATATATATATATAAACAAAATCAAATATATATTATTTTCCTCCTTTTAACAACAACAAAAAAAAGAGTATACTATAGACCCTACTCTGCATTTTTACTTTTTCTCTTAGTATTTCTTGGCAAGCTTATCATTATCAGTACAAGAGCAGCGTCATCATTCTGAATTGTTATGCTATAACTAGTCACTTATTAGTAGACATTTAGATTGTTTCCAAATTTTCACTATTGCAATTAATGTTTCGAGAGTAAATTTCTAAACAAATACTTTTATTAAAATTATACTTTTGGGGGTGGGTCAATAAATACACATCTGTATTATCAAAGAAATTTTTAAATTAAAAATAAAATAACATTTCTTTTTTCTCTCTTTTACTTTGTGTATTTGACCTATTTGACCCCTCAAAAATAAACATTTCATATCTATTAAAAACAAGCATGAGGTCTATCAGTGCATTAAAAATCACTAAGCAAATTGCCCTTTCTCAGCAAAAAAACTCACATAAAACTCAATTACATATGTAGGGTTATCTTCTATGTCAGCTAAGCCAAGTCCCGTAAAACTGTGTATGTAGCTGTAGTCAAGTAGACCACGTAAACACTGACACTCTCCATGATTCTGTTCTGTCGTTTTGGCCAAATATTTTTTGCAAATATCAGGTCCTCAGCATTAAAGATAAAGTGCATTGTTATAAAGTGTCCACTAAGTAAGGAGCACAGTAAGATAACTGAACCCATTTCTAAATTAATTTCCTTTATCATAAACAAGATGTATTGCTAAATTTTTACTAAGCAGTTAAATTGAACATTTTTATACAAGTACTATTCAAACTTTGTCATGAGGTTTTTCCTTCAATCTGTGGTGAACCAATAGTGTTGTAAAATACAATGAAAATGTTATGGCAATGTCAAATTACTACAAAAGTTTCGAATTACTCATTTTCTGAACTTAAATCATTACAACCAGAACAAATAGTTTGAAGATCAGCAATGGTGGCCAATCATACTTTGAGTAGCATTGATTCAGACCATAAGTATGAGAAAGTTTTTACAAGTTCTTAAGATTATTTAGTCATTAATCAATCTAAATACATCACCATAATTTAGGGAAAAAAATGTAATTTACCTTGGGAAAATATTTGTATAGTCCCATGTATGCAAGTTGTAAAGTAAGAAATGGAGCGAATATGGACTGTGAAGATAGAAGATACAATTATATATTTCCAACATCATCATTCAAATCATAATAAATCAACTTTAAATTCCAAACAAAAAAACTGCAATAAAATATTTAATTTTAGTGGCTGAAAGCAGTCTTGTTTCTGCAGAAGAATAAAGAAAATAAAAGGATTTGATTTCCTTAACATAAAGCATGTTTCTCAAGTCAAGTCACATTCTTTAATGTCCCCAAAAATGTCTTCTCTCATAAAAACTTATCTTTTAAAAGACTTAAAGTATTCAATGGTGATACATGTATAATACATCATACAGTAACATCTCTCTTATCTAGAGATAATTAACTGACAATTTGAAAGCACACATAAAAGGCCTACTCAAAATAAATGCTATACATTCCTCAGACTTTGGGACAAGAACTTAACTCATATAGCTACAGCTCTAGCCCTCAAATGATGAGCTATTCTTACTAAAGGTGAAACAGCCTGGTTTTCTTGCTTCTCACACAGTAAAAAAGAAAAGATCAAAATAATACTTAATTTATATCTAAAATTAAAAATATTATGAAGAGAGTGAAGGAGCAGACATTACTTAAATGGAAATAAGTGAAAGCAGTGAAAAATAATTGAAAATCTGACAGCAAAGAAAACCAGAAAGCCAAAAAAACCTCACACAAAAACAAGGCACAAAAATAGGACAACTTTAAAGCATGAAAGAAAGCATAAAGCCCTTTAAAACAAGAGAAAAAAAGCAGCTATGCATCTCACTAAATGCTGAAAGCTATAATGAGAATTTATCATCGGGGGGAAAAAGTCAAATTTGTTCAACAGATTCACTTTAAGAAAAGATTTGTATAAAAATAGATTTTTAAAAACTTTTTTGTGTAATAATATAAATCTTAATTATCTAGAAAATTTACTTATGTTCCTAGTACTTGATAGGTATTTTTAAAATGTCTCTTGAATGGAAATATCTCAAAGAGCAAGACATTGAACTATAGCTTTGCTTTTCTTCATTCCTCCACATACTGAAAACAATAGGACCAGTAATACCCAACTTTCAATGAATAGCCATTGGCACATGAAGGTAGAACAAAAACAGATTACATTTTATGATAATACTACAACATTATAAAATGTTGAAATGCCTTCTGAACCATAAAAAATTACATCATGTTCAAAACCACAGGAACTGCATTTTAATGCTTAGAATTATTAAAAGTCGTATTCAACATATAGTGTATGTAGGTACTTTACTCTTTGGTTTTAGAATTAAATTGCCTGGGTTTAATCTCAGCTGTCACTTAGTAGCTGTATGACTTTGGGCAAATGATTTAACTTCTCTGAGTCTTGACTGCCTCATCTGTAAAACACAGATTCCAATGATGCCTAGTGTATAAGAATGAGGTTAAATTAATCAATATATGTAAATCACTTAGAATTGGTACCTAGATGTAGAAAGGGTTTTGCAATTATTATTAGGCTCTGTATTTAAACAGAACATCTCATTCTGTAACTAAGGTAAATAGCAGTTTAGAATATACCTCCAAATAGCCCCGTGAATCTGGTAAATATTAAGTTAATATCGGCAATGAATTCTATGGATTAAAAACACTCATTATTATAACTCATTTGCATTTTCCATTATGTTTCTTACCAAGTATCTGCAAACAAAAGCTCTGACTCCAAAGGCAAGAAGAGCACATCCCACCAATCTAAATATTCGGAAAGAGTCAAATTCTTCTGTTGTATTTCCATCCTCTTGATTGGGTTTTTCACTAATCAGCTGTTTCCTTAGCTTCATTGCTTCTTCAAATCTGGAGAGGTACTGTTCTAAGCCATGGCGAGAACCCCTCTGGACAGTGTCTGCTGTCAGGTTCCCTCTGTTCCGCTGCCGGAGCTCAAGGTTTGCGTCATTACTGCCCTCAGGTGGTTTAATGAAAGAGTCCAGTTTGTCTCCCAGCTCAGTCCCCTTTACCTCGGTCACATCACTCTGCTGGTCAGTTGTTCCTGTACTGACCGAATCACCCAGCACTATTCGCTTTGAAACTGAAGGAATAGTGAGAGAGTTCAGTTTATCACTGTCCTGCTGCTTTGATTTTGTTTCACTTTCTTCTTCTGAAAAAAGAAATTCAGAAGCCTTATGTATTACATACTGGCAAACACTTTTCATATTAATATTTTAAAATATGCCACTGAGCTAGAACTCTGAATGTAAATTAATACTGATTCTGCATAAAAGAAACTAGTTCCTTCTCCTACACCCTCAAAATATATCACCCAAAAAGAGCGTTCCTGCAGAGGATATAATCTAAACTTTGGGGTATAGTCTAAACTTTGGGGTATAGAAGACTAGTAGACAAACTAGAGAAGAGTCAGGAATGGAGCAAGCTATAAAGACCAAGTTTTCATGGATAAACATGTCCCCGAAGTAAGACTGCATTGCCTGCTCTAGTTTATTTGGCTAAAAATAAAAAATTATTAAAATGTTTTGAAATCTGTATTTTAATGTTACATTTCTGAATCCAGACTCCTATCAGCATAGGGTGTGGCATATCCTACAGCTATTGTTTACATAATCCTTCTACTGTAGTCAGGGGTAGGGACTTGAGCAGTTTAAGGATGCAGTTCTGCTTTAAAACAAAACAAAACCTTACTGACAAAATTTTCAAAGCAAAAGAACAAGATATGGAATGTACCTCAAGAAAAAGTAAATACTTTCTTTGGAAAAGAATAAATATTCTATTAGTCATTAAAAGAAGAAATATGTCTTCTAACTATGGTTCTAGGAGAATCTGAAACAGCATTCTCATCTCTTTTAGTAGTTTTCAGCTGCAAACCTGTTAACTATCTTTAAGTTCAGAACCATATATCTAAATCCTCACCAAACAGAAGTCACAAGGATCTAAGGAGCTTGTAACCAGTGACTAAAGGCCAGTTACTAATGACAAAACAACGGAAACTTAAGAGAAAATTAGCACATACTACATGTTCAATAAATATTCACATGAAAAATAATTTAAAGGAACTCACTGTACATGCCATTGGGGAGAAATGAGGAACTCTCATTAGGGTTAAATGCAGTTTCTGACATCAATCACACCAACCTCAGCACAGTAGGAGAGAAGACCTCGAGTGGGCAAGTCCCACTGGTTGGGTCTATAAAGAATGATCGCTCCAATTTTTTTCACCTGTTTCAGAAGGCCTGAAGATGACAGTGCAGAGGGCACTGAACACAGACACGAGGATATGACCGTAAGAGTCCCTGATCCATATAGGGAGGACTTGGGGGCAGGTGAGTAAAGACAAGCTCATGTGGGCCGACAGAGTCATAGCAAAAGGCAAAAAAGGCAGAAACTAGGGAAGGCACTGAAAGGAAAAACATCTGGAACAGAAAGAAAGGAAAGCGATCTTCCTGAGATGCACAATAGTGAGAGAAGTCGACCTGGTTATAGAATGTGCGCCCTTCAAAAGGCGAAGGGGTGGGGGGAAGCAAGACGGGGTCGTCTTAGTAAACTAGGCAAAGGGCACGAAGGCAGAGGGATTCTGAAGCAAGGTCTGCGCAGCCCGAGGCGGAGGTGGGACCACCTCTGGGCGAAGCCTCCGGAAAATTGAGGAGAGCGACTAGAAATGTCCAGGGGTTGAGTGAGAACTTAGGACATAACCTAAGGAGCGGGGACAGATGGGGCCGTGGGGTCAGAAAGCAGGACTTGGTCAAAAAGATAAGCGGGGCGGCGGGAAAGAATGATCCTGAAGACTGAAAGAGGTGGAGGGGACACTAACGGGAAACGGAGGTCCTCACCCGCGCCGCTGCCGGGCCTGTGAAAGCCCATGATTCGGTTGATGCGCTGTTCCGAGTTCATGAGCAGCTTTCTCCGCCGCAGCTCGGCCCGACGCTGGGAAGCCGACAGGCCTGAGCCGACTGGGGCCCCTGGCTGGTCCCCGCTGTCAGGAGCGACAGTTACCAGCTCCATCTTCCCTTCCATAATCAGGGAGTGGCGGTGGTTGTGCGGGTGGCTGCAGCGGCCGAGCCGATGACTTCAGGCCCGGCCGCACGGTGCGCGTCCTCCTCCCACCGTAGACCCGCCTCGCGGGCTGGAGACTGCGGACTAAACATGCGCGCCACCTGATGGGAGCGAGCGGAGGCTTGCGCCGCCATCTTGAATGAGGGCAGAGCGGGATACTCACATTTTCTCCCCCACGGGCCGCTCCTCTCCCGCCTCCACCAGGCCCCGCTACTGCCCATTCGGAAGTGAAGAAAGTCGGCACCTAGCCTGACCAACAGAAAAGAGATGAGAGCGAGGAGTACACTCATCTCAGATTGGTGCCAGAAAGCAAAATGGCGGTTGCAACGGCAGGTACTTGTTTCCATTGACCTTCTGTGGTCTCGCTTCTAGGCCTCGGTAATTACGTAACTCCGGAAGCGACGCTTTAGGAAGCGTGGCATTTGGGATCTCTTCTTGGTGCTGATTCCTCATCCTCAACCGCTCGTCTCCCAAACAGGCCTGGTTGGTTGTTCCGGGCTTTCCTTACGTCTTTGTTCAAGATTTTGCCAGGGAAACTTTCCCAGTTCATTCTATTTAAATTGTCACCACCCCCTCTCTACACTCCCTCTTCTCTTTTTTAAAAAATAATTTTAAAATTTCAATTACAGTTCACATACAATCTTAGATCCGTTTCAGGTGTACAACATAGTAGACATTTATACAACTTATGAAGTGATCACCCCAGTAAGTCTAATACCTATTCTCTTCATCTGCCTTATTTTTCTCCTTAACCTACTCGCAAGCTAAACATACTTATTTTGTTTAGTGTCTATTTCTTGCTGGAATGCAAGCTCCATGAAGACAAGCAATGTATTTTGTTCAAGGCTGCAACTCCTAGAACAGTGTGAATGCTCAGCAGGACCGACTTATCCATTAGGCAGTGTTGAGGGTCCACGATAGTCTTAGGGAACCAAGAAAATGTTTTTAACCTCTTTTAAAATTGGGGGAAAATATGTAATAGTAATTAATATATAATAATGAATCCAGGCTGGATTATAGGCATCCATATATCAACACAGTCATAATATATAAATTAGCTTTTACGGAGGAAGGAGCCCACAAAAACAAAGTGCCTAGGAACTGCAAATGCAGCGGTGGGACTCAGTAATGACTAAGAAAATGAGTAAATGAATGAAGGAATTGAATCTCTCAACTCAGAGATTGAAGCCCCCTAGTGCGCCCCCTGCAATGAAGCCGGCTACATAATCATGCTCAAAATCAGGAGACATGTGAAACCCCTCTCAGAAGGTTATAAAATACCATATTTAACTGTTAATCATCAATCCTGTCCTAGATAGTTTGAGGGAAAAAGTATACAAAAAGACAACTTATCTTTTGAATTCGACAACATAAGGAACTCAAGTATAAACACTGAAATTTCCCCCTTGATTGGATGAAAGCTAAATCCCAGGGACATACCATAGTTAACAATTTTAAAGCATTAGAAGATATTCTCCTGCATATGTGTAGAGATCTACATCTCTGAGGACCATAGTCTTTTTAAAAATTCTACAGTTCGAATCATTGCTAAGTAGTAACAAATGTGCAGAACTTGATGCGATACAATCCTGATGAGTTCAGATCAAATAAGTTTAAGGATAAACAAAATCTTATTTATTTGAGAGTCTATACAAGCCAAATGAAAATTTGGGTTCTTCAGATAGGTGTGTTTATGTATGATGGCTCATTTAGTCAAGTAAGAAAAGTGTCAAGATTTCATATTACACACTTATTTCTGGGAAACCATTTCCCTGTGGGGTTCTTGTAGTTTATTAATTGAATGTCCTAGTATTTCTCAATGGTACATGTGATTCTTTGATAAATTATATGCACTCTTACAATTCTTGTATTAATTTCTATCTCCCTCACTATAGACTTTATAACGGCAAACCCATCCTTTTTTTTTTACCACTTTTCCCCAAACCTAGCAATGAGAGCACTAGGTTAAAGTTACCTGAATAGTTGCAGAAATTTCTCTTTTAGAAGAAGTGTTCAAACTTGGCATTTTCAATGAGTTTTACATATAATTTTTATTAGATCCTAGCATTAAGTAGGCTAATATTAATACTTTATTAATAAACTGCAGGTACAAAGCTGAACAGATTGACAGGAGATAAAACTAGAATTCAGTTTCTGGGATTAAATTTAGGCAGTAAGTTCACACTTGGGCCCCTCTCCACTCCACACAGCAATAACAGTTAACAGTTGAAAATATAAAGGAGAAAAACTGATGGACTCAAAAACAAGAGAAACATCTCAGCAGACCAAAGTATTGGAAACACAAAGTATTGTGGAGCTGAAGTTTGGTGCCTATTGGGCTGTAGGTCCAGAAGCAGGCAATGGTAGCACATTCTATGGGTAAGTGGCACTCAAAGTGCTCCATATGACACAGGGACGAATAGGCCAAACTCACTACTTATCTGCCCTCCCTCCAAAAATATTTTAAAATCATTTGCTATTGACTTACATAGCCTTGGACTTCAACTTTGTAAGGAGGCAGAAGAGAGGGCAAACAACTAGACTTCCCACTGGTGGTGACTGAAATGGTGATATCCCCAAATCATTGCAAGACTGGGGCTCTAAAACACCACCATTAAGTGCTAGTTTTGGGGAAGGGGCCAAGAAGTGCAGCTAAAAAACCCATAGATAGGGAGGGGGAAAGTACTGACAGAGTGAGATGAGCTAAAACAAAAATGAAAACCCTCCCTCTCAAATGAGCCTACAAACCCAAATTCTAACGAATGTGAAGATATACATTTAAATATAGCCAAATTAAAAATTGGAATTCATTCTGGAAATAATTTTATAGACGTTTTAATACATTATTGAACAAAAACAGCAGAAATAAACAGATGGATATAAAAATCAATCTTGGAATTGAAAAATGTAGTTATGCGATAGATAAGTATAAAATTCAATAGGTAAGATTAAACTCAAATCTGGACATAGTCACAAATCAGTGAAACCGTACATTTTGTAAGAATTCCAAAGGTAAAAAAATAGAGCGAATGAAAGAGAAGCAAATATTTAAAGAGCTTTGTATGTCACTTACACTTAAACTTTAAAAAATTAAAAAAAAAATACATATAAAGTAGCTGAGAATTTTCCACAATTGAAGATGGACAAGGATTTTTGGATTAAACAGTGCTCTGAAAAACGAGCAGGATTAACAATAAACTCAGAGTAGTAAAACTATAGAATAAGGATAAAAGAAAAATCTTAAAAGATAAATTATTTTCAAATAAACAATTAGACTGACAGTACGCATTTTACCAATAACAAAAGGGTCCAGAAGACAAGTAGTATGTTAAACATATTTAGAACAAAAAACTTTTCATCTAGAATTTTAAAACCAGCTAGCCTTAAGGAGTGAGCATCAAGAATTCGGTTTCTAAACTCTTAGACACAGACTTAGATTTAAAACATCTTCGGCAATAGTTTATCACTGACAACCTGGATGCACCCTACTCACTGATTGGCAAGTTATTCTTATCACTTTAAATAACTAGTCACTGTATGTTCTTTCAATTAACTTTATTGAATAGCCAAATTGATAAGTTAGCACAGTTGAAACAATTATTTTTCATGGGTTACAAATGATTTTTCTTTTACAGGAATAAAACAGTGAAAATTACAAACTGTAGAAAGGAAGACAAATCTTGTCTCTAACATTTCAGAGTAGCAAGATTTAACAGCACGTTGAAGATCAATACATATTTGAATTTGAGAACAAGAATTTAATGTTATAATATTATACACTACTTTACAAAATTAAAATTTCCATATAAGGATTATATTTGTAATAGTTAACAAAATCTTGAAATCACATTTGATGGTCCCCTAGATAATAGCTGTTATGCATCTTTGATTAGAAGAAATAACTCTTTTATTCTAATTATTGTAAAACAGTCTATTAGACTCAATACATTAAATTAAAACAAAATATATGCAAACTAAAATCAATGGTAGAACTTGAGTGAATATTAATATGTCGGACTTACAGAAATGTTATTTTAAAAATCCTAGAAATTAGAAAAATAGAGTACTTTTTATGGTAGAACTGCCATGCTCAGATTTAAATACCAAGATTGCCCTTGTCTGTTACTTTAGTATTTGTAGATCTGTAGAAAATTCAAGGATCTTTCATAATTTACAACTACAATAAAAAAAAATAACAGTGTAAATATTAGTTGCTTTACATAAAAAAGTAATAAAGATGAGATAGCAGGTAGTGCCCTACTGCAAAAAAAAAAAAAAAAAATCGAACTAAAAAAACACGTTCAATATTGCAAAAAATAATTGCTTAATATCGATATCTCCACAAGGTTCATTCATTCCCTCATTATCCAGAGAACAAATATTGTGAATCTTAAAGTTATTTTTCTTTTATGACCTGGCTATTATAAAATAATTCTGGATTGCACATGTTACACAATATCTAAAATAATCTTTTAAAGTAAAATTTTAAAAGTAAATTTGTGAAATAGTCTAACAAAGCATGTAGTAATAACAAGAGTCACACCCACTTAGGGATGAAGTGAGGCACAAGGAAGATTATTGTCCCTAGAAGCACAAACTTTTCCCTCTGGAAGATTCTTTACTACCATTAAGAAAGGACCTACAAATATCAACTTTTAAAATTCACATTAAGAAGAGAATTTTAGTTATTTTAAGAAACATCAGTGCATAATAATGACTGTTTCTTTAAAAGAGGGGAAAATACAAATTAGCCATACTTTGAAAATTGCTTCCTAATAAATGAAGCAGCTTTCAAGAATATTTCCAGTTCAATATACCACTTGCATACTGAAAATAAACCTTAACACTGCTTAAGGGAGATGATATCTTTATAAAACACAAACAATTATTCTGATCCAGCTGACAAGCAGTAGTGTATCTTCTAGTGGGATCTGCTTCTTCCCTATCCCAGAACAACTCAGTTAAAGTCAGCTCATATTGATGTAAACCTGAAAGTTATTATTTCAATGATGATCATATGAGATCGAGATTGTAAACACATTTTCCTAACCCATTAAAGCAAAGAAATAATCTTTTCATCAAGTATTACACAAGAACATCTTTAAGAAGTTCATACAAGACAAGATGCATCTGTGAAAACTGGGACAAACTTTTAAAGATATTCCATCACAGCACTTCATGTATACAGATGTATAATTTATCTATTTGTAAACAAAATTCACTTAATGGTTTTGACGATAACATTTCTCTGGCTGAATCAAAAACAGAGTCTCTTGACAATGTTCAGAAATCAAGTTTCTTTCATAAATTCAATATACTGGATTTGTGTAATCTTAATATCCATCAAATCAAACAGCAGCATTCATGCTTTAATAAGTTTTAAGACCCAAGAATAAACATTTTATGAGCGGCTTTCAATTATTAAAATCCTTAGAAAAATGTTACTGATGCATTTGAGACAGCATTTAAGAAAACTTTAATTTCTTTCATTTATCTTCATTTCTCCAATATAACACTTTGATTACATATCACAGAGCAGAAATGTACCAAAAAAATCCCACTTGAAGGATCAAGACAACTAGCTTTTCATCTCCCTATTATCATTGCCAGTCCCAATATTTTTAATGAAGACAACTCAGATTCTTTTCACTGTAGAATGCGATAGTGTGTTCAAGTCTTTTGCAGTCAAATCAGAAAACTACTTAGTTTTCACTTCAAATCAAGGTGACTTTGTTCTTCAAGTATAGAGAATACTGACAGATGTTACAGCTTGACTATATTATCTCATATTCTTCTCAAGCTAGTTTGTTTACTCTAGTTTTAGTTAACATGATCCTTTTTCTTCCTTAAATAAGAAAAAAAAAAAGATGTGGGGGATGGATTCTAGTTTTTCTACATACTTATGTAACTTTTTTATTTTAGAAGGATCATTATCAATAGATTTGTAACTTCCCTGCAACACTTAGTCTTGTGAGGTTTTAAATGTAGCAGCCAAAAATTCAGGAAAAAATGAGAAATATACATTTGGAACACAGAAGTCTTTATTTTACAAAATGTACTTTGCCTCTGCAATATTGTCTCATCTTATTTCAATCCAGAACTCAAACATAATTGGCAAAGAAAAAAAGGTATCCCATCATATGTAGATATATTTTGATTTGAAAAATACAGTATTTCAGAGTTGCATGTTTGATTCTTTGCTGTGGTCCTTTATTTGCTATAGGTTGTTGAAATCACAGTGAGAACATATAATCATCACATCAGTCCACAAACCTAATAGAAAAGGAAGGTATGATACATTCTCAGGTGTTCTGCATTATTGTGACTTTCCTTAGAAATAACCAAGTCAAATATCTTCATTTGTTCATTTATTCACTTGCTGTTGTATGTGCAAAAGAAATTCATAATATGATAATGCAGATTCTGTTCTGTCTTCTACCATGTTTTGAAGGAAGTTTGCTTTCATTGGACTCTCATCCCTTAGGAATAAAAAAACGTATTTATATACATTAGATAAAATGTGATGGTAAAATAAACAGTGGATTTGTCACAAGTCTTTTGACATACTTTTTACTAATAACTGGATGTAAAGCATAATTTAGTATTGTTTAAAATTTTTTCTTTTTTTCTATATTTTTCTAAAGGGTTTGCTTAAGCAACAAGTCACATATCTTTGACTCAAAACAGGTCCTTGCAAGGCCAAATTGTTTCACTATTAGCAAATGAAAAATTCAACTCACCTTATTACATAAAATATTGGGAAAAATGGTCTCTGCTCTCTAAGCCAAGAGACGAAAGCTATTGTTCTGGCAGATTCTGGTGTATCAAGTTCCGGAAGGTCTGTCTATTAAACAAAAACCAGCAACATCCAATTTACTCTACCCATATAGGTAATGTATCATCTATAATGATTCTCAAACTTTGTCATGTACAGTAGTCCCCCTCTCATCCATGGGAAATACAGTCCAAGATCCCCAGTTAATGCCTAAAACCATGGATAGTACCAAACCCTATATATACTATATTTGTTTCCTATACATACATACATACCTTTTCACTTAAAGAAAGCACTTCATGGCTTCTCTTTGGCATATCTGATGCCAGCATCACTACTCTTTCCGTTTTGGGCCATTAAGGAAAAAAATGGGCTACTTGAACACAAACCCTCTGATACCCTGACAGACTATTTGATAACTGAGACAGCTACTAAGTGACAGCTACTAATGGGCAGGTGACATATGACAGTATGGAGATACACTAGAAAAGAGAAGATTCACATTCCAGGCCATGGAGTGGGATGGCACAGGATTTCATCACATTACTAAAAACAGTACATAATTTAAAACTTATAAATTATTTATTTCTGGATTTTTAAGTATTTTCAGACCACAGTTGACTGTGGGTAACTGAAACCAGAGAGAGTGAAACCATAGATAAGGGAGACTACTGTAAATGAATCGCATGGGGATCTTGCTAAACTGCAGATTTTGATTTAGGAAGTATAGGGAGGAGCTTGAAATTCTGCATATCACAGTTTTCTAGTAAGGGGTGGGCAAAATTCTTAAAAGGCCTGACAGTAAATACTTTAGGCTTGCAGGTCATTTGGTCTCTGTTGCAACTACTCAACTCTGCTGTGTTCTACTAAAGTAGCCAGAGATATATAAGTGAATAGACATGGATATGTTCCAATAAAACTTTATTCACAAAAACAGGTGGCAGGGCCCCGTGGACATAGTTTGCTGAGCCCTGATCTAACATCCTAACTCTTCGCTTCATTTTATTATGACATCTAGAATTAAATGATTCATTCAGGTAGTTGTTACAAATATGACAATTTCTTATCTCTTCATTGCTTAAAATGTTGAGTCAATCAATAACCAGCAGTTTTACTCAAAGCCTGAAGGCTAGTGCTAATCCTAGCTATAATCCCGACATATATGTCTTTTAAATATAAAATTCTCTTAATGGCTTCTATGAATGAAATTAAACCCATAAATGTGGGAAAAATGCTGACATAAAACACATATTCCAAAGTTGGTGACAAACTAATAGTAGGGACTACAAAAGCCCATGTTGTAATTAATTCTAACTCTAAAATTCGAAACTATCCAAATGCTATATACTTTTAACAAAAGCTTTCTCATGGATTAATTCAGTTGCTCCTCCATGCACAATAGCATTCTTATTTTACAAATGAGGCTGTTAATTACTTGTCCAAGGTCACAGAGCTCGTGATAGTCTATTCTCACTTTCTTCAATAATCAATACTAATCCAACTGATTATGATCACAAGTCATTTGCTTGTGTGGCAATTAGCTTAGTTCTTAATCCAACAGCAGTTAAAGGATCCTGCCAAAGAACAATGAAAATATGTGCCCAAAACACAAAAACAAAAATAGCCATAACCCTAATGCCAGTTGGAGCAACTTATTATAATTTTTTTTTGCCATCAACTAAATTCATTATTTCCTCTGTAAAATAATGTACTGTCACAGACACAAAAGAACAGATAAGTCATCAGGGTGATCACTTCTTAAGTTATATAAATAATCACAATGTTGTACACCTGAAACTAATATAATATTGTATGTCAACTAAAATTAAAAAATAAAAAAATATTAATAAAAGAGTAATCCATGATGCAAAAGAAAATGTACAATATGCTTTTAAAACAAAAAATGCGTTATTTTCAATTGAAAGAGAAACAATCTATGGGAACACTTTTTTTGGCAAAACTTTTAGTATTATGCTATGATTTCAAAATGGGCTATTCATGTTTTTGCCAAATTTGAAATGCCCTTTAAGTCTACTACAATCACTATAATAATACAGTCTTACCATAGTCTGTGGAATTGATGCATAGTTTTGAACTCCTAGAACTTGGCTAAGAAAATTCTGTCCACAATTTTTTCCAACCCAAAGCATCAGTACCTGGAGGACAGGAAGAAAATTATTTTGAACTGTAGCATAAGAGTGAGCTAATGACTCACCTTTACCACTGAGGGTGTTTTAAAAAATCAAAATGCTGAGTAAGTTTAGTGAGACTGTAGAGCCTTCAACTGAACTAACAATAACTACTCTTTACCAAAATGAGATGTTTTATGCTTGGTTTAAAAGGCAGCTATGGAAGGAGAAGGTGGCTAATACAAAAATATATAAATTAAATAACAAATAATCTCGGGAAGAAAGGTACTAAGAGGAATGAAGGTACAGTAGTCTGCAGAGAGAAGGATTGGATCAGACTACTCACAGAGCCTGCATCCATGAGAAAAGCTCCATCCCTGCTCAGCTTCTCCACTGAAAGCTGAAGAATAGGTGGCTGAGGTATGGTGCGATCATTGATGTTGAGAGCTCCCTGAGGAATTAAACAGAAGATTAAAGCTTTTAGATACAGGTCATATAGAGTCACAATCAATCAAAACTTTTTTACATAATTATTCATATTTAAATATAAAAATGAAAAAACATCATTTATCTAAACAAAGCTACTGTGAATCTCAATAAAGCCAAATTAACTTCTATTATTTTAAAAATTAATACAATAAATGCAATCAATATCCATGTATCTTAGATAAATGACAGTGAGATCCAAATAAAGTATGGAATTTAATTAGAGTTAATAATAATGGCTGAATGCATGGCTTGACTCATGTGCACATTCTGAGAGAGGAATAAAAGCCTATTCAAATTAGATTTGAATAGTTCTCTCCAATTTCACATTTATTTATTAAGGCCAGAAATTGATTATAATTGTGAACTAAGAAAACTCATCTTTCTCTGGTGGTAAAGAAAGGAAGCTATCAGTGGCTAGTCTTACAGAGAAGACTGAAAGAATGAGGCAATGCAAAGTCAGTCGGAATCTGAGCTACATCTGAGTCTAGCTCTACCCTAGCCTTTTCTGTGGTTTGTTCTTGAGTCCCCTTTCTTTCCTAAGCTTATTTGCAACCAAGAATCCTGATAAATACAAACTGATATGCTATTAGTACTTGTCTTTGGGTGTAAATATGAGTGATTTCTTTTTCTTCTTTCTGGTGGTTTTCATATTATAAACATAAAATATATTACATTTATATTTTTATGTTAATTTGCCATTTTTTAATGTGAGGACAAGGTAGGCCCAATTAGTTGAACTTCTCAAACACAGAATTAATCTTGAGTTATTATTTCTGTCATAGGAACTAATAATGTTCTTAACAGTTTTCATTTGCAAAATTTTTACCTCAAATTTCATAGGCAATTTCTCCTTTGTATATGTAAGACATCTTAAATTCTTTAAACTCTGAAAGGTTTTTAACCAAAATATTACTTCCCTCATATATATCCTAACTTAATCACAATTTTAGAAAGAAAGATTATGATTTCACACTTTCGTGCTTGGGACTTTAATTCAGGTAAATTTCCTACCAAAGGCAAATAATGTTACAACTTAGATAAATATACTTTCTTTAATTCAAGAACACTATTACACTAAGCACTGACCTGTGGTGTTTCATGTAATTTCACTCATAGGATACTCCTTTCGGATCAATTTATTTAAACAAATAAATCATAGGTTGTTCTGGTCAACCTGATAATCTCTTCATTTACTTAGATCTACTCTATAGATATGTCTTAGGGAACTTAAATAAAGGTACTATTTTAAGGAGCTTCCCAAAATCAAAATTTTTTTCCCACAGAACTAGCAAAGCAATAAATAAAAAGTTTTAAAACACAAATCTTTCCTCGTTTCTACAATGGATTCAATATAATTAAGCTTACAAATCTTCAAGTAAAAAATACTAAAAAAAAGAATCAATTTTACCTCATCTGAGAGATTGTCAATTCTATACAAACTGGGATGAGTTGTGAGCATAAGGTAAATCAAGGGCTGGTTTTTCACTTGACACATAGCAAAAATGCGTTCATCTAGACGTGCATTTGTCCCAGTCTGGAATGATTTCTGTAAATAAACAAACAAACAAAATATCTTCCATCCAAAAATAAAAGATATTTAACAAATACATATAAAACTTTGCAAATATCAGTTGTTAAAAGAACATCTTCTGACAGAATTAGCAAATTTACTGTTATTCTTTGAAAAGTATCTTTTAAGAAGTCATACACATCTATTAAATTGCGGCCATATTTCCTTGTAAAAGTCTTGAGAAATTAACTATCTAACCATGGCAAAGTCATTTTGATCTCTCTGAAGTCTGTTTCCTTATCAGTAAAATAGATCTAAACACTCTATCTACCATACAGTAATAGTGATGTAAAAACAAACATCATCACAAGAATAAAGATTACCACAGATGACAAACTAAATACACATATGAAGAACCAAAGATCTAAATGTTCTATAAATGTTGAGTAATGATTAATGGTGGTTAACGGTTAACTATACTTATTTCTCCCACATTTAGAGAGATTAAACAACGGAACAAAGCTTACATGTCAACCAGGAAAAATAATAATATAAATGAGGACAACTACTTAGAATAGAGTTAATAAGTAATTGTGAGTTTTAACTGGTATATTAGCTTCATGGAGAATAATGAAGTTTTGAGGTAAAGTTTTAAGCATTCCTATTAATGGAAAAAAATAGAAAGAGGCAGAGAGATAACAGTAATAAAATTATGCTTTAAAACAAATGCATTGATTATAAAGAAAAGGCTCTTAAGATATTTTAAATTGGTATGTGGGCAGTCACTAAAAGAAGAAAGAATAGTGTGGGAAATGAAAGAAAAGTTCCATTTTTTCACTCAGAAAATATTTACTGAGTGCCTACTATGTAGTAGGAACTGTTCTTGGTGCTGAAGTGAAGGAAAAAGACAAAAATCCTAGTAAGGGAGAATTAAATATTAAATATGTGATATGTCAATGGTCTTTCCACCTGAAGATGGAAGAACTTAGATTTTTAAATGTTAAAATTTAAATATTTATGTAATCTCTGTGAATTTATACTGTATTTATACTATATTCAAAAATGGAATCATATAATTTGAGTTGGAGAAACTAGAAGTAGATTCAAAAGCCATTCCTAATAGGTTGCCCTTTTCACCGGGTGAGACAACATACACCAGACGGGTTGATCTCAGATTTCAGAAAAGTATACAAATTGACAAGATCCAGCAGTCCTTGATCAATTCTGGAATCTGGGAAGATTCCCTAGGTGATTTATTAACATGAGCTTTTAAATAAAATGTTATAAGGGAATGTTATCCTGAGTCTACAAGCTTGGGCATTATATTTTGGACACTGGAAAAATAAAATTTTCTTTCTTTTTTGGAGAGTCAGGCGTAGGGGCAAAGGGCAGGCAAAGGAGATAAAAAGGTATCAAAAGAAAAAGTGTAAATAAATACATGCATAAACAGCTACAGGACCATAGAAAGAAAGGCAAATGCCAGAGAGATAACATTTGAGCTCAAAGACAAGGATAGGAAGGTGCAATGTAGGCTATGGAAACAGGCAGACAGGTATGAGAAGGCATATCTAAGATTAAGAAGTAGAATGTAGCTGAAATATTGCAGGGAACAGGAAAAGGGCCAAAAGAAGAGTCTCATGTGTAACTTCTTGTCCAGCAACAAAATATACAGTTCTTGTTTTAGAAAACTAGAAAACTGATTATCATTTGCCTCTTTGAAAATATCAGTGAATACTTAGCATCTCTTACAAACCAGGGACATACTTTAAATCAGTATTTTGTAACTTTTAGTTACAAATCCTTCCAAAGTTCCATTAAGAGTTTCTGTCCCTGCTCTCAGAAAATTTAGCTGGCAGAAAGTTATATATACGATGTTTAGGGGAGTTCACAGGATAAAAATTTTGGCTTTTTGACATCTTCACTGTTAGTTTCTGGTTTTGATTCTCTTACCTGTTTAAGGAGAGCTAACACAAAGAGTGGAAAAAGCCGCAAAGAAAAAGGAACCATGAGTCCAGGCTGGTGGTTACTTAGGACTGAAGAACGATAAGCTGAAAGAGAGTCTATGACGGCATTCACTAGGGCGTCCCGAGCATCACTCAGACTGGCAGTCACAGACCTGTCAACAGCTAATAGAAGTGGGGATAGAGACAAAAGAAAAATTAGACACAACTACTCCAATGTTAAGAATAGAAAAAGTAAGTTCGTTAATTATATAAGTTCTCTCTCCAATTTATTACGTACACAAGGAGCCAAACATAGCAGTTAAAAGCACATATTTTGGAGAATCAAACCAATCTCTGTTGAAATGCTGCTCTTCTAATTCCTAGCTGTATGACAATTTGGCAATTAACCTTCATAAGCCTCAGTTTCCTTATGTGTAAAATGGAAAACTATTTCACAGAATCTGAAGTGTTATTAATTTTAATCCATCATTTTATTTTGTATACTACTGAGAAAAACTGTAATTAAACATACATGCTTTCTTAACAGAGAATTTTTATCTTGTATTTATTAAAAGAGTTCTTAGAGATTTAGATGATTTCCATCATCTATCATGCCACTCTGTTTATATGCATTCTGCACACTAGAAAAATTTTAATACTAAAAACACTACTTGTTTTGAAAACTTCTGAAACTACAACTAAATTCAATTCATGTAGTACCAAAAATACACTCAATGAATTGATGTCATTAACTGTTATGACCAAATTTGTACATAGGCAAGAAAAAATGAAGACTACTATTACCTGCTCAACAGTAACTTCAAGACTTCATAAATTTAAGAAATTCCTGATTTTAAAGATTTTGATAAAATGTGAAAAAATGTGCATATTGGGATCAATCAAATTTAGTAACAGTGAAGCAAACTGTTGTGAAAACACAGTTGTTGATAATAATAAAAACCATAATGATTATATGCTATCAAAAGTATTAGTTCAACCACAAAAAAAATAAAGGCAGTGAAACTCAAATTTCTTCAGTCACAATCTTTAACTTTTAACAACATGACACTAACATGGGGTTGGACCCTTTACCAAGCTCCAATAAAGAAAAAATTCCCAGTAAGAAATTCAAGAAAATGGATAAATATTCCAATTATAGATAAATTTGAGTTTGAAGCAAATGGACCCCCTAGCACTCTTCCCTGAAGGATAAAAAGGGCAAGAACCGAAGTGATGTTAAGCTCTATTTGAGAAAGGGACCAAAAAAAATCAAGAAGGCAACTATATCTGATATGGAAATAAAGATATGAAGATATTAGTAAAATTTCTGTTAGCCCATGTTATCTGGCAAAGGCTGCAAACTTACATGTGACAGTAAACTGGTTTTCAATCCCAAATTCCAGAACTCCAAGTCTAATAATCTTTAGAGTACAAGCTCTTTTGTAATCAAACTTACAGAGCTCATAAAAAAAAGCTACTAACCACTAATATTAAACATTAAATAAAGATGGTTATTTAAGTCCATAGTAGGCAGATTATGATACAGAAAGCAGTTTAGTAGTTGTCTAAGGCCAAAGAGGAAAGGAGGAAGAAGTAGACAGTCAACTGTTAATGGGGATGAGGTTCTTTTTGGGGTGATAGAAATGTCCTAAGATTAGATTGAGGTGATGGCCACACAACTCTACAAATATATTAAAAATAATAGAATTGTACACTTAAGGGTTAAGTGATATGGTATATATATATATCTCAATAAAGCTGTTTAAATATAAAAAAATAAGGCTATCTGCAGTAGATCCTTTATTCAAATAGTTACTTAGCAGGCATGCATGAGATCCAAAACACTGAAACCCTTAAAGTTAATTATTTAAAGAAAAAATTGTGGAGTTTTCTAATGTTATTACTTGCAAAATATTTCAAATAGGTGATAACGATTCTTACCCATATTGGCCAATAACCCTGAAATTGCTTGAACATCAGCTCCAAGGAAGACTTCATTCAGAGTTGAAACTACTGGCAAACACAAAGTATGAACACGAATTCTTCTTTCACCTTTAAGGAAAGCACATAAATGATAGTAAGAGACAACTATATTTTAAAAGTTTATATTAAAATCACTTGGAAAAAAGTCACTTCTTTTCAATTTAGCACCAAATACAGTTATATAGCAAGTAGAGATACTATCAAAACTTTAATGTGAAAACTCTAAAGCTTTATTTCTTTTATTTACCGCAAATTCGAGTTATTACTGAAAAGACAACAGGGATCGTATTCAAATGATGGTACTTGCGAGCTTTTTAAAAAAAATCTCTTTTCTGAACATTTTTGTTATTTTTTTGTAATAAAAATTTTTAATACACACACACACACACACACACATTCACGTGGTGGAAAAAAAATCTTGAACTATGGAAACCAAAATGTTGACAGTGATTATCTCTGAACAATCTTACTTGTAGAGTCTGGTTGTCATGTGATGAATATATATTCTTTGGGTAGCAAAAGGCCATGCATTTTGTTTGTTCGTTTTAAAAATATTTAAAAGAAACTAACAGTCACAATACTTTCTCTTTGGTAATATACCCACAACAACAAAAACCAATAAATACAAAAAACAAAAATCAAAACCTTCTGAGAACCGTCAAATATGAAACATCATGTCAACCTTTTAAAAATTTCTGATCAGCAAGACCCTGAACACCAAAGAAAAAGAATAAGTGAAAAAATTAGAGATGATACCCATAATACAACCTGTACTGACGCATAAAGACTAATGAAAGTACCTATGAGCACATACAAATTACTTTAAAAAGAGGAATATTGTCTGCAAAAAAAGGGTAATATTTTTGAGTTTTTGTTCTAGATAAAAACAATGTTAACTAAAAGAAAAAAGATGTTTAGTCTATCACATTGGCAACAACTATACCCATACAAAACCAGAGCCTGGAATGAAAAGGACACTTTATTAAACCATAAATTGGCAAAATCTTTCTCAATAGCAATCTGGAAATACCATGATTTTCCTAAAAAATTCATCTCTGCATCCTATATTTCTAATTCTAGAAATCCATCTTAGGGAAATTATTAAAATTGACAAAAACTTGTGTACATGAATAAATATTATAATCATTTTACATGAAAACAAAACATTAAAACAACCTAAACTTCTAACAATAAGTATATGAAAAGATATCCAACATTAGTTATCAGGGAAACATAAAACCAAAAGAGATACCATCATACTTTAAATGGCTAAAAACAGAACAAAACAAAAACCTCAAACCAAAAACAAACAAAAACTACACACTGAAACAGCAGATGCTGGTGAGAATGCAGAGCATCTGGAACTTTCATATGCTGCTGGTGAGAATGCAAAATGGTACAGCCACTTTGGAAACAGTCTGGCAGGTTCTTAAAAAGTTAAACATACACTCAACATATAACCTAGAAATCTGTCTCCTAGGTATTTACCCAAGTGAAATGAAAACTTATGCTTACACAAAATCTGGATGTATATGTTTACAGTGGCTAAATTTGAAATTGCCAAAAACTGAGAACAACCCAAATGGACCTCATCTGAAAGTGAATAAACAAATGAGGTACAATGGAATACTACTTAGGAATAAAAAGTAACAAACTACTGGTAGATGCAACACAGATGAATCTCGAATGCACTATGCTAAGTGAAAGAAGGCAGATACAAAAATTATCTACTGTATAACTCCATTTATATGACATTCTTGCAACAGCAAAACTACAGGGTTAGAAAACATCAATGGTTGCCAGGGGCTGGAGATGGGAAAGAGGTTGACTACAAAAACATGAGGAGGTTTTGGGAGAACAGAATTGATTGTGATATCTTGACTGGAGTGGTGGTTACACAATACATTTGTCAAGCTTGTGGAACTGTACACTAAAATGGTAGACTTTACCATATGTCAAAATTATATATTAATTTTTTTAATGTTAAGAAAAACAATAAGCAGAAAAGGGATGAGGATGTTCTTTTGTCAAATTTTTAAAAAAGGCATCGAGAGACAGAAATCTCTCCTACTTTTACATCTATGGTATGTTGTATTAATTATAATCATAATAAAAAACTGAACTTCTCTAATACTAAAGGTTTTCATTCAAATGCCTTTATTACACACTTTTTCTATATTTAAGAAGCTGTGAGGGTAAGTAGACATAGCACAGAAACACTCCCGCAACTTTTTTTTTAAGGAAGTAAAGCAGAGTTAGAAGGTGAGTGTAAATCTTTATCATAAAAAAAATAAATTTAACTGGCTTTCATATCATCTTTATGTCAAACATTATAAATAAATTACTAATAAACAAATTATACCCTTAAAAAATATTTCCTATCTATTTGAGCTCCATTAAAATGTAACTCAAGTATCACTTCTGTGAGGCCTCTCCTGGCTACACTATAAAAGACCATCCTCTCAGCACTTCCTAAATGCTTTACCTGCTTTATATTTCTCCTCAATTACTATCACCATATAACATACTATTATTCTACTTATTTATCCTCTTGTCTGTCTCCTCTACTAAGCTCTATGAGGAAAAAGATTTTTTAAATTCAGTTTTATTGACTGTTGTATCATCTGAACATACTTCAGTGCCTGACACTAAGTAGACTCTCAACAAATACCTGTTAAGTAAAATAAATACTAAACATCTTCACTTCACTAAGAACAGCAACAAAGCTCTTAAGGCCAGGAATACTCTTTTGGCTTCATAGAAATGAGTATCTCCAAAGAAGAGGGAGTTATCACAAGTCATAGAATATGTAACTAAATCAAAAAACTTACCTCTGCTACAATATTGTTCTTACAGTTAGCAATACTGTACTGTACACTTAAAAACTTCTCAAGAGGGTAGATCTCATGTATGTGTTTTTTGCCACAATAAAAAAAAACAACTTACCTTTGCTGGATGTATACAAGAGTGCTGACTGAAAGGAAACCAAATGAGTATCAGTAAGACTCTCTTCCACTGACATCTGTACTGCATACCCAGCATCTGGGTTTACATTAGGCAAAGACAGTAAATCTGTTGACCGAACAAAGAAGTTCCCATGGAAAGTATGGATGGAAAGACCTAGAAAAGAAAAGTTTATCAAAGTGATTTATATACACCTACATATGGATGTTGATATTTTATCCTTGTCACTTATCAGACTGGCAGAGAATAAAAAAGTTTAGATGTGATATTGTGGTTTATAATATATATTTGGTCTTTGCCCATTTCTGGCAAAGAACTCCTAAAACCCTTAGAATTTCCCAAGTAATAAGGAATGATAAGGGTGTCTTTTGCTATGTTAATGAGGTGACTTTTGGAAAGCACCTACGTAACATAAGGATGGGTACTGGTTGCCTGAAGACCTAACTATGTGATTAGAAGATCAGAACTTTCAACTTACTGGCTACCCCCCACCTACAGGGCAGGGAGAGGGGCTCTAGAGGTTGAATCAATCACCAATGGCCAAAAATTTAATCAATCATGACTATGTAATGAAGTCTCCATAAAAACGCAAAAGGATGCAGTTCAGAAAATTCCAGGGTTGGTGGATATTTAGGGAGGGTGGAGCACTAAGAGACTAAAAGCTCTGTGCCCTTTCCATTTCACTCCACCTTGCTTGCCCTTTACATCTCTTCCATTTGGCTGTTCCTGAGTTATATCTTTTTAACAATAAATCAGTAATCTAGTAAGTAAAATGTTTCTCTGAGTTCTAAAAGCCACTCTAAGAAATTAATGAAAACCAAGGAGGGGTCACTGCAACCCCCAATCTATACTCAGTCAGTCACAACCACAGTTAATACCCTGGAGTTGGAATTGGTTCTGCAGTGCACGTGTGGACTGGGGTACGGGGGGACATGGGGCACGCCGGGAGCTGAGGGAGGAGGAGTCTTAGAGACTGAGTCCTTTAACCTATGGAGTCTGATGCTATCTCCAGGTAGATAGTGTCAGACTTGAGCTAACTGCTTGGTGGTGTGGGGAAAAGCAACCCACACATTGGAACTGGAAGCAGAATGTATTAGATTATACACAGTATTTAGTGAAGGTGAGGAAGTTGGTAACAGATATCTTCTTAAAAGATAAGGATTCAAATTTTCAAAAACTTTTTTGGAGAATAAGTTGACATCTACTAAAATTCTAAATGAAAACTTCTTTGATCCTAGTGATTCCATATCTATGAATTTATTCTACAGATACACTTATTCAAGTGCCAAATTATATGTGTAAAAAAAAATTAAGCAGTATTGTTTTCATTTGTCATAAAAAAAGAAATCAGAAATACCCTCAATGCCAATCAGTAAGAAAATAACTAAATTGTTGATTTGTACATTCTACTGAATACTAGTATTAATGGATCTTCAAAACTTGCTGAAAAATCATACAATGTTATTTATGCTAATACACTATATATATTTTCCATGGAGAGGTAAAGAAGTATGTAAATGTATAGAAGAGCCTGATATGCACACAAGAGTAAGGCTGGAATGAAAGTGAAAGTACATGCACACACGAGCTAATGCAAGGGGACTTTAGCTATATCAATGTTATTACTCTTTATAAGAACAGATGCATGTTTTGCTTATAAAATAAAAACCAATTTTAAAACAGTAATAATTAAAAAAAAGGATGTAGATCTGTATGTACAAAAATAGAATGGTATAATTAAAAAGAAGCCAGATGTAATTCCCATTGCTTTTATTTGAAGGCTAAAATATATGCTTATATATGCATGGGAAAACTTTTCAAAGGCATATGAGAAACTGAGATAGAACATACTATGTTAATTTTGATTTTTTATTTTATATCTTTTTGTACTGTGCCCTTTTTTTAACTTTACTAAGAGCATATTATTTCATTTGTAATGAAATTTATCATAAAAGAAAAAGCAAAACTTAAGCAAGTAACCACAAAGATTATTAAATTAAGCACTCTAGAAAGAAGGCAAACCTTGGTTTGTTGGTGGACCCCCAAGCTCTTTATGCAAAGTTAGATACATATAAAATAGCTTCTGTCCTGCCAAATAGAAAAAGTTTTAACATGTCCATCCTTTAGGATGTACATTTCCACTAATTTACAGCCAATATCTGCAGAAATAATCATTTTTGAGATCTATCAATCTTGAATAAATGGGATACAACAAATAGTGTTCGTTTAAAACGAACACTAAAAAAACTATTTGAATTAATAAACAAGTTCAGCAAGGCTGCAGGATATAAGATAAATATGCAAAGGATTAATTATATTTATATAAAGAAGCAATGAAATGTAAAAAAATTCCATTTACAATTGCATCAAAAATATTTAGGAATAAATTCAAGAAAAAAATACAAAACTTTAAAAACTATACAACATTGTTGAAAGAAATTGAAGACCTAAATAAATGTAAACACAAACCATGTTTATGGATGAGAAGACTTAATACTGTTAAGATGGCAATATTTCCCAAATTGATCTACCTATTAATAAATGCAATCCCTATCAAAATCTCAGTTAGCTTCTTTGCAGAAGTTAACAAATTGAACCTAAAATTAACACAAAGGACCTAGAATACCACAACAATTTTGGGAAAAAAAAAAAGAAAAAGCTGGGAGGACTCATACTTCCTAATTTCAAACTTATTAGAAAATTAGACTAATCAAGACAGTTTGGTACTAGACATAAGGGCAGCCATACAGATTAAAAGAATAAAATTCAGAATCCAGAAATGAACTCTCACATTTATGATCAAATGATTTCAGCAAGGGGACATAGTGCCAAGACAATTCAATGGGGGAAAAATAGTCTTTCCAACAAATGGTACTGGGACAACTATATATCCACATGCAGAAGAATGAAATTGAATATCTATCTCAAATCAAGGACAAAAATTAACTCAAGTACGTCAAAGATTTAAATATCAGTATAACTATAAAACTTTTAGGAGACGTTGTAAGTGTAAATTTTCATAACCTTGATTAAGCAATGGTTTAATACTCTAACACCAAAAGCATAAACAGAAAAAGAAAAAACGAAACACCACCAAATCAAAAACAACTATGCTTCAAAGAATATTAAATAAAAAGGCAAAACTATGAAGTAGAAAAAATTTTTGCCAATCATATACCTGATAGAGGCCTTGTATCTAAAATTATATAAATAGCTTTTACAACTCAATAATAAAAAGACAAATTAAATTTTAAAACAGGAATATAATCTGAATAGACATTTCTCCAAAGAAGATATACTAAACATCAGAAAAGATGTTCGTCATTCATCAACAGAGAAATATAAGTCAAAACCTCAATAAGATATCACATCACCCCCACCAGGATGGCTAAAATAAAAAAGGACAAGTACTGAAAAGAATGTGGAGAAATCAGTACCCTCAACACACAGTTAGTGGGAATATAAAATGGTGCAGGTGGTGGAAAACACTCTGGCAGTTTCTTAAAGTTAAACATACAGTTACCTTATGACCCAGATATACATCCAAGAGAAATAAAAACATGTCCCAAAACCTCTACACAAATGTTTGTAGCAATATTATCCATAATGTCTCAAAAGTGGAAACAACCCAAATACTCATCAACTGATGAACAGATAACAAGATGAAGTATATCTATACAATGGAATACTACTGGGCAATAAAAACACATGAAATATTTAAAAAAAAAAAAGCAAAAAAGGAATGAAATACTGATAGATGCTACAATATTAACCTTAAAAACATTTTGCTAAGTGTAAGAAGCCAGTCACAAAGGGACTCATATTGTATGACCCCACCATTTATGTGAAATAACCAGAATAGAGACTGAAAATAGACTGGCGTTTCCAAAAGCTGCCAGAGCTGTGCGAGGGAGAGTAGAGAGGGTGGGGAATGAGTGACTGCTAATCAGTACAGGGTTTCTTTTGGAGATGATGGAAATGTTCTAAAATTCATTGTGGTAATATTGTGGTAAATATATTGAAAACCACTGAATTATACATTTCAAATTGGTGAATTGTATGGTATGTAAATTTTATATCAATAAAGCTGTTATAAAAAAAAGAAAGCAGAAACAGAAGGTTATTGCGGTAACTGCCTGGTTTTGCATGATGTTAATACCATGAGTTATTTGGGGATGTGGCAACCTTTCAAGTATTTACTTGATACCATATCAGTTTCACTCAATCACTTTTTATTTTTATTATAGTAATGGATAACAGATCACTTCATTTGGCACATGGTTTGACCAATAGATTTCAACATTTATCTAGTGGGCAGGTTTCTAGATCTTTAGCTTTTGGTATCTATTTTTTTCTACATATTTCATATAATCTTTCCACTTTAAAATATTATTGCTACATACTCTCTTACAGAGCAATGATATTTGATTTTTATTTATTTATTTATTTATTTTTGCGCCTACAGCATCTGGTCTTCCTAGGTAGTCTCCCATCCACGTACTAACCAGGCTGGACCCTGCTTAGTTTCCAAAATCAGATGGGATTGCTGGGATCAGGCATGTTTAGGGTAGCATGCCTGAGCAATGATATTTTAAAATCTGAACAAAAGATCAGAACCAGGTTGATAATATGGACAAATGAAATATCCAGAATTATATAATTTCCCATTTTCATGAGAAAATACTTATCATTTAGCAGCCACAAAATATTTATCCAGGAAAACAAACTGGACATAGGCTTTCTGAAACAGACTATTTCCAAGCAACAGGTGGCATTGTATTTGGTAGCAGGTGCAGGATGAGAAGAGCACATATTAAAAGATCTCCTACATCTGGAGATGGATAGTAGTGATGGCTGCACAATGAGAATGGGTTTAATGCCACTCAACTGCATAGCTAAAATGGTTAAAACGGTAAATTTATGCTATGTATATTTTACCACAATTTAAAAAATTGTTTAAAAAAATAAGATTTTCCACTACTACTGTTTAATAAGTAGAATAAAAATCCATGAATAGTATGCTTTATTTTCTTTGGGGATGTGATCTTTTTTCATTGAGATATAATTCATTTACTATAAAAAAAAAATCAGTTTTCAAGTGTTCAGTGGTTTTTAGTATATTCAACAGTCCCCTTTTAAAAATTTTTTTCTTATTCCTAATTGCATATTCCATCAGTTAGTAAAATATCTTAGAAAGTAAATTTAATGAGATAAGACTAGGTGAAAACATATATTTACTGGTATCAAAAGCAACACTTACTCCTTTATTAATGTAAATAAAGTGCCCCCACCTTTGGTGCACCGAATCCTCATGACTGCCTCAAAGCCAATCTTCCGAGTGAGGTATCTCTGTAGTTCTTTCCGCAATTTTTGTACTTGGACTGGGTTGTGCTGATGGTGGTAAGAGGGATAGAAATAAACACTACCTGCTGAATACCGAGAAATACAACCTGAAAGAGAACATACCTCCTTTTAAATTTTGCCATTAATTACCATTACTGTACCCAAGTAACTACAGGCATTTAAATAAATCTTTCTGTAATCTCCCAAGGCATTGTCAAAAAAGAAAATTTAATTCCTTTAAGTAGCAGTATAGAAATTTCTCTATTATAAATGTTTAGAGTAGAAGGCTATAAGGTTTATAATAGACCAAACTAACTTTCCCAAGATAATAAAATTTCTTTCACTTTATCCTCTATTTAGAATACCATTATACAGATATCATTTTGACATTTGAGAAAAATAATCATTAGGAAAACTTACCCAATGAAGCTAAATCAGAATACTGTCCACTGAGAAGGAATAAGTCAACGGCTACCTGCTGACCAGAACAGTCCAAGGCTAATTTCTTATAGAAGTCAGTGGATGGTGTCAAGTGAATATCCTATTAATAATAAATTACAAAAAGAAAAAAATTTAAATCATTAAATTGTCATAAAATTTAAGTACCTATCTATAAATATCAAGGTATTAATTTTCTTTGGGCAGTCTACAAAATTCTTTTGCTTTGTAATATTTTCTAGTTTTCCAGTGAGAAAGGAACATGTATTGCTTATGAACCTTCCTTTTTTTCTTTTTGTTTTACTTTTTAAAAAATAAATATATTATACTAATTTTGATAATCTATTAAATGCTTAGTATGCTGGTAACTGTTTTAAACAATTCAAATGTAATATATATTTAGTCCTTTCAACTATCATTAAGAGAGGGTACTATCATTACTTTCACTTAATAAATATAAGAAAACAGAGGGGCAAAGAAATTAAGTAGCTATTTAAGCTCACACATCTAAAAAGCAGTGGAACTTAGGCAGACTGACTCCAGGACAGATATCATAATCATTATATGATCTCACTCTCATAATCTTTGGAGAAATACACATCTCGAACTAAGTTTATACATACGAGGTGCTCAAAAGCCATCCATGTCAGTCAATATACTGAACTACAACTACTTTTTACTGGTCATCCAGGTTCTACTTTGTCCCTAGCAAGCATATTCTCTTAGTCTCCCCGTCTCATCAAAGCAGACTGCATTGCTAGTGGCCTCCTAAAGATCTAAAAACAAGGTAAAGGTGAATCATGTAGAAAATAATGTAATAAAATAGAAAAATCTACGTAAAAGAGAAACATTTTATCCATTTCCTTAAATTCTCTCCTCTTCTCAACTGAAAACCACATAACATACAAGCTGTGTGGTCAAAGGAACAGAGCACTAGCATAAATCTTATCATAAATTTGATGACCTTCTAACCTTAGCAGATGACCTTTGACTGGGTTCCTCTCGTGGTTTCAGGGCTCCCACTCCAAGAGTTGGGAGTTGTGTTTGAAAGACAGACATTCGACCACCAGTTGGGGACATCAGCTTAAAGGCAGCCTGAAGTGCAGGACCCAAGGCACTCTGGGTCTCCAGGGTCTTGGTGAACATTTGCGGCAAAGTTTTCAGTAAATCTTGGACAAGCTTGTGAAATAAACCAAGAAAACTCAAGAGTGTTACAATTAAAATTTTTTTCCACATAGTCAGTAACTAATACAATAGACAAGACACTGAGTCATGATGATGGTCAGAGAATCTACAGACAGTACAGTAAACAATGAAGTTGGTCAAATGACAAGAAAGCCATTTTAAATCAACATTATAAATTGGCAAGCAAGACAAACCAAAATTGGGGCCTTACAGTTCTTGCACATGCAGTAGTCCAGCAAGACTATAAGTCCAAAATGTGTCCAAAAGAACCATCACAGTTTAGAGATTTGATTTATTTTAATGCCATGAAATATGGCCTTCTCAATCACCTCTACACACTTATCAGTTGCAAAGTGAGTTTAATTCTTTCCTATTACGAAATCTAAAATATCCAGCAAATTTGCCAACTAGCAATATTACAACAAAAGAGGAAAAAAAAGAAACATAACTACCTATTCAGGTTAGGTTGTACCAATAAAGAGAGTTAATGTAAAAAAATACTTTGCACTAATGCAAAGTCACCATTGCCAACAGCTGAGACCATAGACTTGCTAGTTAAAATGTTACCCCTACGGCATATATGCATGTACAGGGTAGACAACATCCCCCCTTCAGACACATTCTGTTCACCTCTCACTGTATTATGTCATGGCAATTTCCAGGCAGGTAATAAGAGTTTCTTCTGAACTGACCCCAATGACACTCTGTGAATCAGAAAAGCAAAGGGCACTGAAAGCAGACTACCTAAAGTGCTTCCATGTAGTGACCAGAAGCTTATCTCAGCAACCCTCCCAATTTCCCAAATGGCTGGCAAAGCAGATTTCCTTCAGGTTTTCTTCCTTAATGGAACAGGCTTATCTTCTACCCTACTCCAAATAACTTGCTACATTAGACTTAAAAGCAATCAGTTCAAGGGCAAACTCAAGAGCTATTCTTCGGATTAGCTAACAGCGAATTAACTAACAGCGAAATATAAAATGCTACAAGTCTAAGAAATGTCACAGAAAGAAGCAGAAAGAAATTTTTATTTAAGGTTCATTTCAAAAATACATTCCTTTAATATTTCAATTAAACATGCCAGATAGGAAAATGTGCCTTACCTCTTTACTTTCATTTAAATTTACTAGTAAGTTCTCTGGCATAGGTATAAATACATCTGAAAGAATAAATAAATATTTCATTTAAACAAAACTCGTTAAAGATGTCCCAAATACATAATACTGATATAATCAACCACTCCCATACTTACAGAAAAACAACCTCCTCCACTATTATAGCACTGTCTACATATGTTCAAGGAAGCATCAAAGAAGCATTGATTTAGGAATTTATTACAACTTTAGTGTTACTGTGTAAAAGGTAAATAGCCTTCCAATTAGAAAATATTGATCTGTAAGCACTCTTAAGGTTCGTGCAAGTGCTTCTTAGTTTAAAGACAGAAATTCAGAATCCTGCTTTACGTTCTTGCTTAGCCCTAGAAACCAGCCAAAGAAACACTCATGGCATTAAAAAAAATATGGGACGAAGATGACACACGAGAATGCTATGTCTTTACACAGACATTATACAACCCACCGATAGCTCTGCCATTCAAATAGCAGATACTTTTTCATAAAGAAGGTGCCCACCAGTGAGTCTACTTATGGGGTTACAAACTCAAGTGAATCAGAAGATATGCTAACGACCACATCAGACGAACTTCTTGGGATTTAAATTTATTCTTGCTTAGGAATTATATTCCCTTCTTGGGGAGGAAGCAAACTGAGAAAGAAATGTGAGTGGTGGTGGAGGATTATGAAGGGTCTCACGTTCCACATTTTTGTACTGTTTTTTATTACAAAAAATAAGGCTCATTATGATTGTAAAAAATACCAACAAATAATTTGAAACATTAAAAGTATTCACTTTAGCTGTCATATAAAAACTCTAATTTCCTTTTTCTTTAAAATAAAAAACTTAATAGTTTTATTGAGATGTAATTCACCCTTGTAGAAGATACAATTGGTGATTTTTAAGACATTCAGAGTTGTACAACCATCACCACTTTCTAATTCCAGATCCTTTTCATCCCCAAAAGAAAAAGCTCACCAATTTGCAGTCACTCCTTACTTCCCTGCCTACTCCCACAGCTCTAGGCGGCCTCCAGTCTGTTTCTGGACATTTCAAATGAATGGAGTCACACTATGAGATCCTTTTTGACTCATTCTCAGAGTTAGCATCATATTTTCAAGGTTCATCCATGTTGCTGCATCTATCAGTACTTTATTCCTTTTTTATTGCTAAATAACATTTCATTGTATGGCTATACATTTTGTTTACCCACCCATCAAATGATAGGCATTTGGATTGTTTCCACTTACAGCTAAGTTGCTGTGATATTTATGTGTACACTTTTGTGTGGACATGTTTTAATTTTCCTGAGAATACATCTATTGAGTGGAATTGCTAGGTCACATAGTAACTATGTTTAACTTCTGGAAGAACTGACATACTGTTTTCCATTGTGGCTGAACCACTTTCCATTCCCACATCCTTGTAAATACTTATGTCACTTTGTTTTTTGTTTGTTTTTTTTTGCTATTTGACATTTAGCAAGGGATATTCCATTTTTCAGCTAATAAAATTGAGAGGCTGGACCACAACAGTGAATGCACAACTTGGCCTATCATCAGAATCACCTGTTCAGCAGATTTTATTTTATGCCAAATTAAGTATCTGGGTGAAAAGATTAGGGAATGAATAACTGATGTGACTGATCTTATGTGAGATTTAAAACCACCAAGACAGAAGGGGGCTCTCCTCAACTACTCCCCCTTAAAGAAGAACAGACAATCCTCACTGTGGATTCCATACTTGCGAATTTGCTTATTCGATAAAATTTGTAACCTCAAAACCAATATTCGTGGTGCTTTCAGTCATTCAGACATGCTCAAAGGGAAATTTTGAGTTTGAAAATTTTTGTGAGGTGGCATCTGATGGTTTTCATTTGCATTTCCCTAAAAACTCATGATATAGAGATTCTTTTCAAGTGCTTATTGGCCAATTGTATACAGATAATATTCAAAACTATGTTATGAATAGACATGTCTATTTAATGCCTTTGCCCACTTTTTGATTAGGTTGTCTTTTTGTTAAGTCGTACGAGTTCTTTATATAATTTAGATATAAATCCCTGATCTGATATGTTTGCAAATATTTTCTCCCATTCTGTGGGTTGGTTCACTTTCTTGATGGTGTCCTTTGAGGCACAGGTTTTTAATTTTGAAGAAGCTCAATTTATCTTTTTCTTTTTTCTTGTTTGTGCTTTTGGTGTTATATCTAAGAAATTGTGGCCTAATCCAAGGTCACAAAGATTTACTTCTATGTTTTCTTCAGTTTTATAGCTTCAGTGTCATGCTCAGGTCTATTATCCATTTTGAGTTAATTTTTTAAATTGTGGTAAATTCACATAATATACAAAATCTGTCATCTTAACCACTTTAAGTATACAATTAAGTACAATCACAAAGTTATGTAACCATTGCCATTTTATATTTTCAAACTTTTTCATCATCCCAAACATAAACATTGTATCATTAAATAATAACTCACTATTCCTCTTTCCCCCCAGCCCCTGTTAACCTGTATTCTACTTTCAATCTCTATGAATTTGCCTACTCTTGGTACTTCATATAAGTGAAATCACACAGTAATTGTTCTTTTATATTTGGCTTATTTCATTTTGCATAATGTTTTCAAGGTTCATCCAAGTTGTAGCATGCATCAGGACTTCAATCTTGAGGATGAATATTCCATTATACGTATATAGCATATCGTTTATCCATTCATAAATTGATGAATACTTGGGTTGTTTCTATCTTTTAGCTATTGTAAATAATGTTGCTATGGACACTGGTATACAAGTATTTGTTTGAGTGCCTGTTTTCAATTATTTTAGGTACATACAAAAAAAAATAGAATTACTAGATCACAATGGTAATTCTGCATTTAACTTTTTTCAGGAACCGCCAAACTATTTACCACAGTACTAAACCATTTTAATTTTTTAATATTTATTTTCACCATCTCCCCATCCCCTCTCCTTTGGCAACCATCAGCTTGTTCTCTGTATCTATGGATCTGTTTGTTGTTTTTTTTTTTAGATTCCACATATAAGTGAGATTGTACTTTATTTCTTTCTCTGACTTATTTCACCTAGCATAATACCCTCTAGGTTCACCCATTTATTTAAACGCCAAGACTTCATTCTTTTTTATTGCTGAGTAATATTTCATTGTGTGTTGTGTGTGTGTGTGACATTATCATTATCCATTCATCTATCAAAGGACATCTAGGTTGTCTTCCATCTTGGCTATTTTCAGAAATGCTGCAATGAACACAGGAGAGCATATACCTTTTCAAATTAGTTTTTGCTTTCTTCGAATAAAAACCCAGAAACAAAACTGCTGGCCCATATGGCAGCTATATTTTTAATTTTTTGAGGATTCTCTGTACTGTTTTCCATAGTGGCTGCACCAGCACTACACCATTTTACACTACCACTAGCAATGCACAGCAGTTTTAATGTTTCCACATCCTTGAGAACATTTGTTATTTTCCATTTTTTGGATTACAGCAACACTAATGGATGAGAAGTAGTATGTCACTGTGGTTTTGATTTGCATTTCCTTAATGACTAATGACGTTAAGTATTTTGTCATTAGTTCATTATTGGTCATTTGTACATCTTCTTTGGAGAAACGTTATTCAATCCTTTGCCCATTTTTGACTTATGTTATTTTTTTGTTGTTGAGTTGAGGGAGTTCCTTACATGTTCTGGATATTTATCGTTCATCAGATATACAATTTTCATATATTTTCTCCCATTCTGTGAGTCGTCTTTTCATTCTGTTGATAATGTTCTTTGATGTACAAAAGTTTTTAATATTGATGAAGTCCAATTTATTTATTTTTCCTTTTGTTGCCTCTGCTTTTGGTGTCACAACCAGGAAATCGCTGCCAAATCCAATGTCACGAAGATTTTCCCTTGTGTTTTCTTCTAAGAGTTTTACAGTTTTAGCTCTTAGGGTTTAGGTCTTTCATCCATTGAGTTACTTATTTTTATCTGGTTTAAGGTACGGGTCCAACTTATCTGGCATGTTCAGTTTTCCCAAAACCATTTGTTGAAAAAACTATCTTTTCCCCATTGAATGTTTTTGACATCCTTGTCAAAAACAACTGATCGTATATGTGAGGGTTTATTTCTGGGCTCTCTATTCTATTTCATTGGTCTACATATCTATCCTTAAATATCCTTGAATGAATGACTAAAGGGAAAAAGAGTTAATCTGAATTTTAACATCAACTTGTTTTTGTTGTCTTTTTCAGAATTCACTTTACCTCCATAACTCTGTTTCCTCTTCAATAAAATGAGGGGTTGGACTAAAGGACTCTTTCAATTCTAACAATTTTATGATCTTATACTTAAGGTTTTCCTCAATATAGTAGAATTATACCATACACTCCTAGTTGTCAAATATTCATGAAATACTTCTAGAACCAAAAATTCCTAAGACAGTTCAATAATTTTAAGTGTTTAATATATACCTTCAATATCTGAAACTATTAGCATCTGAGGCTGAGAGAGACCTTCCTGAAGACTGTAGAAGTGGATTGTACTATCAAATGTTATGAAGCCAATTTTTGTCCTAGTGTTGCCAGGAAGCCTAAAAACAAATTTAGAAGAGTATTTTATCACGTTTTCCCATACACACACACATATAAAATAACTGCTAAGAGTTACATATAAATATCTACTTTTATATTATGGAAATTGTCCCAACATAAGTGTTTAATCGGCTCAATGTTTAATTACCACTAAAACATACTGTAATCAAAGTGAAAACACCACGCATAAGTCAAACAATTAACAAAACCCAGCAATAATACAGCAGTTTGAAACTCATTATACCTATATAAATCATGTAAGAAAAGGCATATAAAAATATTGGAACGCATATACAAAACTGTAGATGATTTTAATTTACAAAAATACATGAAAAATTATCATATGTCAACTCTAAAATGTAATATAAATTTAGGTAATGCATGTATCTTTAAAAAATTTTACCCATGCTTGGGTGAATTGGGACTCTCTCCAATTCACCCAAAAATACAAATGCTGGCAAAAACAAGGACATCCCTTTCTTTCATCAAGGTGAGGGAGTCAGTCCATTTCTGATGAGATTTGGCCCTCCACATTCTTCCACCCACAAAAGAACACTATATTTCACAGAATGGTCACACAAGCTTTTATAGGCTACACTAAGTATCTAAACACCATTTAAAGTATAGATGTTTTAAAAGATATATAGAAATACGACAATCAAATGCAATGTGTGAATACTGTCTGAGTTCTTATTCCAAAAAATGTTCAGTAAAAAGATTTTGAGATAACCAGGAACAAAAATTGAACTGGGTATTAGATTATACTATTAAATTATTGCTAATTTTGTTTGGTGTGACATTCATATTTTACTTAGGGCTAAAAATAATTCCAAGTATTTATGGCTAAAATGATATACTGATTGAAATTTGCATTAAATCAGTGTGTGCGTGTATGCGCACATGTATAATTAGATAAAGCAAGAACAGCTAAATGCCAAAAATGCTAAAGTTGAGAGATGGAGATCTGGAAGTTCATTCACTACATTCTATTTACTATATGTTTAAAAATTTTCCATAATAAAAAGTTAAAGTTTCTCAGAGAAAGCAAGCCCTAAAGTTCACAACTGATATAAGTAGGCTTTTAGAACATAATTTCACAGCAATTTTTTTTATATTTTGAAACTACTTATCCATTTAGTAAATAGTTTAAATTTAAGCTGAATTAAGATACTTACAATTCTAGATTGTCTAACAAACTCTGGCAAACTGAATTCAAGTATCCAGTTTCAACTGCATTGTGAGATACATCAAATACAAAGAGGTACACTGGAGGTTGAGGTGGTCGTAACTGAAGAAAAAAGGGATCTCATTAAGTACATTTAACAGGATTAAAATTATCATTTGCCATGTCCACATACAACAAAATAATAAAATAAGCATGATTTACAAAATAAGTGGAAATTATAATAAATAATAATGGATAAGAAAATAACAGAAGTTTAAAAAACAGGCAAAACTATATTAATATTGTTTTCAGATGCACACTGAGAAAAAGAAAAACGAGGATGTGATTGCCATAGTCAGAACAGTGTTTTCTCTAGAACAGGAATGTGAGGAGATGTGATCAGAAAGGCTTCTGGGCATATTGACTAATGTTCAATTTCTTGATCTGGGTGGTGCTAAAACAGGCATTTATAAGTACTTGGTAACCTATATATTTATGTTTTATAGACTTTTCCATATGTGCATTTTATTTCACAGTTTAGGGAAATTACAGCTCTGAAAGTGACAAATCAAGTTAGCCTGAGCAGGTTATTTAACCAACACATTTCAGCCAAGTTTCATAAAAAAAAACAAAAACAAAACATGACTGTATTTTTAAATGTACAAATTCAAAGATTTGTTCTCAATTCAATAAAAAGCATCAAATAACCACAACCAGAGCTAGGCATGTAATGTATTAATTTTCATATTTTTTTATATGTATCACTTGTTGAATCATAGAATCCGGTAAGTCAGAAAGAAGCAAAACCTCTTGCTATAGGCAAGTTCCAAATTTAAAGAAATCCATATTTACAAAACCTGGTGATAAAAGAAAAGAAACCCAGGAAAGCCGAAAGAACAAATGCTTCTGCTTTTTCTGGTTTTAATTCAACAAAGGTACAGGTACACTGCAGAAAGCTGTAACAAACCACTAAACTGTCGCAAAAATCTTTTCTACACAGAAATTTCTCTATGATGAAAAGAGATGGAACCCTCATAATTTCTATACTAAAATGGCCAAAATTGCTCAAGTAAAGAAATAAAGACTATCCCTCAAAAATATACAAAATGAAATATTAAAAGTTGGTGTTAAGTCGTACCTTCCTATTCCCTTACTTACAGGCAGTTATGGCATGGTAAGAGAGCGACCAAATCAAAAGCCCTGGATTTTAATGCAAGCTCTACCACTTACTAAAAGATATTTGGCAAGTCGCTTAACCTTAATAAGTCTGTTTTCACATCTGTAAAATAGGATTAATAGTATTTCCTTAGCTTACTTCAGGAAGTTGTTGGTGGTGATAAAAAACATATAAGTGCTTTGTAAACTATGTAAAGTCTAATTAAACATCAGGCATAATTATTATTTTTAAAATGCAAGACCTCAGATACTCACACAAGTATATAAAAACACTTGCAAGAGGATGTTTATCACACCATTATTTGTAATTGAAAAAAACTGGAAGTGACTCAAAAGTAAATATGATCTCAATATAATATTGCAAATTTCTAGATGAACACACAAGAAACATAAGTGGAACTTTATATACTTTCACTTTTCACACTTACCTTTATATACTAATTAACTAATTTTATAACGAACAAGTATAACTCTTCTAAATTTAATAACAAAACTTTGTTAAAGGAAGCTATATTGTTTTATTTAAAACCCAGTATTATGAAATAAATAAGCTATATAAAAAAAAAATGAAAACTTACCATGTATTCTGAGGGAGCCATAAACTCAATTGTAGCATTTTGAACTTCAGGTCTTCTGTGAGGTTCACCATAGATTCTGGTCAATGGGTTGTACATGAATTCTTCAGGAACTATGTAAGTTAACAATATATAATGATAAAACTGCAAGAATTGAGTTTAATAAACCTTGTATTTGGCCATTTTAATTCAGTAATTTAAAAATACTTCAATAGAGACTCTATGTTAAAGGATAAATATACACTTTGTTTTGAACTTCATTCAAGTTCCCCATATACTGAACAATACTAAGTATGTCTTGCTTTTATAACTAAACTCTGTGATTTTTCTTTTCCTGATTTTTCTGTAGTCTAATATCCTCTTCATCTTAATTCTTGATAAAACTGCTTTCCTAAAATAGCTTGAAAAGATGATAAAAACTCATTAAAAGCCAATAATTTTCTTAACTCAAGACTAAACTTTGTCTTAAATTTCACAATGGTACAAGAATATTGACATTTGACTTAGAATATGTACAGACTCTGGCTGCTCCTAGAAAGCTATGGGAAGAATACTTCAAAGGTTGAATGAAGTCTAAGCGTTTGGTGAATTTCACTGATTAATTATACCTCTATGGAACATCATGTTCCTACCACAAACAGCTCAAAGAGATAATTTTCTAAATTAATTATCATTGCATCGTTCTTCCCGCCGTTTAGAAATTCGAATTCCTATACATACCAAAAGGCAAGCCATAATTCATGAAATGGTTCTGGGCTGCATATGAAAGTGACTTGAACCTTTATTACAATTTCATTTCATATACTGAAGCACATATACATAAGATTTCAAAGGTGTACCAAACACCATACATATATTTTCTGAATTATCATAGAGTAAAAAGAATGCTCATGCTCTAGTCTTACAATCCTGTACTTTACTCTTAAATAACACATGAACAGTAAAAATGGTTTTCAAAAATCTCTTCAAGTCCTCTATTAACCAAAGCTTAATGAAATTTCCCTCCAAGCAGAGACTTAGTTTTTAATGTGGGTATGGCATACCCTTTTTCTCTATAATCCTGTTAGAATTTTGTTAATTAGATGATAGATACTTCCTCAAAAACAGCTACTGAAAGAGATCTCCTCAATTACTGAGAAAACTACATTCAACTAACCTAGCACTGCCCACCTTCCTTCATACATCAGTGAATGAAGCTAATGGCAGCTATTCTGTGAGATTTATTTTCTTATACCCTATAAAAAAGGTATGAGACAATTTTTAAATAAAAATATTTCTTAAATAACAAGCTTAATTACCATGAAATATGCCATTTATTATACATCCAATCAAATAACTGTAAAAAAGTGGTATCCAAGTAATATTGTCATCTTTTTTTTTTTTTGCTTAGAAAGTATATAATTAGTCTATGGCCATGCTACCCTGAACAAGCCCAAACTCATCTGATCTCGGAAGCTAAGCAGGGTCGGGCCTGGTTAGTACTTGGATGGGAGACCACCTAGGAAGACCAGGTGCAGTAGGAGTAAAAAATAAAAAAATAAGGGATTGTAAACTGACAAGGTCCTTCAAATCTGTGAGGTCAACCAAGGGTTGTCTCGCCTAAAAAACAAATATATAAATAAAATAAGGTATATATATGTAACGGTAAGTGCACTGAAAAAAGTTAACAGAAGTTATCTCTGAGTGGAAGAATTATAGGTAAATAAGACAGGGTTGTTTTGTTTTTTAAATTCACATTTGTATTA
>NW_006443124.1:9522718-9526494 GCF_000325575.1 Pteropus alecto
CAAGTAGAAATTTTTTACTGTTTTGAAAAAAAAACATACCATCATTGACTCGGTAACATAAGTTACACTTCCATCTCCTTTGATCAAGAAAGCTGACAAAAGGGTTGATGTACGTCCTGCATGAACGGCATCTCACAATTGTACTGGAGGTAACCACAGGCAATTGCTGAAAAAACAGGACTAATTTTTTAAAGGCAGTGATCATCATAACTAAAGGTCAAACATTAATCATACCTTCTAAGAGAGTACTGGGATGTTGTTACTTTGGAGAAAAAATCTAGGGTAAAAAGATATTCCCAAAGTACCACACAAAAAAATTACGTAGCAAAATATATTGATTTAAAATCCTATTGTTTTTCTCTGAGACTAGTCTCTTAAATTTTACCTTTTAAAAGTATTTATTTTCTCATTAAACATTTACATTGCAAAACCAACATAGTAAATTTACCATGTATTTTTGAGATGGGTAGCAAAGAAAAGACCAACATTCTAAAATAAATAACCAATGAAATATTTGGAAGTATCTTCATGTTACATTAAGAGGCTAAGTTCTCATGAAAGAACTGTCACAAAGTAAGGTAAAGTTAAATTATATTTAAATACAAACTTTGCAATTATGTTCCTATTTGAAGTTATCCTACATATTAAAAGTTGTAAAGTCTTAATGTTAAAAAAGAAAAAAAATCAGTAAAGGCAATACAATCCTATCACCAAAAGAGGTTTGTTTTGGGAAAGTCAATTCACTTAAACATTGATCCTCTCAAGAGCATGTAGTCATACGTGAAGGACCCAGAGCTTTAGGACAAAAGTGGAAGAGCTTTATTTTTTTTAACAGCTTCTTAAAGCAAGAAATTTTACTCCAAGAATGGCAAAACTGGGAGACCGGGTAAATTTATTTTAATGGGTAAATAATTTATAACTTTTTAAAATAATATGGTTCATTTATTTTCTTTCAATATTATCTCTATTCTATTCGGTACTTCTTGAATTTTTCAGCAATATGCTTATTTTACCTCATTTTGAATGTGTTCGACAATAAGATTCTTGGTTGAATTACAAAGGAATCTGTCAATAGTCAAATTCCTAAAGATAGCTTAAACAAATCCTATATGTGACACTCACACTTTTATAGAAAAGTTCTCACCACCAAGATAATTTTCCACAAGACATTTACTTTTACTAGTGAAACATACCACTAGGTCTTTGAAAGGATGAAGCAGCAGTCCCAAAGGAAGTTTGGCTTTATTCAGTAAGGCCTGAGTCTGAGGAATGCTAGTCAGCGTGCATCGAAATAATCTATATTAAAGTAAAAATCATGTGTCAGTTGTTGCTATGATTATTTTTGGGCAAAAAAAAAAAAAAGATTGAAAAGGTACACATTTTAACATTGGATCAGAACAAATAAAATATTTCAACAGGCCCTCTCTCAAATTTTATCCCATTTAAACATTTCAGAGACAGTCAAAAGTTACAACCTTCTATTATATAATTAAAATAAAGACTCTGCTCGTGCCTGAGACAGTCCAGACTATCAAATGACCTACTGTTTTTCTTTACACAAATCTAGATTATACTGAAATAACAAGGTGATGACCCAAATTTCCAAATGCAAAGTTTAGCTTTGCTGAAGGTTCTAAAAGATTATTTAAATGTAACAAAATTCACCATAAAAATTTAAACTTACAGTCAATTTTAAGGGAAAAAAAGAATATTACGTTTGTTATGAAAAACAATTAAAAATGAGAGCAAACAAAGGATTATATAGAATCAAATCCCCATACTTTGGACTTTGAAAAAACAGTGTAGCTACTAAAATGATAATGAATAACAGAGTCTCATTAGAGCTTACAAGGGTAGCAATCAACCCTATTTCTGGACTTAGAACATTTTGAATATCACATAAGCAACCAACACAGTTCTGTCTTCTGCATACAGCACTACTTTTATAAATTAACATATCTGTACAACTTGTTCATAACACATGAAGCTCCAAAAAAATCTGGAAAACTTTTTTTAGAACAAGTAAAATGTCACATTTAGTAAGGAACGCTGTTTGAAGCCTTACTCAGGGTTACAGTTGAGTTTCTGGATATCTTCATGCAAATTTGGAACTGGAGGCTGCAAAGGTGTTGATGGTAGCATGTTTCTTTCTTGAAGAAGATTGACAACTCTTAGCCCTTCTGGCTGTAGACTTAATCCACTCATGCTTGCAGTTAAATGATTAGCACCTAAAGGAGTCTAAAAACATAATTTCAAATTAAGTAGGCTTTACATGCCTTCGGTTGAAAACCGAAGTATATAAGAACTTGATTACTTAATTGCTCTATAAATAACAAAACTTTATTTTTTGTTCTGGAGATACGTAACAGAACAAAAGCCTTATGAAACATCCATTATCATTCTAATTGGTTAAAAATGTTCATTAACTTCCTAAAACTTTTCCATGTATATACAGTTTAAAACAAAAAGTGGAAAACAAGTTAAAAAAAAATCTTACCTGAGTAAAGGTCTGTGGCCCACTTGGGTAATTCAAGGAAGAGGGTGGCATTCCGATTGTGCTAGGTGGTGTTGTGTTCTGATAACCAGGTGGTAAGGAGGGATATGAATATCCAACACTTCGGCTTACTGTAGGATTCTTATTAGTAAGCTGTGGTGTTGCTAGAAACAAGGTAACTTATAAGTTCTATTTTATACCTCAGAATACTTTAAGTCAACACATAGATACATTAAATTATAGGAATTATAACTCCGAAATCCTTGGGTTATTTCATACTTTCATTTACCAATTCTGTAAAATAAGACAAACACTAGTAACAAAATAATAGCAATGATTAAAATCTAGCTAATGCAGACTCTATAGCTACAAACACAAAAATAAGTTTGGTATAATTTTACTTCCATATGTACTAAACTTTGTATTCAGACTAAAATTCTAATTCAAAACAACTTAATGAAAACATACTAAATGTTCAATTGATTAAATAAATATAAATAAATCTAACAGATGAAAATACACTATAGTCATAACATAATATTAAAACCCATGATCTCAATTCTGAGGGGAAAGAAAAAACTAATGAAAAAAATTTGAATGCACGGACATAAAAAAAAAAAATGCTAACAGTAGGTATTGCTACAGGATATGATTATGAAGATTTCCTGTTTCCTAAAATGAACACATATTAAAAAAAAACTTTCACAGCATCTCACCTAAGAAGCCACCGCCTTCGATTTCATCATAACTATTGTGAACCATCATAGATCCATTGTTGCTATTTGATGTAATACCTAAGAAGAAAGTTTATTAACAATATTTAAATTAGAACAATTGTTACAATTTTTGCAAGATTTGAGCTAATGTCTAAAATTTAAGATCGCTTTGCAACTCAACAACAAAAAAACCAAATAATCTAATTAAAAAATAGGCAGAAGACCTCAACAAATACTTCTCCAAAAAGAAAATACAGATGGCTAACAGACATATGAAAAGATGATCAAAGTCGCTAATCATCAGAGAAATGCAAATAAAAACCACAATGAGATATCACCTCACATCTGTCAGAATGGCTATCATCAATAAATCAAGTGTTGGCAAGAACGCGGAGAAAAGGGAACCCTTAAACATTGTTGGTGGGATTGCAAATTGGTACAGCTGCTATGGAAAACAGCATGGAGGTCTCTCGAAAAATTAAAAATCGATATACCTTTTGACTGAACAACAGCACTTCTGGGTAATTATCAAAACAAAAACAAAAACACAATAATTTGTAAAAAGA
>NW_006443124.1:9526519-9526944 GCF_000325575.1 Pteropus alecto
AAATGAAATCCTACCATTTGCAATGACATGGATGGACCTAGAGGTTATTATGCTGGTGAAATAAGCAGAGAAAGATAAATACCATATGATTTCACTTATAAGCAGTATCTAAGGAACAAAAAGAACGAATTAATCAAAAATAGACTCACAAATATAATATACAATTTGGTGATGACCAGAGGGGAGGGAGTTTGGGAGGCTGGGAGAACGGGGTGAAGGTTTAAAGAAGTACAAATTGATAGTTGATAGCTGGGCATGGGGACGGGGAGCACAGCAGAGGGAATGCAGTTAGCATTAATATGATGTCTAAGTGGAGGGCCAAGGGAGGGAGGGAGCAATTGGGCAGATCATTTTATGAACATTATAGATGTCTAACCAATGTACTGTATACTTGAAACTAATTTAAATAAATAAATTTATTTTAA
>NW_006443124.1:9528372-9554014 GCF_000325575.1 Pteropus alecto
GCATAATAAAAAAATAAAATAGATAAAAAAACTAAAAATTAAAAACATTTCAAAATAAATTTAAAAAAAGGATGGTCCTTTGTGGAGTTTATAAAATTATATACTATCTGAAAGATTTTAGCTGTTGTGAGAGCAGCATTAAAAACCTCTAAGGAACAGTATACATTGAAAAAAAAATCACCCAATCAATACTATTAAAAGGTAAAATAAAACTATAAAATCCTTATTTAAAAAATATGGAACAAAGTAGAATCCAGAATTAATTTGAAGGTGAAAAAAAATAAAATAAAATTTTATCTTATTCCCCGCCACCCCCCGCCCCAGTTTAAAGAGTTAAATGCCAGGGACATCTACTTATAAAGAACAAAAGTTTTTTTCTAGGTATATTTATGAACCCTAATTCAGATACAGAAGAACTAAAAAATCAGTAAATAGCACCAACCTCTAACACCAAAGTACAAAATGCTAACTTAAATAGCCATTATAATACTGAATAGGTAAGTTTAACGGTTTCAATAAAGTCACTAAATTCTTTCCAATTCTCAAGATCATCTTGATACAGAAAAACTTAGCAAAACTGTTTATAGAAATAAACAAAACCATTGTACATATTTTTAATTGGTTAAAATTTTAAATATTTATTGTAGCTTACTTTTCAAAGTTATAATGTGGCAACCAGTGAGACATGGCTTTACCATTTGTAACTGTTAACACCATTCTTTCCAAACAATTCACAAGTTGGTATTTTTTCCTACTTACAATTCTTAAAAAAAATTCAAGTAGAAAACACAAAAATGATAATATTTATAGTATTTAGTAGAATATGTCAATGGTTTTCCCCCTCCTGTTTTCCTATTTCCACATTTTGCTGCAATGGTTATTTTACAGGGAAAATCAAATTTCTTTACTAAATATTGTTTAAATTTGTAAACATTTTAAAGTTACATCCCAAGACAATGCTTTAAAATATTTGATTATTTTATATAAAACTTCAAAATGCTTGTATATTTAACTTTTTATTTAGACTTGGAAGTATTTGCTATTTATAATAATAATGGCAATCAAAATTCTGCTTCCATGGAAAAGATTCAATAGATTAAAGGATAATTCTAACACCATGTCTAGAAGAGCAGAAATTCTCCTCTCTACTCCTTCTCCCAAAAAGCACCTAACTTTATAGCCACAGCAACAAAAAAAACTTAACAGCAGTGTTTCCCAAATACTAGTCCACAGCCCAGCATAGGCCAGTGGGATTCTGATGAACTTTTTTAAGTTCTATATTTCTGAAAGCCATTCCTAATCAAAACAACTAGATTTTCTGGAAAAATATGATTTGGATGCACAGAATTCAGATAATATTCATCCTTTTGGCTCTAATTCAAAACTTCAGGACTTGACTAGGTTTTTGCCATGCTTACCTTCTTGGTTGATAGCTGAATTAAATGAGGGCTGTGGCACAGCTCTATGTGATGATTTCTGAGGAGTGAGCGCTCTCACTGGAGGGGGTCCTCCGGTTGGAGGTGGCCCAATAGGAGCTCCTGGTTGAAAAGTGGTAGGCAGAGGCGGATTCACTAAGGGGGGTGCAGAACCTATGGAAACATTGGTTTTTCATGTGTCACTTAAGAACTTAAGGCAAAAGCCAAAACATCCTTTTAATAAATTTGAGTAACTTCCAAATTTACATTTTAATTATATTCACCAATAAATTACCAGAAATGTTAATTCTGCAGATTTATGACTTTTTAATTTATATGCATACTTTACACATTTCCAAGTCTCTCCTACCATGCTTCCCGTCAATTACTAAAGCAGTGTAAGTATGAAATCAGGATCAAGTCATTTATAGAGTGAATATAATACCCTGTTTATTAATTTTCATTAACTGATCAGTTTCAACAGGCCATGTCAAATTCTGGTTGAATTTAACATGATTAAAATTTTATTAATGGTCTATTATCCATTCAATTACCATCAATTAGGTTTAAAGTTAGCTTATTAAAACTACAAAGTATTGTGATTACTCTAAATTTTCCAAGTTTTATTTCATTTTGCTTCATTTTTATTGGGAGTATAACCAGTTGAAAATGAGACTGTAAATTTGTACAATGTTCACTAACCTAGTAACAAAAGTAGTTTACTTTCAATAATGTGTAAATACTATACTAAAGACAATCCCTAAGATTAAAAACCAGGAAATAATCCAAAGTTTATGTATATACTTTATAAAACACTGCTATTCAAGAGGTCTTACTCTTGGAGAAATTCTCCTATATGATATCAAAAGTTCCAAAACCCACAACCACCAGTTAGTTCATTCAAGTCACCAATATTGTTCCAATCTTCTCATTTGCTAAAGAAGAGAAACCAAGTTTACAAAGTAGATAAAATACTACTGGTAAGTATATGATTTAAATTTTCATTGGACGCTTCTTTTATCCTCTGAATTTGTAAATGAAAGAGGTAATAAATGTTACTTATAGTACATTCTACAGTTAACCTTGTATTCTGTAAACTAATACAAATATGAAAACTTTCAATATGCTTCTTCAATAGTGCCCAATTCTCCAGGACCAAATTGAAAAATTACTGTATTACTAACCCTTATAGCTCCTAATAAGACTAACCAGTGCCCTGTTGACAAAACTGAAGACAAAGATTACAACCACGTAACTCCCTTATCGAAGAAGCACCCACACGTATCTTTGGCAATACAGACAAGTCAAAGGTACTAAAGGGCAAGGTACATTACCAACTCAGCATGAATAAAGATGTATGACACATCTGGCCACAAGGATGTAACAACTTAATGTTTAACACAATACAATTGAGGTTATAGAGATTTTTCCACAGCTTTAAGAAAAATATTTTTGAACCCAGAAAATTTCATAACATAGACATTATTTTTTCAAGCTACATGATTCTTACTTATAATACTAATAACTAGAGTTTCAAAATCTGCCTTCTAAGATCCCTAAAGCTAATATAAGGATGCTAAAAGGTGGCGTATTCGGAAAAAAAAAAAAGGAGAATTTTAATGTGGACTAGAAACTTCATGTAACGTACAGTTTGAGATCAGACAATCAGGCACCTACTATCAATTATGGTTGAAAAAACAGAGGTAGAAAATGAGAAAAAATTTTTAGAGGTCTCATAAGACAAAAGAAGGGTAGTCATACATTTATCTTAGGTTCATTTTATTAGTTTATGTATCTTTCTTGCTCCTTTTATATGGACACTTTCATAAGTTTCGGCACTTGGCTTATGTCCCTTTCACATCTATGCTGCAGTCGAGGTGCTCTACCTGAAGTCTTCTGTTATAGCCAAAAATATTTCAGATTATTGATCATGTGCTGTTAAACAAGAAGCTACATCTACTCAATTATATTTTGTGGCTTTGGGTAAATTATTCAAGCCTCAGATTTCTTGTAAAAGAGACTGTTATGAAGATTAAATAAGATAACACATACAAAAGTTTGGTAAAGTGCTAGAAAATAATAAATATTCGATAAATGTTACCTATAATTATTAATAAAGTGAAATTAATAGTCATTCATTTCAAGTGACTGATGCTCACTCATGGTGTCAAATTAATACGAAAAAAAGTAATCAGAAGAATTTTGGTTCTAAAATGGTGGGTCAGAAGATTTCTACAAAGAAATTTTTTAGAAGTAGCCTTAATCTGTACAAGGCCAAAATGCATTCATCAGGGCCAGTGGCTGATCAAGAAGCTAAGAAAAATAAGCAGTTTCAACAGTTAAAAAACTACAAGCCTGATGAAGTGTTTATAGATGCAGACATACATGAGTATAAAAAGGTAACTACTGATATTACTATTTCACTTGATTTTACTAGTTCATTTCTTTGAGGATGTCTGTTGAGCAGAATTAATCTGCAGATCCAAATATAGGATTTTAAATGCTTTTTAAAGTAACACTATTAATGTTGGTAAGTGTATAAGACTAATTTTAATAGCAAAAAAAAGGATAGTGAAATGAGTAAATGAACCTACTTTTGAACCAGATATAACCAAACCCTAAGTTTAAAAATAAAAAGATTGAAGTCAGTCTAATAATATATAGATTTCTTTCCAAACTGCTATATGGTTTCAACATAATCCCTTATCAAAATTCCAGCTATCTTTTTTTTACAAAAATTGACAAGTTGATTATAAAATTTTTATGGAAATGCAAGGGACCCAGAACATCTAAAACAATCTTTAAAAAAGAAAAACAAAGTTGGTAGCACATTTCCCAAATTCAAAGCTCACTACAAAGCTACAGTAATCAAAATGTTCTGTACGAGTATAAAGATACACTTATAGATTCTGAACAGACAGTTCTCCAAAGAGTAAATACAGATAGCTAATAGATGTATGAAAAGATGCTCAAGGTCACTAATCATCAGAGAAATGCAGGTTAAAACTACAATGAGCTATCACCTTGCATCTGTCAAAATGGCTACCATTAATAAATCAAAGAACAAATGTTGGCAAGGATGTAGAGAAAAAGGAACTCTTATACACTGTCAGTAAGATTGCAAATTGCTACAGCCACTATGGAAAACAGTCTGGAGGTTTCTCAAAAAATTAAAAATAGATATACCTTTTGACCCAGCAACTGCACTTCTGGGTATTTATCCACAGAAAACCAAAACAATAATTTGTAAAGATCTATGCACCCCTATGTTCATAGCGGCACAATTTACAATAGCTAAGATATGAAAGCAACCAAAATGTCCGGCAACAGATGACTGGAAAAAGAAATTATGGTTCATATAGATAATGGAATATTATTCAGCCATTAAAAAATGAAATCCTACCACTTGCTATGACATGGATGGACCTAGAGGTTATTATGCTGAGTGAAATTAAGTCAAAGATAAATACCATGATTTCACTTACATGTGGAATCTAAGGAACAAAAATAACAAACTAATCAAAAACAGACTCATAAAAATAGAGGTTAATCTGGTGACAGCCAGAAGGGAGGGGGGTTAGGGGGCTGAGAGAATGGGGTGAAGGGTTAAAGTACAAATTAGTGGTTGATAGATGGTCATGGGGATGGGGAGCACGGCATAGCAAATGCAGTTAACATTAATGTAAAGGCTAGGTGGAGAGCCAGAGGAGAGAAAGCAATTAGGGGGATTGTTTCATAAACTATATAAATGTCTAAACAATGTACTGTATACTTGAAATAATAAATTTTTTTAATTAAAAAAAGAGATACACATATAAATCAATAAAATAGAATTCAGAGTCCAGAAATAAACCCTTACATTTATAATCAATTGATTTTCAACAAGGGTGCCAAGATAATTTAATGGGAGAAAGAATAGTCTTTCTTTCACAGTCCTGAGACAACTGTATGTCCACATGCACAAGAATAAAGTAGAACCCCTAACACCATATACAAAAATTAACTCAAAATTCATCAAAGACCTAAATGTAGAGCTGAAACTATAAAACTCTTAGAAAAAAACATATATATAAATCTCTGTCCACTGCTTTCTGACTACAATTGTGTTCAGTACCATTCCTCACTCCGAAAGTATTATCTGTTTTGACTTCCAGGATCCTACAGTTTCTAAGGCCAAAAACTGTCTAAGCCATGACAAAAAGATAATCTCGGAGCAAGACCAAAGAGAGACCACAGGGATTGAGCTTCCCTAGAATACAAGATGCAATCAGTTAATAAAAATAATGGCCAATATTTAAGGAAATGGTTCTGCGTACATACCTGATTCCCTGAAATATAATGAGTAACTCAGAGAAACACAGAGGATATCTTCAGAAGAAAGAAGTAAAGCAGGAACAACCTATGATTTTAAGTTAACTCAAAGGTTAGAGGATTAATTTATTTAGAGATTAAAAATGATTTTAAAAATTAATAGTGTTCTATATGGTTTTAAGGCTTGAAATATTAATTCAAGCATCTAAACAAGCAAAAGTTTCCAATTTCTATATTTTTGAGCTCTCCTAAAAGAACTCTACCTGGTTTTATGAAGTTGTTTTGAAGTGAAGGATCTCCAGAAGAAACATATTGATGAGTTGTTGTCAAAGTTGTATGCCCGGACATACTTGGTCCAGATGATGCACGAGGATAATGGTTTGTCTGTGATCCTGCAGATGGATAGTTATGTTGCCAATTCAAAGGTGGTGGTGCATTGGCTCCAGGAAGAAAGCTACCAGAAGGCATTGATGTAGCAGCTGGGTTCTGAGAAGTAGATTGTGGCATTCGGGGAACAGGACCACTATGAAGTGAAGGTGTCACTGGATTAGAAGCCACAGGTGGTCTATAAAGAGTCTGCCCAGGTCCCTGATAATTACTTAATGGAGATACAGTCTGAGAACCACTGCAGGTAGACTGTCCAGAGACTGGATTCAAAGTTTTTGCCGGTATTAGATGAGGGTAGGATCCTGGTAGCTGAGAATTGTATCCTTGGCTCACTGACACTTGTGAAGACATCAGTACATTTTGGATAGGACCTTTCAATAAGAGGAGGAAAAATTAGTCTTGCAAACAAATAAAGCAATAGTTTTAAAAATACAGCGAAACATGGTATTCTTACAACTCAACAACAAAAACACAACCCAATCTAAAAATGAGCAAAGGATTAAATAGACATTCAAATGTATTTCCAAAGAGATATGTAAATGGCCAGTAAATACATGCAAAAATGCTCAACATTATTAGTTATTAGAGAAAAGCAAATCAAAACCACAATGATTTATGACCCACTCCAACGAGGCTAAAATGAAAAAGATGGAAAACAACAAGTGCTGACAAGAATGTGGAGAAACTGGAACCCTCATGCATTGCTAGTGGAAATGCATAACGGTACGACTACATTGGAAAACAAGTCTGGCAGTTCCTCAAAATGTTAAACATAGTTATCATATAATCCAACAATTCCACTTACTCTCCATAAAAACTTGTACATGAATATCATAACATCATTGTTCATAATAGCAAAAAGTGGAAACAACCTAAACGTCCATCAAATGATGAATAAACAAGAGAAGTAAATCCAGACAATGGAAATTTTTTTGCTTTTTGTTTTTGTTTTTTTTTGTTATTTTGATTTTTTGGGATACTGGAATATTATTTGGTCATAACAAGGAATGAAGTACTGATGACATGCTACAATATAAATAAACCTTGAAAATATTATGCTAAGTAAAGATAAAGTCACAAAGGGCCATACATTATATAATCCATTTATATGGAAAGTATAGAAGAGGAAAATCCACACAGAGGTAGATTTGTGGTTGCAGTGGTTAGGAGGAAGAGGGAATGGGGAGTGACTGCTAATGGGTATAATGTTTCTTTTTGGGATGATAAAAATATTCTAAAATTGATTGTAGTGATGGTTCCCTAACTGCGAATACACTAAAAACCACTGAATTGAACACTTTAAAGCTGTTATTTAAAAAACAATCATTAGAATCACCACTTCTACTCAGGAATATACTATCATTTCTGTCCATAAAATTAGACAAAAAAGGAAATAAGATGAATCTTTTTAAAATAGATGGTACTCATACAAACTTAATTTCTTTGGACTTTTTACATTTAAAAGATATAAAAAGAAAATATCTTCCCTTCATATCTCCTCAATCCATGTAACCAATGTACAAATGTCATCAGAATAATTTGAATCTTTCATAATTTCTACAATGCTTATACAAACATACATAAGCATATGTATATAGGTAAATTAGGAGGCCTACAAAAGCATATATAGCTATATAGTATGGAGTTGGGGGGAGGGAGTTGTCTATATACATAGGCTCTACGAAACAAAAAATACGGGTACCTTCCAGGAGAAAAGAAATAGATCTAAATGTGTTAGCTACAGCATTGTTTATAATAATGAAAAACTGGAAACAAATTTTTTTTATTGAGGTATCCATCAACAGATTAAATTATAGATTAGTCACACAATAGACTATCAATAAAATGAACAGATGTACACCTACCAACAGGGATAAATTACAAAAAGAATAAAGAGAAAAAAGGAAGTTAGATAAGTATGATACCTTTCTTATAAAACTTTTTATCATGAAAAATTTCAGACTCAAAAATAAGACTGCTTTATGTAGTCTCCCACAAAAAACTGAAATGTTGAATGGAATTACATTTGATTATATATTTTGGATTGTTGACATTTTTATGATGGAAAAATTTTCTATTTAGAAACATGATCTATCCCTCCATGTATTTAAAATTTATTTTATGTCTTCCAATTATATTTCGTGCTTTTTTCATAAAGATGTCTTATACTTGATTTAAATTAAATTGTGCTGATTTATTGCTTTGTATTTTGTAGCTTGTAAATACTAAAGGAAAAGCTATTGATTATTCAAAGTACCATAAATACAACTATTAGGAGAGATTTTCTTCAAAAAGAACTTCTCAAAAAAGAAGTCATATATAAGTCCACAAAGTCATATATAAGAACCACAAAGGTTCTTCTTGTACAAGAATGCTTTGTCATAGGGGATTAATACTATTTTTCAAACAGTAGATAACAATCCAATAATGGGTTATAAAATTAATGTCTTACAAACTATCTTTTGTGTAATGAAATAGAAGATAGTTAATGAAAATATCACAGCACATTACATGTAATAAAGGCAAATATTGTGTAGTGTTATTTATAAATAGACATGAATATAGGAAACCCTTCAAAATGTCTTATTATAGATTATGAAGTCTGAAAGCCACTTGACCAACTGATACCTTTGAGTTTTCCCTTATCTCTCATTTATTCCTCACACATCCCTTTTAACTTTTACAATACCTCTATGATTTATTCCCTATACATCCCTTTTACCTTTCACACAGTATCTTTTAAAACATAGATCATATCAACTCCCCTCGAAAATTCCAAAGTCCTTATTTTGTTTATAGGAGCCTCTCTGTCCCTGGCTTCCTTCTTGTCTCATTTCCTACTTTCTTTCTTTCTTTTTAAAAACTATTTGACATTCATTTTATTTTAATAAAACAGTGCCAAGACAATACTTATGTTCTTTCTGATCTGGAAGTAAGTATACTGTATTCTTCTGATTCTATTTGTTTTTTGCTTGCTCTCCAGGCATATTTTAGAATAAAGTTCAATTTTTCTGTAAGGTTTGGTTAAACAGAGTATGTCAACTCAGACAAGTGGTCATTTTGAACCACATATTCACTCAATTTGTCTTTATTATATTAATCAAGCATGGTTCTTATCTTTTAGGCCCCTCCAGTCCTAATTTGATTATATTACTAATTAATAATATTTGTTCATCTGTATCGTCCAAGGAGTCTTTTTAACTGATATCTCTAACTCTGAAGAGGTGGCTATGCACCCTGTACTTAAGCCAACTTGGAAAAGATTTGCAGTTCCAAACAAACACACGTCTTTACAATTCTATCTTGTAACAGTTTATCACACAAAAATGGCTTAATAAATAATTTCCACTAGTGACTTAAAGCCCCTTTTAAATATGTATTATAGAATCCCTCTTGAGTTTAGTAAACACCTATGGTAAGGTCACTATGTCAACTGACATCAGTTACTCCATTTCATAGCCAAAACCCTTTACTAGCAGGCTATTCAAAGAATTGTCTACTCCCCTTCCTCTCTACTCGGCTCCAGCCACACTCACCTTCTTAATATTCCTTCAACAAGCTTAAATATACCTTCACCATAAGGTTCCTCACTTTTTACTCTGCCAAGAACACTCACTCTTTCATGCATCTCCCATTCCGCTCCATTCAGGTCTCTTTCAGGTCTAATCTCCTCAAAAAGGCATGGCCTTAAAGCCATTTTTAAAATACCACCTCTTTCATTCTCTTTCCTTCTGACCCTGCCTTATTTTTCTTTCTAGTGTTTACCTGACACTTATTTATTTATAGTGTGTCTACCTCACTTATAACATAAGCTCCATGAAGGTAGGGACTTTTTGTTCTTTACCATAGTCTCAACACCTAAAATGTACATATCACATAGCTGATACTTAATGTTTGTTGAATGAATCAAATATATATCATAGCACAGTCTCTCATTTTGAACAAAAGAGTACTATCTGGGGAAAAGTGAGAATCAACTTTAATAAAGTCTAGTTTCAATTGCTTTAGTGATCACCTGATGAGATCCCTTAAAATTATTCCACAATATGGAACTATAATGTTGAATATTTAGGAAAAATTTAGTCCTAAAGACATTAGGTAGGGTAAGCATCTATATACCTGGGGGAAGTTGGAGCAGAGTGAGGGGGCAGCACCAGCAATGAGAGAATGGTTACATATAGGGAAACTGATCAAACAAAATGAACCTAGAAGTGGTGGGCCTACATTGGGGTTATAATTGAAACTCATGGATTTCAATATATATGTAGATCCTCTAGCTCCATCTGCTGAGACTGGGAGCAGAGACATTCTAATAGCACTGATCACATCTAGTACTGAAATTTTGGTTTCTAAATACTATTCTCCACTGAAAGGATCACGGATGATTCCTGAGTTTGGAAGTACAAGATGAGCCTGCAACACCTTATTGTGCCAGAAAGCAAGAAACTGCCCAAGAATAATAAGACATGACAAGAGAACAAAGAAGACAGCTAGAAGCTCACAGGCCAAATCTGAGACATAAACATCAAAATAAATAATGATAACAGATTATAACCCACTGAAAAAATAGTCCACACCAATATAAATGAATTAATTAAAAGACTAACAAGAAATGAGATATTTACATAGTCTCAAAGTACATCCCTATAAAATACTAATTACAAAAGGAAAAAAGGAGCAATTTTACTGTAGAGAAGCTTAGCAGACACCCTCTTAATCAAGTGATTAAAGTGAGCATCATCAATTGGACGTGGTTCCATAGTGTAGCGGTTAGCACATCTGCTTTACACCTCCTGGGTTCATACCCCAGTGGAGCCACGGTCCACGGTCTACGGCCATGCTACCTTGAACAAGCCCAATGTCTGATCTCGGAAGCTAAGCAGGGTCGAGCCTGGTTAGTACTTGGATGGGAGACCACCTAGGAAGACCAGGTGCTGTGTAGGAATAAATAATAATAATAATAATAATAAATAAAGTGAACATCAATAACGGAAAAAAAAGAAATTATGTGCCACCTGATAGGATGTAATTAGAGCATCTGTTCCGTAACAATCCTGCTATCGTGCATAATCTGAGTCTAACCATGATGAAATATCAGACAAGCCAAACTGAGAAATATCTACAAAATGACTGGCTTGTAATTTTCAAAAGCACTTGGGTAATGAAAGTCAAGGAAAGACTGAGGAACCGTTCCAGATTGAAAGGCACTAAAGAGGCATAACAATTAAATGCTACGTGTAATTCTAGACTGGATTTCTTTTTTTTTTTTTTTTTTTTTTTTTTTGCTATAAAAAGGTTTATTAGGACAACTGGTGAAACTTGAATGGGGTCTGAGGATTAGATGATAGTAATGTTGATTTTCTAATTTTGATAGTTGTAGTTATTTAGAAAAATTTTCTCATGTGTAGGAAATGCAAACTAAGTAGTTGCGTGTGTTGGGACATCATGTCAGCAACTTACTCTCAAATGGTTCAGGGAAAAAAATTCTTGATATACCTGCAACTTGTGTATAAATATGGGATTGTTACAAAATAGAATGTTTAAAGCAATCCAGTTATATTGTAGAGACCACAAATCACACCTACTTAATAAATGAGAAAGGGTAATAAGAACTTAGAGTGGCTTAGGGTAAAATTTCTAAGGACAGCGTCTTACCCAAAATCAAAGTGTGGTACATCAAACAACTTAAAAAGAAGTGAAAATTATGTACTCTGAAAAGCTTTTCTAGTAATGATAACAACACTGATGTCAGAGGTGAATGTGAAAAACTATACAAGATACCAATTCACAAGTACTAGGATGGCTATAATCAAAGACTGACAATAACAAGTGTTGTCAAGGATGTGGATAAACTGGAAGCTCTAATACATTGCTAGTCGGGATGTAAAATGCTATAGCCACTTTGGAAAACAATTTTGTAGCTTCTCAAAATGTTAGAGAGATATCATATGATACATCAATTTCACTCCTAGGTATGTACCCAAGAGAACTGAAAATGTATGTCCATGAAAGTTCACAGTAGCATTATTCATTATAGCCAAAAAGTAGAAATAACTCAAATGCCTATCAACGGATAAATGGATGAACAAAATGGGGTATAGCCAAACAATGGAGAACTATTTGGTCATAAAAGGAATGAAGTACTTGATACATGTGACATGGATGAACTTGAAAATAGTATGCTAACTTAAAGAAGCCAATCCACTTATATGAATTATCTAGAATAGGCATATCTATAGAAATAGAAAGTAGATTAGTGATTGCCTAGGGTTTGGGATTTAGAGACAAATGGAGAGTGATTATGAGTTCAGGGTTTGGAGAGGGGTAATGAAAATGTTCTAAAATCAATTTGGTGAGGGTTGCACAACTCTGTGAATATACTAAAACCAATGAATTGTATACTTTATTTAAATGGCTGAGTTGTATGGTATATGAATTATACCTCAGCAAAGCTGTTTTTAAAAGTGACTTAAACGAAAAAGAGGAGAAACATTCTAAATATTCATTAACTAATGAATGGATAAATAAAATAGGATTTATTCATACAATGGAGTATTATTTGGCAATAAAAATAAAGTACAGTTGACTCTTGAACAACACGGGTTTAAACTGCATGGGTCTGCTTATATGTGGATTTTTTTTTCAATAAATACAACAGACATATTTCTCTTCCTTAAGATTTTCTTAATAATTTTATTTTCCCTAGCTTTACTGTAAGAATATAGTGTATAACACATATAACATACAAAATATGTGTTAATCAGCTGTTTATGTTATCATAAGGCTTCCTATCAATAGTAGGCTATTAGTAGTTACATTTGGGAGAAGTCAATAGTTAATATGCAGGGTCAATTGTACTAATGAATACTACAATATACATGAATCTTGAAAATATTATGCTAAGAGAAAGGCAGTCGCAAAAGCTGATATATTCTATGATTCCATTAACATGAAATGTCCAGAATGGGCACACCTATGGAAATACAAAGTAGTTTAGTGATTGTTTACTGCTGGCAGGTGAAGGGATGGGGCACAGGGACTCAGTGATAATGGGTATGGGATTTCTTTTAGGGGCAATATTGTTTTAAAATTCAACTGTGGTTAGTGGCACAACTTTGTGAATATACTAAAAAAAACATTCAATTGTAAACTTTAATGGGTGAATTGTATGATATATGAATTGTATCTCAAATTGTTTTTAAAACAAGGAGAATAATTTATTCAATTCATATAACAGTTACGTCTGGGAGAGAGAAAGGGGATGTGATAAGACTCATAAGGGTTTCAGAGGTACTGGTTAAATTCAAACGCAGTGAGTATAGAAGAGTTCATTTTATTATTTCTCTTTAAAGTTTTATACGATTTGTGTATTTTAAAATAAACATTTCAAAAAGAAAAATGGTGCATGTAAAGAATTTAAATAAAATTATTTCATGAGTATAGAAGTAGAAAATTAATGTTTCTAACATAACATTTAAAAAAACATGCAAATATCTTTAAATACAAAGTTTAAAGATGCATGTGTTAGTAAAATAAAACATTAAATATTAGGAATAGTCTTCTGATTAATTTCATCCACAGTCCTAAAATTTGATACTTTCAAGTGACCTGAAAAAAATTGGAGAAGAAAAAAATCTTACTGGGAAAATGGAACATTGCCCTTTTTTAGATTCACCTTATATTTAAGCATATATAGTTTTTCAAGCTAGAATGCTAAATGGACTAAATTTTATTGTCAAGATATCATCTTAACTTCTCTGGACACAAAATGAAATTTATCTCCCCCATAGAGCCTGGCACCATTCTAACCCAAATATTTGATTTGGTTCCCTCTCCTATTTAATTGTTAAAATTTAGGGGATTATAGCAGATCAGAAAAATCAGACTGGCAAAATCACACTCATCTTTCCAAACAAGAAAAAAAACCCACTGGGACCAAAAGGAACAGTGAAATAAACTCATTTAGCCTTGGATCCCAGCAAATATACTGTCTTCACTGAGAACATTTCAAGCTAATTTCTGAACCTATTTATAATCAGGATTTTTTTTTTTACTGATCCCTAAAGACTCTGAACAAAGCAACATATTTATAAATATAAATATAAAATGTGGCATGGTAATCTGGAGAATTGTTTAAAGTATTTAAACGGTGACCCTTGGCTCGGGATCATTTTAAAAGAAGGAGACTAAAAGACTGCCCAAGAAACCACTAACGTGGAATGCTAAATCTGTTGTTTAGAAACTAGGGAGTATTCTGGATACCATAAGACTGACCTATACTCTGTACATACTTGGAAAGCAGCTAAACATTGTGACTATCTTACCATACACGCAGGTTTAAAAAGGTTTCACTTTCTCTAAATTTTATTCCCTCAATGTTTATATAACTCATTTATATAGTTATCTTGAATCCTAGGAACAACACATAGGTAGAGAAGGAGAGAAGCATAAATAAGTAAGTTAAATTATATCTCTGGCTGATCTGCAAAACATCGAATCAGAGGGCTATGTTCTGGGAAATTAACTACTTATGATTCTCCAGACTACTTTGCTTATATATGTATGATTTATCAAACACTAATAGATGAATTACAGAATCTGCATATTCTAAAGGAGTCTAAAGATTCTGGTATCCTGAGAAATCCCAGGCTTAGAGCAGCTAAACAACTTGTCCCAAATCACACCACAAGTTAGCATAGTTCACTGAACTCCCAGTCATTTTCTATATATTCAAACTCCATACTGTGATACATATTCAATGTCTGGGACTTACTATGGAAAACTATCTAAAAGAAGGTCACTCTACAATCAACTTCCTGATAAGTATGAGGTCACTCTATATAAAATGTATATGGAAAGAGGCATTACAAAGTAGTAATTAAGAGGACTGACTAGAACAACTAAGATCAAATTCTGAACAACTAAGATCAAATTCTGAAATTTAGTAACTGTTTGTCCTTGAGCAAGATATTTAACTTTGCTAGATCTCAGTTTCCTCATCTATAGAAAGGGAATAGTAATAGTACCTAAACTATAGCGTTGATGTGTATGGTAGGCAGCAAAATGACCCCTCAAATATGTCCCAGTCCTAATTTCTGGAACCTGTGATATGTTAGGTTACACAGCAAAAAAGGAATTAAGGTCGTAGACAGAATTAGAGTTGCTAATCAACTGACCTTGAAATGGAAAGATTAGGTTATCAGGGTGGACCCAATGTAATCACGAAGGTCAAAAAGGGAGGCAGGAGAGTCAGGGTCAGAGTGATGCTAAGTGAGAAAGACGACAGGACACTGCTAGCTTTGAAGATGGTAGGGGACCATGAGCTAAGGAACAGGGAGAGCCCCAGGTGGAAAAGGCAAAAAACTGGTTTCTCTGTTAGAGCCTACAATAAGGAATGCAGCCCTGATGACCTATTCCAGACTTCTGACCTCCAGAACTATAGGACAATAAATTGTGTTGTTTTAAGCCACTACGTTTGTAGTAATTTGTTACAGCAGCAATAGGAAGCAAATACCATGTGAGAACTGATATTTAAGTGAAACATTTATAATGGTATTTCTCGTATAGTTAGTATTCAATAAATGTTTGCTACTGTCATCATCTAAGAAACATATTTGTGTTCTTAGCAATGCAGCACTCACCAATATTTCTGTTATTAGTAAACCAAATAATTTCATCTGAACAAATATTTTTTCCTAGTCTTTCATTTAAAGACTGATCCTTTAAGCTAATGATTCATTTTATTCCAATGGTTAAGAACATTCAATTCATTCCTGATTGAGAAGACATTTTACTAAATATCTTCTGAGGATACAAAAGTGAGTAAAGCCCACTCTATCCCTGCCCTCAAGTAGCTCACAATCCACCAGATGGGAAGACAAATTTTTGATTTAGCGCCTCACCTCATACATCAAAATACACTCTGATCACTTTAAGAGTTGACCAACTGAAACTATAAGTACAACAAATGGATGCCACTGCATGAGTACAATTTGTGGGTCAGTAACTAAAAATAAGGGCTTTAAGAAAGCAATGGAAGGATTAATGCAATGCTAGGAATCAAAGTAAAGATAAGGGGCAATTTCAGGATCTACAAGACATTTATGAAATGTGATGCTGAAACAGCAAAGACATGGACTAACTACTAACAAAAATTAGGGTCAGGTCATGTTTTAATTATAACCCAAATAAGCTAGGTGATATTTTGAAAAATATTAACTAATATTTATTGTAATTATATGTATCCACCTACATAAAGAAACCAAAGAGAAGGTTCTGATCCTTGATTCAGGGACTAATTCAAGGTGCTAGGTCAGAGATAACAATCAGATAAATTGAATAACTGGTTAAGTAAGGCTGCCTAGGTTTAAACCTAGGTTCCACAAATCAAGGTTATTAGCTATGTGACCTTGAGCTAGCTGTTTGACCAATCATCTAATTATCTTTGAAAGTAAACATAACGGTTCTAACCTCATAGGGCTATTGTGGGGATTAAATGTGATGATGTATACAATGCAACCTAACACAGTGACTGAACACAGAGTAAGTAAACAATAAATGTTAGTTCTTATTGCTGCCATTTCTCTTTCAGGAGCTCCCCATCATCAGCAGAGACAAACAAGAAGCTCAATGCCATAAGTTCTAACAGAGGCATGCAAAGAGTCCTAAGGGAGTCCAGTTACTTGCCCCACTGAAAACACTAATGGGAACTCAGCCACAACAATCAGTGTTATAGACCACATGTCAATTTTATTCACAACATACCTGGATCATGACTAAAGACTTCCTATTAAATACACAATCATAAACATGGTTTACATCATAGTGAAACTAAAAGATATCTACATTTCTGTCATGCCTAAAATAGAGATATGAGTACAAGTCTAGCATTTAAACTAATGACCACCCCCCATACCCTATTGAGTTTTAGCTGATATTGTGCAAAAATCCACAAAAAAAATTTACCAGAAAAAAAGGAAATTAGAAGTGAGCTCTAATCTTATAATGAATAAAGTCAATACATATTTAGTGACCTAAATTACAAAATATCCAAATATAAAACTTTCATTCAATAAAACTGGTAACTGCTAAAATGTGCTAGACACCATGTAAGGAGCTGCAGAGAAGATGCTGTGCAAAAGCAGATATTCTTGCCCTCATAGGTTTTACAGTCTAGAGGTTAAGGCAGATAATTATTTTATAAAATTACAATATACCAGGGGAATCTGGGTGAGAAAGGGCAAATATCCTTCTCAATTTATATGAGAAAAGGTGAGTACTACATAAATATTACAAAATACAAAATTAATAAAGCTATAGTTTCTAACTGCCTTACAAATGGATTCAAATAGTCATTAAAGCAGCTAATTCACAATGGGAATCAGGCTTTGCCTTTAGCCTTATTACGTGGTAATCAGATGAAGTCTTGCAGTTCACTATCAATTTTTGCAAAGGAAGTATGTGTACACAAATCTACAGATTTAGAAAAATCTGTCTAGGCAATTTTAGATTATAATTCAGTGTAACAATCTACCACAGAACTGTCTCCCTATGTGAGGAATTCTATAATATAATAATGATACTATACAATATGAAAGCAAGTTATAGAAAAATGAAAAACGTAATTACAGTAATCCCACCTGTACGATATGAAAGCAAGTTATAGAAAATGAAAAAGGTAATTACAGTAGTCCCACCTTATCCACAGTTCCACTTTCTGCGGTTTTAGGTACATTTGGTCACCCACAGTCTGAAAATATTTAATGGAAAATTCCAGAGATAAACAATTCATAAGTTTTAAATTGTACATCATTTTGGTACCTCACTTCATCTTATCATATAAGCATTGTATCTCACATCATCACAAAAAGAAGGGTGAGTATAGTACAGTAAGATATTTTGAGAGACATTAAAAATTTTTTATTACAGTATATTGTTATAACTATTCAATTACTAGTTATTGTTGTTAATCTCTTACTGTGCCTAATATTTAAACTTTCTCATAGGTATGTGTGTACAGGAAAAAAACATGGCATATATAGGGTTCATTACTATCCAGTTTCAGGCATCCACTGGGAGTCTTGGAACAAATTTCCACAGATAAAGTGGGTACTATTGCATTTGGTCTTTTGATTGTATTCCAAAAAATAACTGAAGATCCAACTGAACTGTACTGTGTAATTTAAGCAAGCTACATTAAACCTAAAGCTTAAGAGTATTCAATAGAATATTTAAGCTGCAATAACTGCCTTGAAAAACTTAACCAAAAAAAAAACTACATTCCAGCACTGAACTTTTTTTTCACCTTCTAGAGAAATAGCCTCCCCTCCAATTCTTCACCACATCCTGACTCTATTAATAGTGGGATGCACAATAAAGGAACCCAATATAGCACATTAGCCACTTTACTGAGACTATTTCTACAAAAAAAACCTTTAGAAATGGAGCTTATAAAAAGACTGTCAAAATTATATCTTTAAAAAAAAAAAAAAAGGTAAACATTTATACAGCTCTATGATTTCCTGCCCTATCTGAATCCCCATTTGGCTCTGGACAACCTGTGTACAGGGACTGTAACCTGGGTTTTATTTTTCCAAGGACAAATGTCTGTTGGACTGGATCAAATCTACATAGCGACAACATCTCTAATACAGCATATCGGAGTGGCTAAATTCCTCTGGCATTTCAAAATTAACAAAACTATACTTACATATAAGCTTACAAGCATATATGCAGGATTTGCCATTTAAAGTTCATGTAAAATTGCAATATATAGATTATATCAGAAAAAGCCACAGACATATAACATTTTGCTTAAGTTTTTTGACCTTAAAGTAAATGCCTTAAAATTTCATCTTCAGTGTAAATGTTAGTAAATAGCCTAGCATAAATGTAGTTTACAAGATGTTCCCACAAATTTGAGAAAGAACAATTGATTCAACTTAACACTATTTCAATGCTTACCCCCACACTTATTGTGTCTGCCTACTCACAGACATTTTTATAAGTCTTTGAGAGCCTTCTTTGAAAAACAGCTAGTAGTCCTCTAAAAACAATGTAAATTAACTATTTTAGTATTGGTGATCATCTCAATCTTCATATGAATTTTAGATTCCAATGGGCGATTTAAGTATTTTAGTATTCTAATTTTGTTTTCACAAACCAAATATTTCATAGATAAATTGGTAACTTGGCAAGCTATTGGCAGAAAATCTCTTCTCTTTTATAACAATTACAATAAGCTTAAGAAATCACAATGCAAGGCAATTTAAAGAATCCTAGAGGAGGTGAAAAATATAAGACACTCCCACACCAAATGACAAACTTTAGTGCCAAATGCACACTTTTGTCAGAGGTTTCAGAGCTGTGGCTAACCACCTCCCAAGTGATGTAAAGATCTCTGGAAATCAGGAGATTCTCCCCTATATTTGGTTCTTCGAAAGCCGAAAAACTGAACAAATGGCCTAAGTAAAATTCGGGGAAGGTTCTGGGAAATTCTGAGCAAGCCCTAAAGGGGTCTCCCAAAAGTACAATCATTCATTCATCTTCGCAAATTCAGACTGCAGGCCCTGCGGAAGCAAAATGAATCAGATCCCAAACTCTGCTCTCTAGAAGACAGGGGGTGGCGCGGAGGGAGAAGGCACATAAACAATCATGAGCTTTGTATAACAGTTTTGAGGTATGGACCGAATCTATTTTTTACCCATGTATACCCAGGGCGTTACATACAGCAGCAAGTGCTCATCAATGGTTCGCTTAAAGAATGTATAAATAAATATGAAACACTAAGACAAGCTGAGAATTGCGGGGGCGTATTCGCCACGGTATCCCTGGCCCAGCCGCCCACCTCCCCAGGCTCCTCAGTCTCCTTAGGCGGCGGCAGCAACCAAAGTTCAGCTCGAGCCCGGGCCCAAGCTGCGCCCTCCCCCCGCCCCCGAAAGGCACTTACCGTTGGTGTAAGGAGACCCTGAGGCCGAGGCGGCCCCATTCTGGGCCTGGCGGCCAGTGAGGGCGCCGCCGGAGGCCGGTATGTCCGGGTGCGACATCACGACGATGGTTATCGGTTTGGGTCTGGTCGGGGTCTGCGACAAGTCCAAGCGAAAAGCTGAAAGACGACTGCTGGAAGCGAAGGGAAAGGGCTAACGACTTAGGGCTGAAGGCGGGGAGGAGAGAGGGCGGCACAGCAAGCCCTAGGCCTGGCGCCGCATTCTCCCCAGCCCACCCGGGGCCACGCCGGGCCTGGGAGCTGAGTCTAGGGAGTCGGACCGGTGGGGCCGGGAACGCTGGCTGGAAGACGGCAGCCAAGCGGAGAGAAGGGAGGCCCGCGCCGGAAGTGTCTGTCAGCCGCCGGCCGCGCAGGCGCAATCGGGACACGTGGCACTTCCGGCTCCGGGCTGGCATTCGCCGTCTCAGTCGGTGCTTTTGGCTTTCCCCCAGGGGCTGCTCAGAGGCCACCTGACAGTTCTGGGTGTCCCGGCCCTAAGGACCGTGCTCGGCCTCGCCTGCCACGTCATTGACTCTCACCGCCGGCCGGAAGTGGCGTGTATCACCACTACGGAAATCCTCGCGGTTGTCATCTCGCCCGAAGGGCTAGGATGGAAATCAGGGCTTCACTAGCTGCTTTCGTAGGGTGGAACTGAGAGTTCCTCTCCTTGGGTTTTTGTGAAGTTTACTTGAGTCGACAGACGTCATCTTCTGTTGAGGTTACATGTCTGGTACTGAACCGATTAACGTTCATGGCAGTATTTCATTTCACATTTCATCATATTCCAGGTGTAAATTGTAAATGCATTTTTAAAAAAGGAGTGTTTAATTGTGTACGTGTGTTAAAAGCATAATCAAATCATAGAGAAGGCCTTTGCTTTTTGACCGGAAGATTCAGAAGTAATTTTAATTTTGAAACTCGCTAATTCATAGCATAGGCATGGCTAAAGTTCATTAATAGCACATTGAATAGCACGTTTAAATGGCAGTTTATTTCCTCTTCTAAGAGTTTACAGTAAGGTAAAATATTCTAACTTCCTTTCTGGACAAGCAGACTTTTTTTAGTTTTGAGGCCAAAGAAAAGTAGAAACGAGTGATTAGTATAGTTAATGGATGATCTCAATAATCACCTTAGCTACCTTCATTCTAGGTAGATTTTTTCCTGCTCTAAGCTGATGATAAAGTTCTTCTTTAAACTACAGATTTGTACTATTGATTGAAATGTCATGCCAAAGCTTTTGCAATCCCTGAAGAGTTAAGTACATCTTTAATATTAAATGCCTGCTGTGAAATGTTAATTACATACAAAATGAGCAAGACCTAAACTGCTATATCAGGCCTAAAAAGCAAACAGTAAGAATTAAAATAACTAAGTGTTAAAGTTTACCCTAACCCTATTTTATCATTTGCCTGAGACAGTAGCTAAAAATATGTTTTTTGTGTGTGGAATTCCACAGCTCCTTTGTACAAGATACAAGTAAAAAGGCTTCTTTAGAATGAAGGTACTTTTCATCAAACTTTTCAGTCCATAGTCCCAAACCGTATATCTTTCAAAACACTTAAAAAACACAAACAAAAGCTTCTTAGTGTTTTAAAGAAAAAAATAGACCTCAGAGAGAAACTGAACCTTCCTGAGGTCAGACAGAAAATCAGGGGCACTCTTCAAATGGCCATATGTTTAAACCTGGTGTTAAACTTGCTTTAGTTTAGTTGGGTTTTTTTATGCAACTCCTTAATTATCTTGGCTTGTTGACCTTGGCACAAGAGTTTGATCTGGTTAAGTCAAACTTTCTTTGAACTTTGTTCTGTGTAAGCAATATCTCTGTGTTCAAAGAAAAAAAAACTGATGGAGAGGATTAGCCATTTTAGAAAGTAAATAATCTCACTGGTTAAATCAGATTTAAAAAACAAATAATTTGCTAATAAGTAAACAATGTTTTTTTCTAAAATGGTTCCACCCCTAAGAATCCATGTTGCTTCTATTCCCCCCAAAACTATGGTTAAGTCTTTAAAAAAAAACTTTTTTGACATTTTCAGTGTAGTCAGATTTAAAATATTGAGAAGAAAGAGGGTTTTGATAATTCTTTGGTTGGACATCCTATATCTACCCTACACTGCCATATACTTTTTTAAACTTATGTCAGTTATATATTCTACTTTTTTATCCTTGTTTTCTAGAACAACAGGACCCTTCTGCCACCATATACACCCTTCATGTGGATCTATCAGATTTTCGTACATTATTTTCAAAACCTTATCCCTATTTAAGAAAATTATAAACAAGTGACACAAAAGTGTTTCAGTAAAGAGACAGCACTATACAAAGAATATTCCATTAAAACTGATTATTTATTTAATCCCCAAAAAAGGGATACAAGCATTTCTAATAAAATTTGCTGATATGCAGAAGTGGACGTAGGCTTACATCAGGGCCTCTTTGCCTGCCTGTTCATGACTATTGAATTGTCAGCTGATAAATGGGATTTTTTTTTTTTTACTTTTCAGGATAGGGGAAATTATTTTAGGGCTTTTAATTATTTTAAAAAGCTATTTCAGACAAACAAAAAATTTCAGCTACAAACAGGTGTGTTCTGAAACTTGTGGCTCCACTTTAGGAACAGTTCCTTTGGCCTCATTTTCCTCTGACAGGATATCTGTTTGTATCTGAAGTCAGTAGCTCTGAGGTTACATCACAAGTACACTTATCTCACACCAAGCCATTAAATCCCATTGCCTTCTTTGAAAACTTCATCTTTATGTAATTCTTGCTATTCTCACTGCCCGCTAGTTAGTTTTCATCATCTTGCACTTGAACTATTGCAATAGTCTTTCCGGGTTCCCTCTCTCCAATCCATCCTGCATGTTAAATTGAGCTCCTAAATACTGATTCTGTTTTTATTTTTCTGTACCCCCAAACCTGTAATTGCTCCCTGTGTCTGCTCCATCAAGTTAAAGTTTCTCTGCATGGCTTTTCTCATATTCTAAGTAAAATCCAAACCTTCCAGACCTGGCCTTGCTATCTGTCTACTTATACACTTCCTCTCAATCACTCCACTCCAGATATACTTGATATTTCTCTAGCTACTCGAGCATAAGCCTGCCTTTTACACTTACTTTACACTTACTTTTATTATCTGGGATCTTCTTCCCCAAGACAACTATATAATAGTTAAGAACCTAAAAGAATTAGAGACTGACATAGTTTTGAAGCAAGTGCTGGTGAGCTATTGAACATAGCTCAATCTCTCACCCTTTCAGCCTTTATTCCAATGTTACCTTATTGATGAGTCTTTCTCCAAACACCCTATAAAACAGCATATCCTTCCTGCTCACTTACCCTGCTTTTTTCTCCCCATAACACTGCTAATGATTGTTATATATTTGGGTCTATGTTTATCTTTCTTCAATGGAATACAGTTCTATACATATCCTGTCAATTCTAAGGGAATCATTTAAATTTCATGTCTGCCTCCTTGTTTAGACTGTCAGAGTGTAGAGACCAGAGACTGTGTCCTGTTCACCTCTGTATTATCAGCACTTGGCTTGAGGTGTTCAATGAGCATTTTTAAATGAACAAGTTTAAAGTGTTATCTTTTCCAACCCTCTATTCTATTTTGACCCTCATTAATTCACTACAAGTTCATATTGCACTTATAGCCTAAGCCACATCACCAGCACTTGCTTCAAAACTATGTCAGTCTCTAATTCTTTTAGGTTCTTAACTATTATATTACCTTGTGCTCATTGCTGATTTCAGTTTTTAGTCTTGACCTGTTCCAGTACAACCCACACACTGCCACCAGAGCAAACTTTCAAACACACAACTCTGACTATGCTCAAAATGCCCAAAAGGCTCTATAGTTTGGAAGTCAAGGTCCCTGATAGTCCAGGTCAAATCTATCCAGTCAGACCTGGTGCTTTTCCCATTTCCCATCTCTATTCCTTTCTCTGTGTTATTTCTTCATTATAATACATCATCCTTTGGGAATATCAATCCCCATTTTACATACGCGGGATCTGAAACTTTGAATGGCTAGTAATGTTAGAATTGTAGTCTCTACTCTTTTTTAAAATTTCTTTTAATTTTCTTAATTTTTTAGGCGAGTCAATCTTTGGTTGACCTCAAAGATTGCAAGGACCTTGTCAGCTTACAATCCCTTATTTTTTTATTATTTTTAAATTTTTTATGCCTACAGCGCCTGGTCTTCCTAGGTGGTCACCCAACCAAGTACTAACCAGGTCCGACCCTGCTTAGTTTCTGAGATCAGATGAGATTGGGCTTGTTCAGAGTAGCATGGCTGTAGACCTCTAGCTACTCTTAACTATTGTACCCTTAACTATTGTACTCTTAACTATTATATTCTATTAAAAATGCAGCTATTAAAATTCACGAGTTAGAAGAATACTTAATTACATGGGAAAGTGCCCATAATAAATAATTAAGATTTAAATTTTAAATGTTTTACAAAACTACATAATATGATTATAACCTTAAAACTGGTTATATCTGTGAGGTGCAACTGGGGGTAATTTTTCTTTCCATTATGTTTTTCTTGATTTTCCAAACTTTTAAAATTTACTATGTATTACTTTTATAACAATAGTCATCAAAACAATTAGGAGAAAATATCCTATGTGTCTTTAAGGCTCTCCTCAAACACTGGCATCTCCTCCCTCTCTACTCCCTCACCTCCACCACCACTTTGTACTTTGTTATCTTTTTTCTCCCCCTACCTCCTTTTATAGTTGTAACCTAACACATCTCCCTGCCAAACAAAAGGTCCTCGAGGGAAGACTATGTCTTGCTTATTGTCACATTCCTCTATTCCTTGCTTATTGTCACATTCCTCTATTCCCTTTGAGGGAAGACTATGTCTTGCTTGTTGTCACATTCCTCTATTTTTGTGTTGCTGAAGCCAGTCGGAATCATAATTTAGATTTTTTAAGGCTAAAATTCCTGAAATATCAGAAAAGAAAGGTTATCCAGATAAAACCTAAAGAGTAATCTTGAGGAGCCCAGTGAAATGCCTCAGACCATTTAATCGTGTTTATTAACCAAACAGAATTCAAGAGTAGGTGAGTGGAAAGGAGCATAGAAGGAACCCAGACTACGACAGGCTTTTCCAACTCAGACCAATTGACTTTAGGAAAATTATTCAACCCCTTCAGGATAAAATGTACCTAAGAGTCCTTCATGTTATGAATGAATCACTTGCTTGTGTATATTGAGCACCTATTGTATGCCAGGCACTGAAAATAAATTTCAGAGGGAGAAAGGTAGATCTAGTTCTTAATCTCAGGAAGCTTACAGAATGTCTGTTGTGGGAGACTTTATATAATGATACATATTGTGCAATTATAAGCAAGATAACTTCAATGATAAGGCAAATTGTCCAGTTGCTGGCTAAACCTGTAAAAGAGGACTTAACCAAGTCTGGGAGGGAAACTTTGATGAGAGAGGATTGACTATCTGTGCCGAGACCTGAAGAATGCTTAGGAGTTAGCTAGGTGGAGAGAAATCTGGAGAAGCCTTTCTGGCAGCAGGA
>NW_006443124.1:9554153-9555063 GCF_000325575.1 Pteropus alecto
AATGGCAATTGAAGGGAAGACGCATGGATTGAGGCATTTCCTGAGGCTGGAGCAGAAAGTCGGGGAGTCCAGCAGGGTCAGTTCCAGGCTTTGTTGGGAATCTATTTAATAACATTTGTCTCAGTCCCCAAACAGCTCCTCCTTCTGTCCCCATCACCTAGTATGCCAGGCTTGAGATTGTAGATGAAAAAGTTCTACTGAAAGTAACCTTGCAGGGTGATCCAATCATACATTCCTACCTGGAACAGGTCACACCCAGGTAGGTAGTCACATCCCAGGCATATAATTTCTTTAGTAAAAGGTTTATCTTTGTTTTAAGCAAGCCCTGTCCATTGCTCTTGTGCATCTGGGTTAACCACTTTTGAAATGCCAGAGTAATCTTTTTTAGACTCCTCAGAGGCATAACCACCCTCAAGGGAGCGTATCATCTTGTCATCTATTCTGTAATCCAATCCTCTCCTTGCTTTCTCCCACTTTCATTTAATCCTCCTTAGTTTCCTCCTTAATTCCAAATGCAAGAAACCGCAAACTGTCATTCTAGAAAGCATTTTTCTCAGTCTGTTGAGATCTGGCTTCCAGATATATCTTCTTTTTGGCTCAAATACATTTTTCTAAAAATTCTTTACAGGTTTGGACTTTCTTACCTAGACAAGAACGATCTTGGAAGCACTGTCATCGCATTTCCATTCAAGGCACCAAAATATTCCCATTTAAACATATTTAAAGAAGGTAACGTTAATCCATTAGCAACAAACTGCAGTCAATAGTCTTTTTTAAAGCTCAACACCGATCATCCAATACATTACCTGGCATATAGTTACATTTTGTAAATCATTTGTAAGTTCAAGAAACAGCTGTACTTTAAAAGTGTGTTCTTAAAAAACGATGCCACAGATAATTTCTCCATGCT
>NW_006443124.1:9555124-9592997 GCF_000325575.1 Pteropus alecto
CCCGAACCCCTGAAGCCCCTTGGTGCGGCTGTAGGAAGGCCAGCAAGAGCGCTCAGCCGGGGGATTGGCTGCAGAACTCCAAGGAGGCGGAACTTGGGGCGCACGGCCTTACAGTCCTCCGGACAGTCGGGAGTGAAGCACCCGCCGGCCGGAAGGATTTGATGCGAGCTGGGTCCACGGCAGCCATCGTATCTTGCAGTTCGGTCTTGGAGGGTATAGGGCCGACACCAAGCAAGGAATTGTGTTCTCTCCAATCGCAGGTGAGGGATGGCCAATTCTCCTGGGACAGCGGGAGGGCGGCAGGTGTGGACACCGGGAAGGCGAACTTTTGGGGCCTAGCACTCACCCGAGTCCCTGCCTGCGGCCCGGCGAGGAAGGGGCGCCTGTTTTCCGCGCTGGAATCAGGCGCGAGGCAGGATGGGTTCCTTTCCTGAAACGCAGGGACTTCTGTGATGGTTCTTTGGACAAAACACTACTGCTCCCAAACAGTGGGTTATTTCAGGAAAGAACGAGATGACTCTAAACTGCAAGCAGGCCCTTTCTTCCCATTGGCCTCAGTTTCCTCACCTGCTAAGGCGAAGGCTGGGAGAATCTCTGACAGCGCAAGAGACTGTCGCGGCGTGTTGTTTTTATCTCTTTCAATTAGTATAGGGGCAGATTAAGCTTCTTTACTAGTAGTAGTTAATGTTTTGCCATAGTCCCACTTGAGTGAGAAAAAGATACACTATTGGGGGAAAACTGTAATGATTTATAAATTGTTCCAAGATTTTCCAACAAGGTAGAAATTTGTTTTGACAACAGCGAAAACTCTGACATCGTTGGAGAACCAAACTCATCAGGAGTTTAAGGTATTTGGTACATTGGGCAAAATGAAGAGATCCTTTTATCTTGAAAAATTAAACCTAATATATTTGCATGTTCTTATATCAAGCTCTATAGTATTATCATGGGTCTTACTTTGAAGAATATTCTATGTTCAGGGTCAAATACCAGTTAAGAGTAAGTCTCATTGAACAAATGAAAGGAAAGGAACATTTATTGACTACTATGAGTAAGGCGCTAGCTATGCTCACAACAACCCACTAAGGAAGGTAGTAAGTATCATCTCTATTTTACAGATGAGGGATAAAGGAAAATTTACAATTTGTCAATAATTGGTGCTGATATATCGAAGCAATGTGTACGCCTGATATTGTTTAGTGTATTTGCATTCGTTAACAAAATATTTTGAAATTTAAGATTATAGTTTACTGGCTTTTTCTGAGTTTGCAGAGAAGGTGTTGCCTTTGTTTTAGAAATGTTAGACAAGTGTTGTCAGTAATTATGAAGATTAGCAGTTTAAATAAGGTACATTTTAACCTTCCTTTCTTTGCACTTCAATCAGAAAATTGAGATAAAAGATTAGGCTCTCAGAAATAAAAATCACTGCCACATCATTTGAAGCTTGCAAATCAGAATTCTATAGTAATGAGTCATTTCTCCACCCTTTTCTTTAAGTACACGTGGCTGAAACTCATTTAAATGATTTCTCTGCTAAAATTACTAAGCAAATAATTTTAAAATCAGTGTTGAAAAGTTTCTCTTCCTTGTGTATAGCTTTTAGAACAATTTTTAATTAAGAGTATTATGAGAATTGAATTTGTCATTATGTTGATTTTCATTTTCTTAATTTGGTATCGGCAAGTTCAGTAGTCAGACTCACAAATAACTTTTTCGTAATAATTTTTTTTCTGTTTTCTCAAAAAAAAATCCTATTTATATTTGTCACAGATTTAACGTTCTTTCAATCGAAAGTCTCTTTTCCTACAGGAAACTTGAGTATATACTTTTTGTTGATTACATGAACCAAAAGGTCTTGTTCCGTTTTTATGATTGGTATGCATTCAATCCTAGAATGTTTTCTTGAGTTTTTAATTTGCATCACTGTTTCAAAACTTTAAAGACTATAAGAAGAAAATCTAACAATTTTAGGGGAAAATATTTGTAAAGCAGCATTGGCTTGAAACATTCAACATCATAACTGTCCCTCCTTAGTGATGCATAAGGCTGAAATTTTACAAAACATGGTCAGAGTTTGGCCTTTTTTATATATGTAGTACTATTTGAATTCAAGAGAGAGGTGTATATAATTCCTAAATTAGCTTACAGATAGTATACTCATGGATTTTTAAAATATATTTTAATCATAAACCTGACACAATTAAGTAGAAAATTATGATTAACCACTTCTAGTGAAATTGTTTTACTTGGAATTGAAAGAAACTAGTCTAGTGCCTTTCTGGTGACAATCAATGATGGTGTTATTAATATTTAAAGTAAAATCAGAGTATCATTAAAACCTTTTTCATATTAGAAGTTATTAATATTGAAGTTAATTTGAACATTGACATTTAAAGTTGTGTGCACTGAATTTCAATTAATTTAGTCTGAATGAATTAATACCATCTTGTATAGTATTTAAGGTGTTTTCAGGTACATTATCATATTCATTCATTCTTACAACTCTGTGAGGCAAATGGTATTCTCATTATATGTAGGATGAAACTGGAGCTCAGAGAAATTGGCTTTCTCTGAATGAAATAATAGTGTTTCAAATGAATCATATTAAATCCATTTTTTAAATTCTAGAACAGGTACTCTATCCATTTCACTACATCTCTTCCATCCTTTACTTTCCAAAGTTATTAATGTATTGAGTCTATAATCCTATTCTGATGTTGTATTTGCCTCTTTGTACTATCATAGCTTTAATTTTCAATCAGCAGTATTTTTTGGAGTATTTTGTTATGTCATATTATATGTATTTTTTTCTTATGTATATTTTTTTAAAGTTCATACCTAACTGGTTCTGCTTAATTACTTATATAAATTTGTTGTAACTATTAAAAGCCCATGTAAATTGTTTAGTTTGACTTTAATTTTTTTATAATAGCATTATCGAGATTTACTTCACATACTATAAACTTTATCTTATAAATACAATTCTGTGTTTTTAGTATATTCAAAGTGTTGTGCAACTATCACCACTATCCAATTCCAGAACATTTTCATCCCCCCAAAAAGAAACCCTGTGCCCATTAACAGTCACTCCTGGTTTCTCCTTCCCTTCCTGTTTGACAACCACTAATCTACTTATTCTAAGGATTGCCTATTCTGGACATTTCATATAAATGGAATCATCCATAGAGGTTTAATGGAACAAGGCTATAAGAAGTTATTTGTAATCTAAGAGATTCTCTTCTATTACACCCTTTGCACTGGTTTTCATGTTACTTGAGTAGATCACGTTTCTAATCTGCATAGGGATTTATTCTGTTTGGTGTTTGTGTAATAAATAAATCTGCTGACGTGTATATGTTTCCCTGTTCTTGACCTTTGCTCTTCACATGTCTTAATAGGGTGTTCATGGTGTTGTGTAACCTGTTCTCAGGGCTCAGGTATCTGTTTGTGGCTAAGTAACTTTTATTCTTAGGCATTTTTATCTCTACTTTAAAATGACTAATGACTCATAGCTTGTTTTAAAGTTCTTAGAAACCACAACTTTATAGAAATATAAATATCTCATTTATCTACTAAATCAGAGTTTCCCTGTAGACGTTATTAGATTATTTCTCGTGGGACAAATGTTACAGCAGCAAATTGGTACCATCCTTATGCAAAAAATCCTTTTTCCTTCAAGGTTGACCTCATTCTACCTTCCATTAGTCATATCTCTCACCTACCAACAGTCATCTTGAGTGAGGACTTTGCTACTTGATTTAGTCTTGCTTACTATAGCTAGGCCCTCCATTCTTCTAGGTGATTCCACTGTCTGCCAGTGTAGATAATATATCCTGTAGTTCAGCTTCCCATGTCCTTCACCTCCATTTCTCTTCAGCTGTCTGCCAGAGCCAGGCCTTGGAGCTTGCCACCACCAAGATCCAATCCTCTCTAATTCTCCTCCACTTTGGTGGCAAAGTTCCGTGCACCTTTCACTTCTCTTACTTTTTTACTACATCTGTCAGCTTTTGCACTACAGACTTTCCCCTTCTTCTCCCAGTTCTATATTGTGAGAAGCCTGCCTGTGATCCTCACCCCACCGCCATTTACTGCTTGCCTTTATAACTGTCCACTCAGCCTGAACTTCTGATCGGATCGCTTCAACCTCTCTCACTAGTACTCAATTTCCTATTCCCCTTCTCTTCTTTTAGTCCTATCCTTGCCACTGCTGTGAATGTTTTTCAACCCCAGCCAAGCACTTGGCTCTTTTTAATGATCTTTTAACTTGAGCTTTTCCCACACAGTAACTATTCTAATCCTCACTCTTTTCGGAATTTCTCTACATTTCTTACTTTTGGAGTCAGATTCCTGGCTCTCTTTCCTTCTAATCTTGGAGGAAGAGATGTGCTCTCAGCCCAGGCTCCTCTTGAAAGTTTGCCCCTTTTTGGTTAACTTCTTCATCTTTAACCTCTCCTTTCCACTAGCTCTATCCCTTCCGTTTATCAGCATACTCATCTCACCCTTAAGAATAAAATCTTTTTGAAAGAGAAATCTCTCCTGACTGCCTCCACCTATTTGTCTCCTGTCCCATTCACTTCTCACTAGTAATAACAACCATATTTTAAATATTTTGTGCATTTTATCTCATTTGATCTTTACAATACCCTGAAAGATTCTGCAGAAGAAACTTGTAACTTGTTCAAGGTCGCATAGTTAATGAATCATGGAGACAGGCCCCCTTGTGCTTTGAGTGTTGGCCTTAGGCTCTCCTGTACTACTGTGCAAACTGCAGGGTGCTCATGCTCTCAACAGTTGTCTCCTTGTCACTAAAGCCAGCCGTGACATCTCTTTCGCTGTACTTGATGGGGCTAACTCCTTTCCTTTCCACTATTGCTACTGTCTTTTCTTGTTTTATCCTTCCCAAGTTCTGTTGGTTCTTTACCCCTATCTGTCCCTTAAAGACCAATGAGAACTCATTTTTTCCATAGCATTTAGCTGGTGCTTAAGGCAGGAGGACGTTAGGCAGAGATGGCAGGTGATCATTCTAATGTTGGGAAGGAGAATGGGTAGAGGTTTTAAGATGGTAAAATATAGGTCACCAGCAGTGAATGGCAAGCAGTTTACTTTGACCCAGGGAAAGCTACAAGTGGGGGGTGGGGGTAATATGTATTAAGCTTGGAAAAGTAGCTAGTGGAGGTTCTGGAATACTGGACTAACAGTTTGATTGAATCATTTCTCAGCTCACAAACTTCCAGTGGCTCTTTATCCACGTGTATAGGATGGCCACATAATCTCACACCTAAATCAGGACCCTTTTGAGAGTGAAAGGAAGCAGTACTAATAATTGCACTGAGATAACTTCTGAGACTCCCCAGCAAATTGGGAGTCATAGTCACCCTGACTATGCAACAAATCAAGTCCAAGATGACATTTTGATGAAACCGTTCTAGAGGGCACGTACAATGGGTAGAAACAAACTTTGAAGTTAAGATAGTAGTTTAGGAATGTGACATAATGTTCTTAACTAGGCGTCTCTTGTAAAAATCAAAGAAAATTTGAGATTTCACTACATAAATCGATAGAATTGGGGAATGAATAAATGTAGGATGCGAGAGAGAAGAAAGAATTACATGTCAAAGTTGTGAGCTGGAGTGATTTCAAAATGATACATAATCATTTAAACAAATATAAACCTTTAAAACTTATAAAGCTTTAGAGAGCCACTGCAATGTAAGGGAAAGGACATGGACATGTAAATCAGAAAGACTCAGGTTTGAAACTTACATGTGCCAATCACTAATAATTGAGTTTTAGTTATTGTAGCTTCATTTTCTCCTGTAAAATGGGAACTATATTTACTTTGAAAGGTTATTGGAGTAGTTAGTGTTGATATATAGAAAGTTCCTAGTACTGTGGACCATATAGTAGAAGAAATAATAACAGCAGCTAATATTGAATGCTTACGCCATGTGCTTTGTGTGTATTAATTTATTTAATCTTCACAATAGCTGTCTTAAGTTGCTACTATTATCCTCATTAAGTTGCTACTATTATCATTATAAGTGAGGAAAGTGAAGTTACTTGCCTAAGGTAGATAGTAAGTGGGAAAGTCTTGGCTCCAGAGCGCCTTCTCTTAACCCCTAGACCATAACGCTTATGAGTTCAGCAAATGGCAGCTGCTTTTGTTTGTTTTGCTTTGCTTTATGAAATTGAAAGACTGAAACAGTTTTTTTTTTTCTTATGTCTGTACATATGGGTAGCAACCATGAAGACTAGATGCCTAAATTTAGTCTCAGATTTATCACTCTGGCTCCTACTTCACTAATTATCAGCCATTGAGTTTTACTCTGTTTGCAGTTCCCTAATCCCAGTCATATCATCTAACAATACCTGACTTTTTGCTGTACGCATTCAGCTTCACATCTCTGCACATGTATAACCTTCACAACCTTTTAGCAAACTCTTAATCTCCAAGAAACTGTTTCTTAGCTGCACCTTGTCACCTTAGAACTATGTGAATAGGACTTTGGATATAGAGACAAGCAGGACTCATGAACATACTATCCCTCTCCTGTTACATTATTTATTTTTATTATTCTGTTTTTATGCTCTTGTGATCATTAATCTAATAGTTTATGATTTATAATATAGGCATTTTTTTCTTTGTGTTTGTATAAGTCTTGAAACTATAGGGTAAGTTGTTATCACCCTAGATAATATCCTATTCAGTTTTAACATTTTTCAGTTAAATCACATTGGTGTAGACTAACATCACACTAGACTCTAACCTTTTTGAGAGACAGAGCCATACTTATCAATATTTGTATTCTCCATGGTGTCTAGCTGAGGACCTTAGATATAATATGAACTCTGAAAACATGTATTGAATTAAATAAAATATCTCAACACACCACTATATCTGATTCTCTACAGTGAAAATTATATTCTCTTTGAAAAACATGTATCGTACCTAAAAAAAAAAGATAAGCCCCTTGTGTATATTTTCTCTAACTATAAGTTTCAATTTCTATGTGACCTAGACTGATAATAGGAGGTGTAATTTTCAACTAGAATAAAATAAGAACTTCTAAGATATTAGATTCTTGTATATATATGTTGCTGTTGTAGTCTCATTCTTTTATATACGGGTAGCAACCATAAAGACCAGATGCCTAAATTTAGTCTCAGATTTGTTTATCACTCTGGCTTGTGATACAGACACACGAAACTATTCATATTTTGCCAGTCTCTCGGTCTAATCAGGAATCAGCTGGTTTCAAGAACAAAATTCTGCTCATGCTAGTTGAAGTAAGAGTAAAGAAGAGGGGAGAGGCTAGCCAGGATCCAGGGAATCTCATGGTAAATACTGCTAGGCCTCTGTACAAACTGGAGGTTAGCTGTTTCTTTTTTCTGTCTCCTGCTGCAGGCAATGTGGTCTCAACACCTCATCCTCTAGGAATTCTGAGTTTGGTGGCCCGTCTATGTCAAGCTTGGCATCCATCCCACTGGAATGAGAGGCGGTTAAAGAAAAAAGTATTGTTTGTGTGTCATACTTTGTCTAAAGAATGTCAAAGATAGCACAGCCCTTCAAACTTTTTGGGTTTGGCCCAAGTTTTGGGCCTGAGGTTTTTAATTCAGCTCTAGAAAATGAACTTCGTTAATATGATGTGGTCTTTCTTAAGAGTTTTTTTTTTCTCTTGTTTTCCATATTAATGCTATTAGTTTATCAAGCACAAGTCTATTAAATGCTGAATTGAACTATACTCTGAATTTTCTACTATGATTTAAGAATTTTTTAACATTCAGTAATATGATTTAAATTTGAAAAATATAGAAAGATAATAAGCCCAGAAGTTTACTGTTTGGTACCAACTATTGCAAAAAACCAACAGAAATAGAAAAAGGGTTTTTACTCCATATGGGTATAATCAGACTTGGAACTCATTTCATTATCATAAACTTTTTTCTTCTCTGTTCTCCCTGCACTTCCTCTCTCCACTCCATTGTTTTGGTAAATATTCCATAGGCCATAATACTATATTTAATTTACTGTTGAACATGGATTATTTCCAAAATTTTTCTTACGTAGCATGTTGATGCACATCTTTATATATAACGGTTTTTTATATTTAGAACAATTTATAAAAGTAGAATTTTGGGGTCAAATGGTATCAACAGATATATTATTGCCAAATTGATTTTGAAAAAAGATTTGTACCAGTTTACACCACCACTAACAATGCCTCTTTTACCATATCTTTTCTAGTCCTGGCTGTTATAATTCTTTTTCATGTTGATTACTTTGAAAGGGAAATAATGGTCCTACTTAGTATTTTAGTGGCATTTTGTTATTTATGCATCAGTATAAATCAGGTTAGAGCAACCTGGATAAGAGTGTTTAATTCTTTGAAGTAAGGTGGTTGTAGGATTATTTAATGTTCTTCGCATTTATTGTATATTGATGTTTAATTTTGACTACTAAATTCAAAATGCTTTTTTTCCAGACCTTATAAGATTTGGATATGTCCTTCATATTTGACTGGATTTACAGTGGTTTCAGCAGTGTGCTACAGTTTTTAGGTAATGTTGGTCGTTCGTTCTTATTGTTATCCATTTAAGCCTACTTATGTAAAATTGTTTATTTGTTTAGAGCCTCTTTATATGCCAGTAGTTACGGATGCGGGCTTTAAAATCATACAAACATGTTATAAATAATGCAATCTTGGGCAAATTACTTTTTCTACATTAGCCTTAGCTTTTTTATCTGTAAAGTAACAATAATAATTCCTACTTCTTAAGGTTGTTCATAGGAATATTAGTAACAGGAATAGTTACCATTTATTAGCCAGTTTACCTAAGTGCTTTACATGCTCTGTCTTATTTAATCTTCATAGGAATTCAATGCATTATTTTCGTTATTATAAAAAAAAAAAAAACATGGTTCATACAGTGCCTGTGATATCAAAAATAGCAGTTTATAATCTTCTAAATGAGACTTGTTAATCCAGCAAGTGATCTTCCTCTCTTTTATAGATTTTAAAGATAGGGAAAATCATAGCCTCTCATTCTTTTATTGACACTTGTCACATTTTTTTTACTGAAACAAGCTTTTGATTAACTTTTATGTTGGGATATATACAACTTTATTATTGGAATCATTAATGAAAATACTTCTAGTCTCCCATTTTCAAATTTTGCCCTAAGTTTAGTCTCCGTGTAATCATCTTGTGAACTGGTAGAAAGAGAAGCATTTCACATAATTACAAAGTGGTCAACATAGGTTCAGATTGGCCACAGCCATACTTATGCAATGGTATCTCCTTTATAAATACTTATTTCTCCACAAGCAGAATAATAATGAAGGAAATTTTGTTTGGAAAATATATAAATTTTGTTTACTATATATTAAAAGGGAAAAATGTAAGATCAAATTTTGTCACTGTATTTCATAGTTGAATATTAATATTTGCAGATTTTTAAAAACCAAGAGTTTATTTTTCTTTTTTGAAAACAAAATTTTTCACATTATTTTATGCTGGCCAAGTGTTAGATCTCTATACTACCTCTAAGATAATTCTTAAACTTTTTCATCAGACCAAAGTATTTTGTCACATATTTACAAACAACTGGGTCAGAAATAGGAGTTTTAAACTTTTTTATACTGGGATTTGGGGTTGTAACAGGTTGGAATCTGTTTCTCAGTTTATAGAACAGTGAATCTATGCTGAGTTATGTTGAAAAGACAAAATAGATTGCATCACATTTGGGAGCAAGAAGGTTAATATGGCTAACATTGAGGCAGTGTAGAGAAATGAAAATGAACCAAAGCTTTCGGATCAGACATGGGTTCACATTTCTGATCTGATTTCACTATTTGACCAAGTTAATTCTGAGCCTTTGTTTTCCCTCTGTAAAAAAAGAGGATAATAATGCCTACTTCAAAGAGGTATTTTGAGGATTAAGTGAAATGATATATATAGGTGCTTAACAGTGCCTACCACTAAATAAGAATTTAGTTTAACCTACTTTAAAGATTAAAGTTTAAATGTTCTAGATGTTCCCTTTTGGAATCTTATCCAATACACTTTTACTATTTAAGTTAGGGTGGGAAGGTTGATTACATTGGTTAGAAACAATCTGTGTAGAAACCTTTTAAGAATAGAAATGTTTAAAGAAATTACTATTCAGAATTCATAATTAAAAGACTAGTGTAGTATCCCAGCTCAAGTAAATATGGAAGACAGTCTTCCCCATAGAATCAGAATTGTTGACCAGTAAGTGATCAAAAAATTAGGATTTCAAAAAACTTACTTCTTAAACTTAAATGTGGATAAAGAACTAGGTGTTATTTTGGATGAACTTGTTAGAAAACGGGTAACATGAATCTGTAATTGCCTAATGTCTTTAAAAGTTTTTTTGGTGACTGAGTTAATATTTTTTGAGCTGCTTCTATATCCTTTGTTCTCATGTAATTCAATGGGCATTAGATAATTGAACAGATGAAAAATAAAGTTCAGTACCACCGCACACCTATTAAAATGTCCAAAATCCAGATACTGACACCACCAAATGCTGATGAGGATGTGGAGCAACTGGAACTTTCATTCATTGCTGGTGGGAATGCAAAATTGTACAGCCACTTTGGAATACCATTTGGTGGTTTCTTACAAAACTAAACATAGTCTTAGTATATAATCCAGCAGTTGTGCTCCTTGATATTTACCCAAAAGAACTGAAAACTTATGTTCATACAAAAACCTACACACAGATGTTTATAGCAGCTTTATTTATAATTGCCCAAACTTGGAAGCAACCAAAATGTCCTTCAGTAGGTGAATGGATAACCCATGGTGCATCCAGACAATGAAATATTATTCAGCACGAAAAAAAAAGAGCTATCAAGCCATGAAAAGACATGAAGGAATCTTAAATGTGTATTACTAAGTGAAAGAAGCCAATCTGAAAAGGCTAGATACTATGTGATATCAACTATATGATATTATAGAAAAGGCAAAAATATGGAGACAGTAAAATCAGCAGTTGCTGGACAGTGGGGGTAGGGTGGGACGAATAGGCAGAGCACAGAAGATGTTTAGGGCAATTAAAATAATCTTTGATATTATAATGGTAGATATATGTCATTATACCTATGTTCAAATACAGTATGTAAAACACCAAGAATGAGCCCCAAGGTAAACTTGGGTGATTATGATGTGTCGATAGAGATTCACCCTTGGTTAAAAATGTACCATTTTTATGAGTGTTGTTAATAATGGGGGAGGCTTTGTTATGTGTGGGAACAGGGTATACATGGGAAGTCTGTGCCTTCCTCTCACTTTTATTGTAAACCTAAAATTACTCTTTTAAAAACATCTTTAAAGAAAAATAATAAAGCTCAATATGGAACTTCACGGTAAATGCCAGTCTACTATAATTTGGTCAATGCTGTCTTTTTTGTTTTTACCACTTTATCAATTCTTGGTTGATAGATCTAAAATTACGTGCATTTGTTGTTGTCGTTGTTGCTTAGTTTTATGCAATCCTGTGAATAGTTTAACCTTATTCTCAGGGAAATTTGACAATGAACTAAACTTTGCTGTAAAAACTCACTGTAATTTTTATTGTCAAAAATAATTGATTTTCTTCAATGAAAAATTTCTTTAATTTTCTTTTGATCTAGCTTCATAAATACATGATGTCAGCGATTTAACATCTTGTATGTATAGTAGAGGATACAGTATCTACCGTTAAATTGTCAAGGGGATCCGCATTTTGGCACTATAGCTAAGTTTAGGTAACACACACATTTATTGATACTGACAAAGTTTAGTTTTTAATTATTTGAATTTCCAAATCATAATAGATTTTAAATAACTCTTCAAAATTAAAAATAGGTTAGAAATCCAAGCTTATTCAGGCCAGTTTACAAAATCTTAAAAGTTCAAAAGTTTGACAGGTGGTTTTTAATCCAAAATCTGGAATAATGAGGAACAGTATCTAAATAACTAAACTTAATATTATACTTTTATTGAAGGTCATTTTATTTGGATAAATCTGTGTCAGATATCACTTTGACTAATCATAGCTCTCACTCTGCAGGATTATATAAGAAAACTGGTAAATTGGTATTCCTTGGATTGGATAATGCGGGAAAAACAACATTGCTACACATGCTAAAAGATGACAGACTTGGACAACATGTCCCAACGTTACATCCCAGTAAGTGTATTCTCCTATACGTTATTATTTTATCAAGTGATACCATTTCATAGGTGCTAACCAAAAGGTTTTTTGTTTTTGGGTGTTTTGTGGTGGATAAATTATGATCAAGTGATTTGACCTGTTCTTAAAATAGTATAGTAAATAATAGTGACCCAAGTCCCAGGGAGTATATTTAGATCTTGAAATAATACTCATATCTTCTTAGCACTTACTACACCCTCCTCAGCTAGAGGAATTAAAGTTATTGTCTCAGGGATTATGACATGATTAAGGTCTATTCAACCAAATATTGTTTAGGCTATAAATAGTCACCATTGTTTTGTTTACATAACCTAAAGTTCTTTCAAATTTTAAAACTGTACTATTTTGATCATTATTCAGTGAACAGATGATACTCTTATACTTTGCTGGTGACTCACAGCTTAACCAGTTATTTTTCTAGTCCTCACAACTTCAACAATATCTAATATAAAGACCATACGATTATTCCCCAAATAGGGCATGTATCGATACATTAAAGGAACATTTTAAAACAATTTAAAAATAATTTACTGTGCTTTAAGAAAGACTACCTGAAAGGCATTAATAATGAATGTCAATCAATACATACCATTTTGTGTATATGGTTATGTAATGGGTACCTTTTGAAAAAGTGAAGTCACAAAATTATTAGAAAGAAGCCTAACTTATAAATAACTATGACCTCACTTTTACTGCTGAAAAGACCATGACTCAAGTAGACACAGAATTTAAGGACAAGTTAATCCATAGATTAATTATGAAATAATGAGTGTGGCCTTAATAATGAGTAGAAAATTGAGAACTGGACCAAAAAGTAGATAATATAATTATTTAGTTCAGTAAATATTCAAAGAACAAGAAAGAGAACAAAACAAAACAATGTACCACTTTATCTATAACAGTATTAGTGAAGTTGGAAAAGGAAGATTTCATAAAATTGATAAATCTTTTTTTATATTAGGAGAAGAAAGTGGGGCTTGGCAAATAAGATTCTGATACAAGAACAATACTGTTAAAGAAAAAATGATCATGGTAAAATTGAGTATATAAAATTGTCTGCAAAAAACAGCAGAATTGGAAGACACTACAGAGTGGTCTTATATTAGGTGTAAGTCATTTTTTAATTTTTTGATGTTGCTCTCTTATTTATTCAGTTAATATTTATTGAGCACCTACTTTATGTTAGTCATTGTTCTAAGTACCAAGAGTAAAAACAGTGGCACAAAATAGATGCTATCTCAACCTTCCTGCAGCTCACATTCATTTCAACTTATATTTTTCAATTAATCAAAAGTAACATTTATCTACCCTGTGATCTGGAAATTTCACTGCCAGGTATATTTCTAAGAGAAATGAAAACATATATTTATCAAAATCCTTGTACAAGAATGTTTGTACCAGCTTTATTTGTAATAGCCAAAACTGCAAACAACTCAGATGTTCATCAAAAAAAAATAATGGATAAACAATTGAATTCTACTCAACAAGAAAGAGGAATAAACTACTGATATACTATGTAGAAGATGGTCACAAAAAATTACATACTGTACGATGCCATTTATATGAAATTCTGGAACAGGCAAAACTAACCTGTGGTGATGGAAATCAGATCACTGGTTGCTTCTGGGAGTGGAGTTGGGCATTGTCTAGGAAGGGGCAAGAGGAAACTTCCTAGGACATTAACAGTGTTCTATATCTTAATCAGTCAAACTTGGATTTTTTAATAAAACGGGGAGTATAACCATACAGGCAGTTTGCCAACTACATCCAAACATTAACTTTTCCTTGTAGAAAGGAACACACTTTGAACACAGATCGTACTATTTATTCAGTTGGCACTCTACATACAGAATTTTTAACAAGATTAACTACTCTGGGGCCTTAGCAGTTATACTGAATAGTTAAAAATTACACTGAATGTTTCATTGTAATTGTAGGGAACTTCTGCTTTTGGCCATGAGGTAGTAACAGAGTCTGGAATTACCTTCCCACTGTAAACAACTAGAAAACTACAAAAATATATACTAGAATTGTTTTCGGATATTGAGCAATAGCTAGCACATGACCGTGATTCTTGAGAGAAGGAAAACAAACCCTTCTTTATTCAAACTTTATCACAGGAGATAATTTGCAGACCACAGTGCAGGAGGAAGAAACCCAAATATAACCCAGTAGTCTTGCCACATCGGGGAGGCTAAGGTGACTAGAATTTGCTGGGTAAGAGTACCAGAGAGGAAGGAACTCTGCAGAGAAAGAACTCCAGAAATTTTCATGGCTGAATACCATTCTGTGTATGCATAGGGTAAAACTCCACATGGCCAGTCAAAGAACAATTTCTAGAGAGAAAGCAATTGTATCTGAGCCGTAAGCCAATAGTTTTGAGAGCTCACATGGGACTAGGAATTGTTCATGTTCCCATCAGCCAGAATGGAGAGACCTGGTTGAATACACAGGGCTTTCGATAGAGACTCCAAAGGATCATACTTTAGAAATGGAGTTAAAGTAGCCTCAAAGTAAAGGCTACTCTAGATCTGCCCTAACAAAACTTAAAAACTGATCTGCAAGCAATTTAACTGCCTGCCAATACAAAGTCCAACTTTCTTCAAAAGAATACAACAAAATCCAGCATTCAATCAAAAAATTACTAGACATGCAAAGAAGCAGGAAAGTATAATCCATAACCAGGAGAAAAATCAATCAGTGGAAACAGACCCAGCAGTGACAAAGATAATGGAATTAGCTGATAGGGATATTAAAATAGCTGTTATGAATATGCTCAAGGATTTAAGAAAAACATGAACATAATGAGAGAAATGAAAGATATAAGACAGATCCAAATGCAACTTCTAGAAATAAAAAATAGAATATTCAAAATGAAATTTCCACTGGATAGGATTAACAGCAAATTAGTGCCAGTACTGCAGAAAGAAAGACCAGTGAACTTAAGTCAATGCAATAGGAACTGTAAAATGACACAGAGAGAGAAAAATGACTGGAAAAAAAAAAATGAAAAGCACCTCAGTGACTTGCGGAACAATATCAAGCTGTCTAGCTACCCTATGAGGTCCCAGAAGGGGAAGGTAGGGACCAGAAAAAATATTTGGAAAAATAATGGCAAAATTTTTTTTTTTACAATTGTATTAGTCATTAAAGACTGTTACCTGCAAAATATGACAGCCATGAGAGAATTCTTTATTTCATCTGTATCTTTTAAGGCGACTTGCAAAAAAAATTATTCAGTTGGAACAGTCACTTGAATTCACAACAAATTGTCTGAATAGATTAATATTTTTAGCAGGAGAAATAGAGAAGGAAAAATAAGTGTTGGGTTTGTGGTGGGTAGTGAATACTAGAATTGAATGTTACTATTACTTGTGTTAGATTGTCAGTATGAATTGGAGTATATCTAATTATAACAAAGAATTCTTTTATCAGTTCCTAAATATTTTATTTGATCTTATTTGCAATTAAAGTAAATGAAACATTAAGTAGAAGTATATACCATGAATGAATTTCTGATTTGCATGTTGTAAAAATATTTTTTATTATTTAGCCTCGGAAGAACTAACCATTGCTGGCATGACCTTTACAACTTTTGATCTGGGTGGACATGTTCAAGGTAAGATTCTCCGTCTCTTATAGTAGCTTTGTTTTATTTCAACTTAATAAAAATGTGACCATTATGTTCCAGTGCATGAAATCTCACTCTATTCCAGGAAGGGCAGAATGGACTTAAAATTTAGGAATTATTACCCCCAGATAAATGCTTTAAAAGCAAAGAGTGATATTCCTAGTCAATTTAAGTCTGAATCGCTTTTGGTAGTAAACCATATGAGTAAATTGAGCCTTCATTCTCTCCCTGTTCCAATCTACCTCACACTTATTGTCGTAATCGTGTTACGAATATGTTACTGCTCCGTATGAAAAACCTTCAGTGGCTAACTCATTTCTACAAATTATAGTCCATGTTTGTTGACCTGGCATGTGAGATTTCTATGATCTGATTCCAGTTTACTTTTCAAGTCTATTTCCCACTATTCCCATTTCTGTTCTCTTTAGTCCAACAAAACCAAACCCTCTTGGTGTGCTCCCACCTCTGTGCTTTTGCACATGCCATCTCCATCTGCACATGAGTGACCCACCTTCAGGGCCCAGTGTAAGTGCTGCTGCCTTTTCTGAGAAGCTGCTGCCAGCTTGGAGTGTTCTCAGCCATACTGCCACTTAGTGCATTTGTGTACATGTCTGCAAGTTTGGAAAGACTGTCTTATCTCCTCTCCCAGACTTTTCTGGGACTAAAATCCTGTTCATTTTTTATATCCTCAAAAGGACTTGGCAGTATCCAGCACAAAGTAGTTCATAAATAAAGAATAGTTCAAAGTGAGTGGGCATTCTAAAAACCTCATATGACAAATAGTTGAAAAGACTTTAAGTGGTCATGGCTAGTGAAAGCACATTTGAGACATAATTGTTTGAAATATAAAGTAACTTCTGGAATATAATGATTAGAGAGAATTAGAACCTAATGGAGCTTATCTGAAACTTCATTTCTATAATGTTTTTAATGTATGTCCTAAAACTGAAGTCAAAGAAAATAAGATACTTTTTTCTGGGGTATCTCAAAAACTGTTTTCTCCTCTAAAAAAGAATGTCATGGAAAAAATTACCCTAATGGTTTCATAGACTTTGTTATTTCTATTATGAGTAGAACAGTTTGCTTTTATTATTTTAATAAATACTAATTTCCTTCTGCCACTGACTCCAAATTTGTCACTGGCAAAAAAAAAATCTAATAATCTAGAAATGTCAAAAAATGAATATTGCATATAAAAATAATAGCAGTTCTCCAATGAACATGCATCATTGTCCATTGGTAGCAAATATTAATTCTATTTCTAACATGGGAAAATGAGGACAGAGTAAAGTATTTGACTTGCCCACAATCAAGAAAAGCCTGAAATTTCTTCTGGAAAGATTTTGGCAACATTGAGTTAAAGATTATCTTGAATACATAGTCAAGTAGCAGCAGCTAAGGGATAATTACACTTGATATCTTATTGGGGTCTCATCAAGCATCTGCTAGGTTTGACCAGCAAATAAAATCTAACTCCTGATTATTTTTATTAGCTCGAAGAGTGTGGAAAAACTACCTTCCTGCTATCAATGGCATTGTATTTCTGGTGGATTGTGCAGACCATGAAAGGCTGTTAGAATCAAAAGAAGAACTTGATGTAAGTTAAATAATTAAAACTAAACATAGTTGAATCACTCTGGTAAGCCTGAGGAAATAAGTTGGAGGTCTGGGTATCTGAGTGCAGCTTTTTGCAGTCTCTGATTTAACTCCTGGCAATTTGTGGAGCTCAGTGGTTACTTAGAATGCAGAGTAGCTATTGAGGAAGTACTAACACAGACTTCCTTCCTAAAGACTTGAGCTCACTCTGTGCAGAGTATGCCCTTGTAGTAAATTTCATGTCTGCTATACGCCTGTAGTGACTTGGTCTTGAGTCCCTTGTCATCCTAGGATGCCAGTTTCTTCAGGAGTTGGCTAGAACCTGGAAATCATATAACGTGCTATCTTTGTCACCACTTCCGGGAATGAGCAGGGCCATGTATAGCTACCTTACCGCCCCTCCCCCAGATAGATGCTTTGTAAGGGGCTCAGGAGCAGTAGGCAAGGCCAGTGCCAAATGTGGGCCCCAGAGGGAACAGGTCTGTGATTTGACTGAAAGTTGACCTGACAATGCCTCTGCCCAGAGCCAGCAAACAAATACTTGTTCATGTGAAAAAGTCCAGGTAGAGTCTGTGGTCATGGAACAGGTTCAAGGAATTCCTGATCCTGTTTTATGCCACGCACTGTGCATATTGCGTAATTCTCAAATCAACTCCATAAGGTAGTTCTCTGAACTTCATTGAGACTTATTTGTCTAAGATCTCACAACTCAGAAGCAGCGGAACTAGAAACCATGTCTGCCCATTTTCAAGGTGTTGGCCCTCGTCACTGTACCTCACTGATTCACAGAGCAAGCAGAGTGACCATCTACAGAAAGAGCCTTAGGGAGAAAGAAGAATTGAGCTGATGGTTCATTGAGCTCACTTTAAAATGTTTGCCAAAGAAAGTTAGCAAAACTGACATATTATGATAGAGAATGAGTCCTTGATACCCATTTGGTACCTTGTATAATAAGCCCTTCAGATGGCTTCATATTAACATCTTGTTTTTCATTTTGTTATGTGTTTCAGTCACTAATGACAGATGAAACCATTGCTAATGTGCCTATTCTGATTCTTGGGAATAAGATCGACAGACCTGAAGCCATCAGTGAAGAGAGGTTACGAGAGATGTTTGGTTTATATGGTCAGACAACAGGAAAGGTAAAAGAAAAAAAAATTGTTTCACAAGTGTGAATATTTCATTCAGCACTATAAATGTCTTTTTATTTTATTTATCTATTTTGATCATCTAAAATAGTTTATTACAACACTACCCTTAATGGTAATCATGCTTATTAGTACAATTGGTACAGTCTGGCTTTTTTTTTTAACTGAGTTATAATTGATATATTAGTTTCATGTGTACAATGAAATACCTTCTTAAATTACTATTGTCCAGCTATAGTCCAACCCCATTATCATGTGCTGCTTAAAAACTATCATTTACTCAACATCACTAATCAGGGAAATGCATATCAAAACCACAATGAGATACCACCTCACATCAGTCAGATTGGCTATTATCAAAAGGTCAAAATAACATGTGTTGGTGAGGTGTAGAGAAAAGGGAACCCTTGTGCACTGTTAGTGGAATTGTAAACTGGTGCAACCACTGTGGAAAAAAGCATAGAGATGCCTCAAAAAACTAAAAGTCAATCTACCTTATCATTCAGCGATTCCACATCGGGGTATCTATCTGAAGAAAATGAAAACAGTAAGAAGAGCCATGTGCACCCCTCTGTTCACTTCAGCGTTGTTTAGAATAGCCAAGATATGGAAGCATCCCCGGTGTCCATTGATAGATGAATGGATAATGCACACGCACACACACACACACACACACAAATATGACATCACGATTGTTTAGAATAGCCAAGATATGGAAGCATCCCCAGTGTCCATTGATAGATGAATGGATAAAGAAACTGGTGCGCGTGCACGTGCACGCGCACGCACACACACACACACACACACACAAATATGACATCACGCAATAATAAAAAGAATGAAATTGCTATTTGCAACATGGATGAACTTAGAATTATTCTTAGTGAAATAAGTCAGAGCAGGACAAATACTATATGGAATTAAAAAAACAAATGAACAAACAGAACAAAAACAGACTCATAGAAATAGATCAAAGGGATGGTTGCCAGAGGGGGAGTGAGATGAGGGGGATAGGTGAGAAAGATGAAAGCGAATACAGTCAATAATACTGTGATAAGTTTGCATAGTGACAGATGATTATTAGAATTAGTAGAGTGATCTCATTTTAAGGTATAAAAATATTGAATCACTAATATTGTACACCTGGAACAAATATAATATTGTATACCACCTATATTTAAATTTAAAAAAAAACTCATTTGGGTCTTTAACATCCTCACTTGTTTTCTTTCTACCACTGAATGAGACCTTTTCTTGGTGATAAAAATGTAATGTTTATGGGAAACTAAATGAAAGCTTTCAAAGTTTTATTTATCACAAATTTTCAGAATTCGCTAGCAAATAATATACTTGAATGTTTAAGCATACCAGTAGTGTATTTAGGCCCCTAGTTCAGTGTTTTGGCCCTGGGTTCACCAGAAATAAAAATAAAATGTAAACTCGGGCATAGGAGCATTCTGGGGTTAATAATAAGCTTTAAGATACATTATTTTTATATCATTTCTACCAAGATTTGTTTGGGAGAGGGACCTTAGTATTGAAAAATCTCTTATTTTACAAACAATTTCCTTGGTTTACATATACTCTCTCTAAGTATAGAAATACCACAGTCTATGGAAGGAGACTCTTAACATAGTCTAATCTGTTTCTGTGTCTTTTTAATAACTCAATTCCTTATTAATTTTAGGAAAAGCTTTATTTAGTCACAAACCTGCTCAGAGAATGTTCGTTCTTAACATTTGTGAAGCCAGTTTGGGTAACTTGAATTTTTTTCCTAGTTAAAGATTATTTTCATTCTGTGTGCCTCACCAGTTCACCTCCTTCCCATTCTTTCCTAAAGTCGAGGAAGAAAAGGGGGCTTCATGTGTGTTTAGGGGACTCGGATGCCAAACAGTTATGGCTTTATCAAAGTCACCTTTTGTTCTGCTGAAGTTTTTATTTCATCATGGGGTCATCCAACGTGATGTCTGTCTTCTCTTCTAGGGCAGTGTATCTCTGAAAGAACTGAATGCCCGGCCCTTAGAAGTTTTCATGTGCAGTGTGCTCAAAAGGCAAGGTTACGGAGAAGGCTTCCGCTGGATGGCACAGTACATCGATTAACACCAACCTGCATCGGGTCCAGGTCTCGCCATTCAGGCCTACTCAGAGATTTGATTGCTGAACATGCATAACTTGAATTCAATAGACTTTTGTTGGTTAGAAAACAGATGTTTTTTAGATTATTAATATTATATCAACTTAATTTGAGTGAGAATTCAAAACTGATTCAAGTAAGTTTGACTATCACAATGTTAGCTTTCTAATTCCATAAAGATAATTAGTTTTTACAGTTTATAACCTGACATTACCCCCAGCGCCATTTATAAAGAGCAACTTTCCAGCAGTACATTTGAAGCACTTTTTAACAACATGAAACTATAAATATAAATCATAATTAAAAGCTCATCATGTTAAATTTTTATGTACTTTTTTGGAACTAGTTTTTAAATTTTAGATTTTATGTCCACCTAAGTGTACAGTTGATAATTAGCTTATTGATAATTGCATGATGCCTTACAGTTTTCAATATTTTTTCTTATGCAAACGTCATGCAATAAAACAAACCCTCATGTTTGGCATCTTTGTTGGGCAAATGTTTCATTTGAATGTGTCTTATCTAGCTAGTATACTCTGAAATTTTGAGTATTTAATATTATACGTGAGGTGGTGGTTTGGAAAGGAGATCGCTTCAGAATGTTTAGAATAATATTTAAGTCCCTCGAGGTTTTTGCATTTACCAGAAGACAAGTTGTGCTTGGTTATACTTTATACTACACTTATTTCTGAATCATGTGTATTTTTATTGGTAACACTACCATTACTAGTGCCAATAGGGTCCATATTGTAGTCCCTGTGGGCTCAGCCGTCTGAAGAAAAGCACATCTTCTGGTTCAACACAAGGTTGATTTTTGGTGTGATGGGCCTCTCTCTAGTTCTCAATTCCAGATGTCTAATTCTGAAGTGCTCCCGTCTTATTGGTGCCTGGTTTGTAATCTGTGCCTCTTCACCAAACGTAGTTGTAGGCACCAGTCTCCCAACATTTAGAGGTACTCCTCGGTCTCTTTATACTTCATGGTACTTCCCAGGGCAAGTGACAAGTAAGACCTTGTGCGGTTTCATTGTAGAGGCCTTGTATATCTGAGGAAAAAAGCCTGTTCTGCTTCAGTTGTCATTGAGACATGTAGAGATTTTGCTCCTGTCCTGTAGCTCTTTTGCATTCTTTGTCATGTTACATTTTGATAGAAAGAAAATGAATGCTTACATTTTATTTTCGTTTTTCTTGGTTGCTCTCAACTATCTCTTTACAGCACAAAGACTTTTATTTTTAGATATAATACTTACCATGTGATAGTGTCTGCAAGCCTCATTGATAGACTTACTTAAAATTTTTTTGGTGAGCTTTTTAAAACATTTTAATTTCCTAAGAAATTGAGTTTTTTCCATGTTTTTGAGAGTCCCATGATTAGTAAAATAAGATGAAGGATAAATGCCAAATATGTATTTTTAAAGACTCTCAAGCTTAAGATTTCTCTTGGTTTATAAACCAAGATTTTATAGTATACTTAACCAATTCCATTGAAACTAGATTGCTCCAATTCTATCAAGAATAACTTTAATACTAGTGTTTCTCTAGCTAGTGTCAAATCAGAGTCACTGTAGTCCTTTCTGTCATCAGTAATGTAACATGTGAGGCAGATAAGGATTGAGAAATACTGCTGGAAGGAATTATCAGTTTAAACTAACAAGGTCATTTCTTAACATGATATTTGGTTTTAGTAATTTGGCAATTCTGTATTTAACTTTTAGCTTCCTTCTAAACAAAAATAAAAGAGCTTCTTCCCTGCTTAGAAACATCAGTAGCAACAGGAAAAGGTAGGAAATGACATTTCAGCCTATTGGTTTATTTTTCCAGATATGTCTGAAGCACTCACTTCTGATGTCCTGACTGAACAGAACTAAGCCTTATTAAAAGTAACTGCCTCTCAATGGTATCTGTCTTCAGTACCTACAGAGACATGCCTTTCTTCAGGTTTTTCCTAGGATTTGTTGTGATACTTGAGAAGTTAATTATCTCATGAATTAGTATAAAGAAAAAAGCTTACTGGTTTCTCTCGAGGGGGAAAAGTGCTTTTTGGTACAAAATATCTTGCTACAGAATTCATTCTAGTTCCGACACTGGGATCAAAGAAACAGAGTCACTTTATGGATCACATCTAAACTGTGGACATTTTCCCAATGATGTAAGGTTCAAATGGCCTGAACCCCTAGAAAGGAAGCTGTGCTTAGCAGCAACCAGCTCTCCTCCCAGCTCCGGGGATATGGGCCTGCAGAGTTCCCTAGCCATCGGGTTACCATCTAGCTCTGAGAGCTCCTCAGAGCACACACAGCCCCGCTCCCCTTCAAGAGACCGGCAGGAAACAGTAGAAGCACATGGGGAAAACTTATTCTGTGTGCCTGTGCAAGTAAGTGTATGCACCTGTGGAGTATGTTGCAGGTAATGGTCGTATTGGGGATATAGATTAATTTTGTACCTCCTACTGTAAAGCATGAAGATATAATCATTAATACTGTTATATATAAGTTAACATTGGATTACATGTAAATCAGGCACTGTCCAAAAGATGTTTTAAAATCTTAAATCTTAAACTAAAAATACAAAGCCTTAGGCCACTTTTATATTTCAAAAAAAATTCTTAACCCCACACCTATTTCAATGACTGCTGTAATTATACTTTTGAGTAAGTGGTTAAATTAATTCTTTATCAGTGAATTTTTAGAATGGAGAGTATAGCATTTTTTTAAATTGAGGCATAGACATTTCCTAAAGTACAGTGGTTCCCCCTTGTTCATGGGAGATAAGTTCCAAGACCCCCCAGTGGATGCCTGAAACTACAGATAGTACTGAACCCTATATAAACATTTTTCCTATACACATACGCACCTTTTCACTTTAAGGAAGCACTTTACGGCTTGGCTTGGCTTTAGCACATCTGAATGCCGGCATCATTACTTGTGTGCTTTGGGGCCATCATTATTAAGTAAAATAAGGGTTACTTGAACATAAGCACTGCAATACACAGTTGAGCCACCTGCTAAGTGACTGATAGGCAGGAAGTTTACACAGCGTGGACACACTGGACAAAGGGATGATTCATGTCCTGGGTGGAATGGGATGGTGTGAGATTTCATCACACTACTCAGAATGGCATGCAATATAAAACTTATGAACTGTTTATTTTCTGGAATCTCTAATATTTTTGGATTGCGGTTGACCGCAGGTAACTGAAACCTCAGAAAGTGAAACCACGGATAAGAGGACTGCTGTATATGAAAAAAATATTTTTCATTGCTTAAGTAACCTTATAGTATCTTTAAGTGCCAAAGAGGTATGAGTTCAGATATTGCCAGCGTCAATCTAAATTTTAGTGTTGTGTGCCTGTGTATGTACAAATTTACGGTGGTTTACAACAAATAAGCGGAATATTATTTCTTTTCCTTAGTTTTCAACTGGCTCACTCTTCTCTAGTGCTTTCTAGTCCATAAACTACTTGTAAATCAATTAAATAGTGTAATAGCTGTGATAACAGCATTTCTTGCTTTCTGCAAAATGATTTGATCAGTCACATTCAAAACCCAGCGTTTTCACATGTTCCATCTTTAAAAACAGTGTACTTCTAGTTGACATGACTTGAGAGTTTCAGGAGAAAGGTTCACATTTTCTGAAACTGTATTTGGTATGTGACTCAAGGTGGTATTTCAGTCTTGTTAGTCACATGACTGAAGTTTGCAAGGATTTATTGCCAAATAAATTTTGACCATAGTACACTGAGAATAGCTAATATAAAGGGAAGTTTCTCAAAATATCTTGTGTTCATTGTATTTAGAGTATATTGTTTGGATCATTTTAAACATGTAAAAGTTGGTGAAGCTTTAAAAAATCTCCAAGAAAGCATTAAAAAAGATTAGCAAATACAAATTCCTTAATATAAAATTAATAGAGAATTAAAGATTTTCTATAAACCTTTAATATTTATGCTATAAATATGAGTTCAGAAAACTATATCTTCAATGAAGAACTAAATTCTCAAAGCTACATGTTGATGCTTCTGGTCATTTCTATTATTGTTTTTTTGAAATGCAGATTAGTGCTTTGTAACAACAAAAGGAAAAACAAGAAGGAACCCTTGTAATGTGGGACTGTGCCCCTGTGTAATGTAATTGGGATTTTGCTAAAACCAAATTTCCACGGAACCCTACAAGCATCCCCTCACACCTGGGTAAAAAAAATCCCCAAGTATGAAGGGAATCTACAGTCTATTGAAGGTGCAGTTCTGAACCAACTAATTTTTGTCCTTATAACTTAGAACATTAATATATTCAATACCACTGATTGATTGTTCAGGGCTTTGACCACACTTTTAAAAAATAGAATCCAAAGTAATCAAAGTAAACTAAGCAAACTTATCCAAACTCAACTTTGTTTCAGAGTGCACTCACCCCAAGCAGATTTAGGGCAGAAATGGGAAAGGCTTTTGAGTGCTTTTGTGCATTATTATTTTTGGAAAAGCTGCACTGGAGTGGATGAATTCTTTAGCATGCATTTCAAATAGGGGAGGGGAAATTAGGTTTAATTTTAGCTTTACGTTTTTGGGGGGTGAAAGGGGGTGACGGTTCTACAGTTTTTGACATTCAAGTTGTCTTTGGAATTGTTTCCATTATCAAGTATAAGGACTCACAACAGAATGGCCAACTTGACACAGGTTTCTGTATTCCCTGCTGCTCCTAACCTGAACTCAGTTGCCATATTGAGGCAAGAGCACTCGGGGTGAATGTAGTCAAGTGACTATAAGTGTGTTTTCCATGGTGAAGCCTTCAGTATTTGGCTGAATACAGAGTATGTGGAAGTGGTAAGCTGGTGATAAGTTTTTCATCACTAACCTTGTTTGCACTTTTGTACACCACTGCTTGCACTAGCAACTTAGTGTGAATTTTAACAATTGTTTTACAGTGTATACGGATTGTTAAGCATAATTTATATAAATGTTTGTTTACCTTTATGTATTTTACAAAGACCAACTACAATAGATGGTTGGTTAAATGTTCTTGAATTGTGTTTGTATGTTATTTTTATTATGTTCTATCATCTCTTCACCCCCTATGAATATGAGTGTCAGGAATAGAAAAATAAAATGCTAACCTGGTCTCTGAAAAACTTTAGTATCGAGTTACATTTTTATCATTCAATTGTAATTTTCATTTTGCTTATTAGAAATTTCTTGGACTTGGAAATGATGTGATAATAGAACTTTCTCTTTGTACAAGAATTCCAAGGAACCTTTGCTTAAATACCAAGGCCTAGTTTGCCTTATAAGACTGAAAACAACTCATGGGCACACTGAAGTAAGACAATGCTGGCTCTGTTGAAGTGTGAAAAATAAGGCAACCAGTTGGCTTTGTCTACATCAAGGTTCCCTATCTTTAATATACATCAGAATCTCCTGGGAGTTTTAAAACACACACAGGAAAAATATCCCACCAGATTGTGATTCAGTAGATCTGGTATAGTGGTGGAGGGCAGGAATCTGAATTTGTAACAGGCTCCTCAGAGTTTCCGATGCCAGAGTGTGGATTTTTCATTTAGGAGAAACAGTGATATAACAATACTAAATACTAATAACACTAAATGATCATTGGCCAAGCAATGAAGAAAAAACTATTTGGGTAATGATTATCAGAAGCTACGTTTGAGACTTATATCCAAATATAAAACCTTTTGCAGCCATCCCCTTTAGCCTTCCCACTATGTGCAGAATGACAAGCTTTGTGCTAGCTCTTTTAATATAACCAATTATTCTATTGATTCTATTACAGTCAGGCCAAAAATATAGAGATTTACCTATGGTTTCAAGTTTTTTTATATTAGTTTCAGGTATATGTTTATACCTTTGTATAATTTATATAATTTATGAAGTGATCCATGTGATTGGCACCCGTCTGGCTCTACACACAACTATTACAGTAATATTGACTTACAGTCCCTATGCTATAATCTAAATTCCCGTTATTTGTTGAATTGAAACTAAGAAGTAGCATTGGGGGAACAAATGCTAAGAAAATAAAGTCCAGTTTATTTAGCTCATTTTCTTAATTTACCTATATAATCTTCAATTAGACTATCTGATATTTGTCTCAAAGGCACAAGTAATGCAGGCGTCCCAGCCCCCAGCAGTCTGAAAAGCACCTTGTTGGGAATAGAGTAACTTCCTAAGAAACAATGTAAATGAAGCCCTTTGGGAACAGCAGCTTAGAAACCTGATGATCAAAGACAGAAGTCCTAAAACAAAACAGAGGTCCTAAAACAGGCCCATAGTTTCAACTGGGGATTCATTTAAATGACAAAGGTCAGGGCCTATATTTACAGAGCCTCTTAACTTGATTTATTTAATATTAGACACCAAGTTTCAATAATTTTCCTGCAATTATTTTGTAAACAAAGTAAGCCTTGCTTTGGAATGTGGAATTTGATTTGAGACATGGTGAACAATTTAAGATGTTTATTAGTCAGTATAGCTTTAGTGATGGCAATATGCCACTACAGACGAGCCGATAATGTTGCAAAAAGGAACTGAAAGGCTTTCTTCCTTGACCGAATTGAAAGGGCTTGGGATAATGGTAACACATTCTCCAGTCAAAAAGCTTTGCATGTGGCATGTTACATGGCTGTTAAAGAAGGGGAAGAAATAATTGGAGGTGAGGTACGAATGGAGAGAAACACTTGGTGTTCAAAATGGAAATTATTGTTCACTGCTTTGTTGAGCTAAAAGCAACTGAATATGAAATTTAACAGTGGAACTGTAGTCCTGCTTCATCCAGGATTAGCAAAATCTCAGAAACTAGAGATTACAAACGTTACCAAATCACAGCACTATTTTTAGGGTCTCCTGACAAGGGCTAGGGTTTGGGTTGAAGTCTGTATAGAGCATTCCCTAGTTGGGAAGGCACACCAGACTGATTGCCCTCTGGAGAAATGGAAAGTTGCCTTCCCTCCATTTCAGGGACTTTACTTTTGAGACCTGAATGCCTAAGAGCCCCCCTTTTGAGAGCGCTCACCCTGTTCCGGGTGCCAGAGAGGCCAAATAGGTGGGCACTTGTCTGTTACTAGGGCCTCCACTGCATGGGACACAGCTCTGTCCACTCCTGAGGGAAACTATGCGATGCTTTCTTTCCTGACTGTCTGGCCGCAGATGGCAGGGGCACGAAATTATTTAGAGAATAGCTGAGTTTTTATGCACCCCAGCTTCTATTTGGGGCCAGGCTCAGAATCATCAGTCCTCTTGCAGTGGCACCCCTGTTGGATTCTCTGGGGCTCAGTCTGCCTTCCTCCTCGGAGAAGCAGTGCCCTGCCACTTCTGATTACCTGACGACTGGACAGCCTTTGGCTGCTACTCCATGTGCCAGTGCTAGGCAGGGAAAAATATGGGTCAGGGTCCCTATTCACCAGGTTCTCTCTTTTTCTCCCACTCACACACAAAGCTTTACATTACAAATGGGAAGCCATTAGTTATCACCAGGCATTTAGCAAGTATTGTGCTGGTGTCGGATTCGGGTTTGGGCGCTTGGCCTCATCTTCCACCGGCCTTTCCTTCAGTCAATCAGCAGGCATTTCCTGAACACCAGCCTGCTCGGGGCTGGCACTGCATATGAAAAGTGGGCAGAGAAATACCAAAGGTACCATGGAAGGCAAAAAGGCCCCAAACACTATTGAGGAGATTTCAGAAAGGGCACCAGAGTTCAATCTTAAAGGAGTACAGACTAGTTAAGTGGAGAAGGGCAAGAGAGGATATTCCAAGCAGATAGAACGGCAAAGGCAAAAGCATGGCAGGAAAGGGTACAGTGTGACTTGGGGGCTAATAGAGCTTAGAGGTGCTGTGTGGAGAACACGTGAGAAGACAGGAGTGGAGGGGACGCCCGAGGCCTGCACTTCTCCCACCTTTCAACCTGCTTTTCATCTGGAATAAGCAGATTATTTCTAACACCAATTCCGAAAACAACATTTTTTGATGTGCATGACCATGTTTTCCAAGCCAAGGGAAGAGGCAGCGAGCCACCAGAATAGCCCGTTCATGAAGCCATCAGACTAGGATCGGAAGGGACACGCTATTGGAAGTCAGGACCATCTGGATAGACACGTGTTCTTCTCAAAATGACGTCACTGACCATTGAGCATGTGCACCAGAATGTATGTCACAGAATTAGAATGACCAAAAAAAAAATTAATAAATCTGAGATATCCCAAATTAAATTACAGCAGGCCACGGGGTGGAAGGAAGAGATGAAAGAGGTTAATCTGTTAACAACTGCAGGGCAAAACCAACAAAAGACTGCTTGCATGCCTGAGTGTATGTTGGAACTCTGATTTAACTTCCAGGTGGTTCTTTCTCAGATCACCTAAAGAGCTGAGTAGCCAACCACCGAGTACCACAAAACACCAGGCACAACAAACCACAGATCACCAGGCCACGGCTCGCTAGTGCCACAGATCACCGGGCACCTCCAATCTTGCTACACACGACCTTTCCAGACTGTTGCCCTCAACCAGCCCTAAAGAACAAACGTTTCTTCCTTATGGACTCTGCACCTATCCTACAACTAGCCCCGCTTCGCCTTCTCCCATCCACCTTATCTATAGCCAATGTCAATTCTTTCAAAACGACTTACATCTTTCGCCCCCAAACTTGACATATAAAGGTTCCCGTTGACTCCGGGACATGTTGTCTTCTCCGCCCAGCCCTGCTGCTGGCGGTTCAGGCTGTGTGCCCCAAGACCCGGTTCCTTTTCTGGCTGGCATGTGGCTTAATAAACCCTTTCTTTTAGAAAAGCTTTCAGCTGTGAAAGTTTTTTGTTTAACAGGAAAGATGCTGGTTTAAGGTAAAACTAAAACACATGCCGAAGATATTGAAACAACAGGCATTGCCAACCTGCAAATCACCTGGCTGAGGCCTGGGGTGGGGTCTCTGAGGATACTGCTGGGAGAGAGGTGAGCAGAGACAGCATCTGTCCCCTCTGACCCTCTTCTCCACAAACCCCTGTCCTGGGGCTGCTCTGCTGGAACAGTGTGGAGATCTGGAGGTCCCATCCATCAAGTGGTAGCAGGGAATGGAAATAGGGAGGGAATGCCCTGTGCTCTCATCCCCTAGGAAAGTACTGAACTTGAAAAGTAGAGGGGGTACGGGAGGGCATCTTAATTCATCAAACAGCCCAAGGGCTGCCCAGTGGACAGTAGATTGGACTTGACCTTTGTGGCATCAGGGCACGGGAGGACCTATGAATAAAAACACCAAGTTTCAAGGAGACAATTATAGTTGAATTTAAGGAAGACCTTTTAAACACGGATTAGCAAGGAGTTGCTTTCAAAATGCCAGGCTCTCTGTCACTAGAATCCAGAGGCTGTCTGGAGAAGATAATTATAGTTGAATTTAAGGAAGACCTTTTTAACACAGATGGATTAGCAAGGAGTTGCTTTCAAAATGCCAGGCCCTCTGTCACTAGAATCCAGAGGCTGTCTGGAGAAGGTGGTCAGGCACGAGCTTCCACACCTTGAACACCACCCCACCCCCAACCCTGAGGAACAAGGATTGATGGCGCAGGCTGGTGTCGGTCCCATACCCTTTCTTGACTAGAAGGAAGTGCTCCTGGAGGGAAGAAGAGTTTGATTCCTAATGCCTCTACTTCTCCCCTTTGACATGAGCCCATCTGTGAGTCTTAATGTTGGGTCGAGGCAGTGGTCAGGCCCCCACCAGACCTCCTGGCCAAGCCTCATGGGCTGCCTTCAGCAAGCTAATGGGCACAACTATTAAGGCTGGTGTGTGAGTGCAAGGCTTTGTATATCAAGCACCTGTCACCAGAAGCAGGCAGTCACCCAGAGCCCAAAAATAGTTCGGAATACTCGCCAGGAAAGGGTTATTTTGCTGAGTCATTTTCCCCCCTTGACTTCTCCTGCAAATCCTGGCTGCTCTCCCGAGTTTCATGAGGATCACAACATTCAATCCTTAGCAATAGAAAGTTCCTTCTTTGCAAGAGGGGGTGGGCAGCAGGATGGATGTCCTTTTGAGCTACCTCCAGGCTCTTGGGTTACCAGTCTTCAGGTGTACAGATGTCCACCAGGGAACCTAGAATGCTGGGAAGGTGGGTGTTTCTCAGGCCCAGGCAGGATCACATGGGCTACTTCCCCGATGAGCACTAGCTGTTTGAAACCAGCCCTTACCCCAGCCCTGCCTGGGCAGCTGCAGGTGGCCAGTCCCTGCTCTGATCCCAGACTCCAGTTGTCCTGGTTGGGGGTAGGGAGGCACAGGAGAGCTTGTAAACAACGGGGTTTTACCGGCTCAGATTCTAGGAATTGAGAGTAAATAAATTCCTCTGGCCTCCTGCCTCTCGTCAGTCTGCCTGCTGTCAGAATCTCTATTTCTAAAACCCCAGCTTCCCCATCCTCCGACACCTTCATTAGCTCCCCATTTTGCCCACCTCACACTCATGCCCACTCTGTGCCTCTCAGCCACCCAGCTTGTGGGTCCAGCAGGAGCTCTCATCCTCATTTAACCAGTGAGGAAACTGAGGCCCAGAAAGGCCCAGAATACAGTTGCCAATTCCCCACTGTTACCCCAAGGCCCACACGATTCCCTTTCCAGTCACTTTCTCCTTCATGGTGTGTTCATGGAGGAATTCTCTGGACCCGAATGGCCACATGTGGCTAATGTTGGCTGAGGACGGAAGGAAAATAAGGAGATCACCTACTGAACACAAACCCCTGGACCCGGGGCAAGCCCGTCCTAGAATTGCTATTAGCCAGAACACAGAGGCCCGCAGCCCCACCAGTGAGGCCTCAGCCCCATTTTCCAAGTCCGGAGAACGGTGCCTCACCTTCCTTGCAGCACCTGCAGGCTTAATCCTGTCACCATCCCAACCATACCTGGCATCTCATCCCATGATCCCACCCAAGGCTACTGTTATGTGCCTACTGCACCCCTCTCACCTAGTAAGAGATGAATCAGTAGCTGATGGCATTCTGATTGGCTGAAGGCCCCAAGATAAGTGGGTAAATCTTCCTCTTTCTCTCCCTCTGCCCAAGTCTAGTCCGGAGGCTCACCTAGCCCCCTCTGCCAGCCAGCCCCACCTCACCCAGCTGGCCTTAAGTTAAAGGGTTCAGTAGGTTCTCACTTGACCCTCACTGACCACGTCCTCTGACCATGGACCCTCCCCCAGGATCTGGACTTCAGAGATCTCAGTATCCCCAACTACTTCTCCCATTGTGCAGATGGGAAAACTGAGACGCAGCAAGTCAGTGGCAGAGAGAATACGTGAAACCCGGTCTCCTTATTCCTGGGTCAGCCATACTTCCCTATAGCCTTGGAGAGAGGTGTTTAACAATGAAAAAAAAAGAAGCCTGAGTTTGAGTTTGAGTTGGGGACCTCAGGGAGTCACGGGTGCCCCAGGAAAGGCAAAGCCCAATGTGAACCTTTTCCTTTTTATTGTTTTACGATGGATTGTTTTTGCTTAACATTATATTTGTTGCAACAAAACAGTTGTCCATTATTAAATGTAGCAGCGATTTTCCTCCCTGTATACTATTCTTTTTTAAAAAATTGTGGCAAAAAAACCACAAAACATAAAATTTACCTTCCTCAAAACTTGCAAGTTTACAGCACGATATTGTCACCGACAAGCACACGGCTGTGCACCAGATCCCCAGAACCCTGCATCCTGCCTCTTGCGCCCATTGAATCACTGGAATCTCTTCTGCCCCTAGCCCCCGCCAATCACCACTCTAATTCCTGTTTCTACAAGTTTGAATACTTTAGATACCTCATATAAGTGAAATGGTGCAGCATGTGTCCTTTTATGACTGGCTTATTTCACTTAGCTCAATGTGTTCAAGTTTCATTTGTGATGTAGCATGTGGCAGAATTTCCTTCCCTTTCAAGACTGAGTGATATTCCTTTCTATGTATCTACCACATTTTCTATATCCCTTCATCTATCATTGGCCCCTTGGGTTGTTTCCAACTCTCGGCATGGTGAATAGTGCTGCAACCAACGTGAACCCCGAGTTGGCAAATAAACGGACATTGGGCCCCAAATAGTTCTAGGGAGCAGGATCCCTTCCAAGACACCTCGGGGTTCTGTTCAGCCTTCGGTTTGGATGCGAGATGCAACGTGGGCTGTGGCACAGTGAGACAGGGCAGGCTGGGTTCTGTCTATCCTGGCCACTGGCCACAGCCACCTTTCCTTTGCTCTCACACTGCAGGAGCGAGAGTTTTGAGGATGTGAGGACAGTCTTGGATCTGCTCCAGTTTGTACCCAATGGTTAATCACTCGCCAGCACCAACCTCTGCCTTGGACACAGTGTAGTGGAGGACACGAGGCCTCCCACAGGAATTGCCAGGTAAAATACAGGATGTGCTAAACTAAAGCATTATTTGTTGTTTGTTTGAAATTCTAATTTCACTGGGCATGCTGTGTTTTTATTTGCTAAAGCTGGCAACCCTACCACCTGACTCGCTGAAGGTCTCCCTCGCGAGCAGCACCAGGGCTTTGGCGTCCCAACCCAGGTTCCCTCAGGATGGATGGTGTGGATGCTACTGAACGCCAGGCTTGGAGCACTGGGTATCGAGCACCACTCTGCTCCACTAAGCTGGCCCTTTAAGTCACCTGCTCGACTGAGCCCCCATTTTTTCCTCTCCCCCTTTGACTCTTGGCAGCAAGCCTGCCTGAATTCCAAAAGGCTGTCTTAAGAGTCATATTTTATGATCTTTCTTTTTTTTTTTAGTCAGGCAACCCCAAAATGGTGATTATGAAGATTTGTGTGCCTCTGCCTGAGCCTGTCACCAGGAGAATGAAGAGTGGGTGGCCGGGGCTGACACACGCGGGACAGCAGGAGGCTCGGCCCTCACAATGCAAAGAAGCTGGCCCTCGTGGATGTCCTCAAGAGCCTGCTCAGGTGAGCTCGAAGTGTGGGGAAGGCAGCTGTAAAGGAGAGGGTAGCTGTGAGACCATTTTGAGCAACCTGTACTTCCTGGCGTGGATGGACAGTGACTCTGAGTCCTGAAACTCTCCAAACGAAAGGAGCCTTTGCTGCCTCCTCTGGCAGCTCTGGGCACAGACAGATGTAACAAGAGGAGCTGAGGCCAGCTCTAGGCACATGGACGGCTCCCTCTCCACCTATTGCTGATTTGCTTTTTCTGGCAGTTATAAGGCAAGGCCTGGGTTTCCTTAGCCTACATACCCCACCCAGGGCGGGCACCCAGCAGGTCTCAGCCAAGGTCTTATTCTTCCAAGAGGCCTCGTGTCCCTGAACTGCCTCCTTGTTCCTGAAACTGACAGAGAAGGTCCTTCTCTGCACTGGGAGGCGCTGGCGTGCAGGGGACGAGAGGACTGGAACTCTGAGGCTGGGGAAATGCAGGGCTGGCCCTGGCCCTGTGGGCCTCAGGACTGGGCGCTGGAGGCATCCAGGCTGGGGCCTGGCGGCTGGCGGTAGATGGCGCTCCAGACCCAAACTTGCTGGATTATAGCAAGAACAAGGGAAGTTCAGGGCGGCCAGAGACCTCCTGCTCCCTGGCCTTAAACTCTCTTGCACAGTCTCAGTGAGTAATTACACATTGCTTTGGGATTATATGATTAAAATCTGCCTCGCACACTGGCCTAGTCTCTCCATAGGGCATGTGGTCATCCCAGTAGCCTCGGGGCCCAGCAGCAGTGTTCAGGGAGCATTGGGTCAATATAGGCTTTACTCCTGGGAGATGCTGGCAGAGGACCAGCCCTCCATGGGGCAGCTATGACTAAGTCAGTCCACACGGGTCTTCATTGCTTGGCAGCTCTAGGGCAGGGTCCTGGTGACACGCACGGCATATAGCCCAAGCACACAGGCAGGAGGTGTGTGGTCAACAGATTCGCTGAACGAATGAATGGTGTTGCTTCCACAGAGAAACCCTTCCTGAGTGACAGCCCCCCCGCCCCACCTGCCCCAGGTCATCCCAGGCCTCCATAATGACTCTCACTTCCCTTGGCGACTGTGTCCCCACTGGACTGTGAGCTGCCCTGGGCAAGGACAGTGACTACATTCCCCACACCTTTCAGAGCCTGGTGTGGAGTCGGTGCTCAGGAGACGAGAAACAAACCTGGGGAAAATTCTTCCCTGGTACAGGGACAGATGCCTGGGCTTCCTCCCAAACCTTCCCACTGTCCCAGGCGGGGGGCTCACGGGGTGGCTAGAGCCCAGCCATCCTGTGACACAAGACTTACCAGAGGGGTGGCTTTGGATATATCTCTCATCCACGGAATTCCGAGGGGGCCACAATGAGGAGCAAATGACACTGGGCTTTGAGCGTGGCCCCGGGTGTGCACTGAGCACTCGCTATGCGCCATCACCATCAGGATTCTTCGGGCGGTAGCAGCAGGGCCCTTGGGACACCCAGGGAACTGTTTCACTGAGCCCATAGGGCCCCCAGATCCCTGGTCCCACTTAATGGAACGGAGCCTCACACCATCCGGCACAGAAAACATTGCTTTATTAACTGCGTTTGCCAACACACGAGGAGTGCAAAGGGCTCCTTGAGACACAGGCCCTGGTGGGGGCCAGGTCTGGAAACCCTCATGAGTGAGCAGGACAGGATGAGACTGGGAGCTACGCAGCAGTGGCAACATAGAGTCATGCAGGGCACAGCGGGCGCTGGCCACACCAGGGCGGCCGTACATTCTATTGCTCATTAAGGGTAGCGAACACGGACGATGTACAAAAAGGAGAAATAGGTCTTTGCGTTAATGAAAAATACATTTTTTCTCTACAAAGGAATCTTTTCTAATACAAGAAAATAAATATTGCAACATAAGCCAAAAATAATTTAAAATTGCTCTTTTCAATATATTTTCAATATTCTCTTGTATATTAACAAATGGCACATCACTTTCTTTGAAACAAAGACAGAAGGTGTTTCCTCCTGTGACATTCATATCATCCCCCCACCCCGAACCGACGTGGAGCACAGAATGTTGTGCGTCTGAGGGACAAGGTGGCAGGAAGTGCCTTAAAGAACAACCAAAAGTCCCAAACTCCAGCCCTGGCTCTTTGGCCAATGTGGCCAGCTGGGCCAGGGGCATGGGAAGTAGCTTCCCCAAGGGCCTTGCTACAGGCATCCAGACCATTCTACAGAGCTTCAGGCATGGGCAAAGCTGGCCACATCTGGCAGTGAGCAAGGAAATACCACGTCTAGCTGCTGCCAATGTCGATTAGTTGGGTAGTTGACTCTCTAAAAATTGCCCCAGCAAATCCCATGGTGTGCCCACCACAACACAGACACACGTGCACGTGGACACACGAGGCATGCCCTGGCCCGCATTCACACACCCACAGTCCAACACCCATGTCTGGAAACCTGGGTAGCTTCTCCAAGGAAACCGAGACCCTTACATTGCAAATGCTCACACAGTCACCAAGTCAGAGCTCATTTAATAAAATAAACCCTTCTACCTTTCTTCTCATTTGTTGTAAAATACATTTATGATCCATAAAAATACTTTCCTTGCACATTCTTCTTTCTCATTGTGATGACGGGGAAGGAGGCGATGGGCAGCCAGGATTGGGATAATGAGAATGACAGCCAGAATGAACTACAGAGCAGTTTCTCCCCGAGGGACACTTAGTGTGGACAGGTGTGGTCAAGTGCAAGATGGCTCAGTCTCTGGCCTGGGAAAGGCCTTCTTCTTTCTTCCCTGCCTCCTGCCTTAACCTCAGGGACAGCAAAGCTGCCAACATGGACAGTAGGCCAGAAAGAGTGAAGGGGCTGCGGCTGATGGCACAAAGGAGAGCAGTGTGGTTCAGCACCCTTGTCCTTGCAGCCCGGTGGACAGTTGCCTGGTGAGGACACTTCTAGGGACTGGCCTGGAATTGAAGGGGCCCCCACCAGCCAGCCCAACAGACACCTGGGCTCTGTGTTAGACATGGCCCCAGGGACAGTCCAGTGCAGAGCAAGATCCAACTGAGCACTGAAGAGCGCTGGCTACCCCACCTGGCCAGACCCCCTGCACACCCCACCTGGCCAGACCCCCTGCACACCCCACCTGGCCAGACCCCCTGCACTCCCTCCCTGCTTTTCTCCCGCTCCCACTGCCAGGCAGCCCAGACTCTGCCTCAGGATGGATGAAGGGGTCAGGGGGCAAGTGCTGAGTCTACTGAACCTGGGCCATCCTGGCACCCCCCATTCTGACCCCCTGGGCAGAGTTTGGTTGTTCTTTAAGCTTATCCCTTTGCTTCCCACAAGGTGAGACTGGGCGATCCAGTACAGACAAGGCTGTGACCCGAAGCAAGGGGAAGAAGGTCTGTTAAAGGCAGTAAACAGAGAACAGGGTTGGGACACCGATGCTGACACCGCACTGACCACTACTACCAAGGCGGCAGGCAGACTAAACTCTACATGGTAGCTTGTGACAACCCAACACGCAGAATCCTTGAAGCCTGCTCCAAGTCCACTCCAACTGGACACATCTGTCCAGTCCTCTGAACTTAGTCATTATCTTTGTTTCCTGTTTTGATAAAATTCACATGAAACTAAATGTTGGTGACAACACCACTGTCGTACCTCGATAGTTTTGGAGTCGGGGTGGGCGGTCAAGCTGCAACCCATCCCGCTGACTTGCGCTTTGTGTATTTGAGTCGGGGGTGGGGTGGGGGGGGAGACCACACGGTCAAGACTTTGGCCATGCTGGTTTTGCCACCAGTGTTCCTCCTCCCGTGAGTCCGAGTTTCGGGAAGCTCACAGTGGGCCCAGCCCAGGATCTGAAACCCAACCCCCGGTTCCCAGTTCTCATAGCCGAGCAGCAGAACAGCATCTTCTTCCAAGAGCTTGGGCTCGTCTCCTTGGGTGTGTGCGACGAACATGTTTCTGTACTTTGTTGCTAAAGAGCTCCGTTAAAAAAAAGTCCAAGCGACAAGTTGTCAGGTCCAGGCTGTGCTGTATTATGGTCAAAATATTCTTTGGCATCCACAGAATGATTCGACTGATTCACTGGACTTTTGCAAGGTTCTTGTTGGAGAAGTTCTGGCTTTACCAGTGGCAGAAGTGACCCAGGAGTAATTCACAAAAGAAAAAAAAAACACACACATTTTCACTGAATTCCTTTTTTGTTTGTTCCCTGAGCTATCACCCTGGGGCCACTCCACTAAAACTCTTCAGAGAAACTTCCTGGGA
>NW_006443124.1:9593038-9627951 GCF_000325575.1 Pteropus alecto
GGGGTGGGGTGGAGGGCACACTGGGAAAGGGGGGGTTAAGGCTCAGAGGGGGAGGAACCAGGAGCCTCCAGCAAGACTTGAAAACAGCCACAGCAGCCAGCACGGCCGCCTGGGCCCCGGGATCCCACTTCTGGTTGGAAAGAGGCGTTTCCAACAGGAAACCGAAAAGCAGCTCATCTCTTAGCAGGACTGGGAAACTTGACAAGGCAAATGGTCTGGTCCAGTCGGCTGTCTGGGAGTGAATGACCAGACTTCCGTCGAGACTGGCCCCGAAGGAAGGAAGTTGGAGCCCCAGAGTGATTCTCTGCAGCGAGTGAGTCCGAGCCCCACGCCCCCGTCTGGGCACTGGCCCTCCCTGGCAGCCCTCCACCAGCACTGGCGGCTGGCTGCTTGGGAGTCCCCTGAGTTAAGTGGCACAGCTCAGGAAGGATGCTGGGAACCCCTTCCCAGAGCTGCAGGGCTGGGCGCTGGCAGGGGCAGAGCAGCAAAGGGGTGGAGGGTCACAGGGTGGGCGGGCAGGCCTCAGATGTGGGTTGATCGGGAACAGCTGCGGTTCCCCTGGAACCAGCAGGGCCCTCTGCGCCCCCTCAGTGCTTTCTCGTATAAGCTCTTTGTGCTTGTGACAGTGAGTAGACTCTGGCTGGGTATCACTTATTATACTTCCTTGGGGATCAGTGGAGTGCAGCAGGACCCCCCCCAAATGGACTCCAGTGGGGTTTGGGGGCAAGGTGGAGCAGACCCTGGGCTGGCCCATCTGCCATGAAATAATGCCCAATGACAGTCTGTGACACCCATTGACAGCAGGCTGGCTTCCTGAGCTCTTCCTCACCTGGCCTGCATCTCGCCAGAGCCCAGCAACACGGCGTGAGCCGGGCAGGGATGCCGCAGCAGCAGGGGTGCCGCACAGGACCTGGCCTGTCCTTGCAGCCAGAGCCAGGGAAGGAATCCTACTGTCCTAGGCCAGCACAGAGGAAAGACAACAGTGTGGAATTCGAAACTCTCTCTATATTAAAAATAAAACCACGGTAGAGTGGCAGCCTTAAGGGTCTGGGACACTCAGCAAAGATTGGAAATGGCAGTTGTGACTGGGCTGAGGCCTCGTGGGGGGACCAGGACAGGGCCTGGGACAGGGGTAGGGGTGACTTAGGAGGCTAAAACCCCCATGCGGACCACCTTCTCAGCCCCTGCTTCCCGGGGGCCCCTCTGTACCCCGCTGTCCTTGGTTTCCATGTCTGAGTCGCTCATCTCCCCATCAGAGAAGTAGCCATCAGTCTCAGTGTCAAAGTGTAGGCTGACCTTTGGCCTCTCGGCCACAGCAGAAGGCGGTCCTGTCCCGACATCAGGCCTGGCACCCGACGATCTCCGGGTTCCCTTGCTTTCACGGGGCGGCCGCAGCCGGCCTGAGGGCTTGGGGCTCGCCGTAGGGCCAGGCACTTGGACATTCGAGTCAGCAGCCATTGGGGCTGCCTCGTCAGGGGTGTCGGGAGCCAGAGGTGGGGGGCTCTTGGGGCCTGCTGGGATGGGACAGTCACCAGCTGTAGGACTGGACGGCAGGTGAGAAGGTGTTCGCCGTGGTGGTTTCCTGGCAGGTGGCCCTTGAGTCCCCTTGCCGCCGCCTGCATCCTGGCCCCAGGGCTTCTTAGGGGGTTTGTCTGGAGTCGTCCGTGACCCGGGCCCGTCCTGTGGTGGTTTCTTCTTGGCAGGCAGGCGGGTGCGGCCACGAGCCTTCCTGGCAGGGTCACCGGGTCGCAGTGAGGGGTCCCGCATGAAGCTTAGCAGCGTCTCCTCGTCTTGTAGCAGCTCCTCCGACAGCAGCCCCGGAGCAGGGTCCTCTGGGTGCCCATTGTTTAGTGACCACTCGCTCATGGCCATGTTCTCTGCTGTGATCTGCACTGACTGTGCCAGCCAGCTGTTGAAGAAGGTGCCGTCAATGGGGAATGAGGTGGACAGGCCTGGTGGAGTGGAGAGAAGAGGCAGGTGAGCTGCCAGCAGGTGTGTGTCCCAATCTCTTTCAGGAAGCCCCCTCTAACCCTCCCCAGCACAGCAGTGTGTACCTTCCTTCCTGCAGGTAACCTTTTCAAAAATTATTAAGAATTTCAAGGTGGCAACAGTACAGCATGAAACCAAGCGAGGGCTTGTAGACTGCACAGGTGCACACCCACGAGGTTGGCCTTGCCCACCACCCCCATCCTGGTGGTGCAGGGGCTGGAGAAATGGAGGAAAACACCCTCTGACCACTAGGGGGCGCTGGGTTTCTATGAGCACTGCCTCCCAGAGCTTCCAAAGCAAGGAACTCAGCATGAACAGGGTGACAAGGTACATCTGGGTAGAAAGAAGGTCCCTCTTGGATGTCAGGACCGCCCTAGCTATGGGCCTTCCCTCCTTTACTGAGGTCTTGAGAGGGGACAGTTGGTAAGACTGGGCCTCCCATTAGACACTCAAGTTGTCCCCTTCCTGAGACTGAGGGAAATAAAGGTGACTTGGGACTTCTGTGCTAGATGTGAGGTTGGGAGGGGCACTCTACCATGACCCCTGTGAAGTGTTCTAGGGGAAGCGTGTGACATCCTGGGAGATAAAGCCCACAACTGGGATCCCCTCAAGAGTTTCTCGGCTTGATGGGGCAGCAATAAGGAGGTCTGCAATAGTGAAGATGGGCTGGGCCAATGTCTGTGGCCACTCCTTTGGGTCCCTCTGTGGCTGCTCCTTTGGATGGCTCCAGGAAGGTTCACTGGTACTGAAGGGACAGTCATTTGAGAGGATTCCAGCAGCGTGGGACAAGAATGGAGATTCTGGCAGAAACCTTCCATTATGGAGCTGGGCTCCCAGAAGGGCCCCAATGGCCTGGAGGTCCCTGGAGGGGCTCCAGGAAAATCTAGCATCCAGGACCCTGGCCAGCGGAATGAGCAGGCAGTTCCTGAGCGCCCCTGCCTAGACTCTAGGTCTACAAAAGGGGAATTTCTCGGGATGACAGATGGGGTCTGAGAACCTAGCCTCCTTTATGGCTGGAAGGTGGGAACACCTGGGCAAGGAAGGGCCTGGCTACCTCTCCTGGGCTTCCCACTGCGCAGTGGGGGCCCTCATGGTCCCTTCTGGCTTTACGTGGAGGGGCTGCAAGTGGAGCGATGATGCTGGCCCACCCAGTCTGCATGGCCACTTACTCACCCAGCTGCCCTAGGACTGAGTCGGGCCCCGCCTTCATTTTCTCTTTCTTCTCAGGGCTGCCTTTCGGGCCCTCGCGGCCCTTCCTTTTCGAGTCACTCTTCTTGCCCTTGGCTCTCCTCCCAGACCGCTCTGTGTCAGGGAACAAGAGAACAGGAGGGAGGTGGTTATCCCGAACAGCCTCAGCCAGGACCAAGATCACTGTGTCACCTCAGGAATCCTTCCTCACCATCCAGATCACCTTGCCCTGCCTCTGTGCCCCAGGCTCAGAGCCAGGAGAGCTGGGACTCCGGTGAGTTAAGGGACAGCCGGTGTGGGAGGGTGAGGGCAACTGCCCACTGATGCCCTTGCTGGGCTTGAGGAGGACATGGGCCATGAAGAGGGTGGAAGGCTGGCTAGAGGTGAGTGGACAGGGTAGGGCCGTGAATGCCCGGCCAAGGAGGTGGACATGAAGGTGGACAGAGCACTCTCTGGGGAGTCAAGAGGCTTTAGTTCCAGTCCTCGCTCTGGTCAGCACCCCTGAGCAAGTATCTTGCCTCGGCCTCCTAGACTGCTCTTGAGGTCACACAGTAGATGGGAGACCTGGGTGCAGACCTGGCTTTCCTATCCCTTCAGTCTGCAACTATGCAGGTCTAGGGAGCCATAGAGAACACTGGAGCGGGGTGGGGGGTGCAAGGGGTGGGATGGGACGTGGGCTGCCAGAAATCTTTTCCCAGCTTCTTAGCTAGAGGCTGGATGGCTTCGTCTCTTCCTGAAAGAGAGGGTCAAGGCGTGTGGCCCCGGCTCTGGAACGTTCTCAGCTCTGCTGTTGATTCCCCATGCAGCCTCAGGCCGGGCCTCAGTCTCCTCCTCTGTAACACGGGGTCAACACCCAGAAACCCTCCTCTGTCCTCAGTATAGTCTGAGCTCCTTCCGAAGGCCATGAGCCCCTGCATGGCTGACCCTGGCAACCCCTCGGCCTCACTTTAGACATCCTCCTCCTGCCCTGGCTGCAGCTTGGCCAGTCTCCTTCCAGTTTCTCCAACGAGACAAGCTCTGGCCTCTAGGTCTCCAAAAATGCTCTTTCCTTGTCCTGTCCTTCATTTGGTTAATTTCATAGCCTAAATATTACTGCCACTGGGAATCCTCTCCAGCACTCTGGCCAGACAAGCCATGGCAATACATTTCTAGCCCATGTTCCCCCAGGGGTCAAGCACACAACACTGAGGGAGTCAACTTCAGGCAGAGGCAAACCAGTCTTTTCTCCAAGTGTCCTACCCTGAATAAAAAAACTGCCTGTTGCTGCCACCCAGGTCTAGTCCCCAGACTGAATGCAAGAATGCAAACCCACCAGGCTCTTGATCATGTTTCTAGAATCCTGTGCCTGAGGGCACTGCATGCCTTGCCACTTGCGTGTCTCGATGTTGCTCCAGAATCACCACCACTGCGAAGCCATCCGTGATACCCCAGTCCCTGCACTGGACCCACTGCAGTCCCTTGGGCACCACGTTCCAGATGGTGAGCTCCACAGGGGCAAGAACCCTGTCCACTCAGTCTACAGCGGTGTGCCCCGTAGTGCCCGGCACAGGGTCTGGCATTCTGTTCATGCTCAGTTGGCGCCCACAGAATCAATTAACAGATGAGAGGGAGCCCAGAAGGCTCCAGCAGCCAGGAAGCTGCCTAGTCTTGGGGGTGCATGGTGAGCTCTGAGTAGCCGTGATCCGCCCTGACCCAGCACCTGTGCTTGGCAGTGCTGCTTTCTTGGGCCAGAGTGGGTGGTGATCCGTAAGTGCAGACAAGGCAGCTTGGCTCTCAGGCAGGGGTGGGCAGTACCAGGTCCTCAGTCATCTGCTCTGGTGGTGGCCTGGCAGCTCTCCTTTCTGTCCTCTCCAGGCCCAGCCTGACCCAGAGGCTGAGCTGACGATGGCAGCCCTTGGCTCAAAATCTCTCTCCATCCTGTCATTTCTGTTCCATGTAATTCAACATGAGAGTACCACTTTTTGGGTTAAGCACTGCCCTCCTTAACTGTGAACACTCAGATAAAAGCAACGTCAGAGGTTTGTTGGCTTCTGATTTCCCAATCTGTTAAATGCATGTGATGGCAGGAGAATAAGGACAAAAAAACTGCTGGCAGAGGCCCGAATCCTGTAAGATGAGGTCAGAGAGAAAGAACGCACAGGTCCTCTTCTGCCTCTAGCGCAGCTGCCTTCTTCAGGACCCACACGCAGGTGCACAGGGGTCAGGGAGGCTCACCAGCTCTGGCCCCTCCTGCCCCAGCACTGGCATAGAGACACCAGGGCTTCTGGTGTGCGTCCGTTCACATGCAAGTCACTCCTGAACTGCTATGGCTCTAGCACTACCTGGGTGTCCCCCATGAACCAGAGAGCTCTCTGGGGGCAGGCCTGACGCCCACATTCCAATCTCTGGCTCCTAGCCTAACAACATGCATCTTGGCCTCCTAACTGGAGGATGCAGGGTAGGGATGGAGCCAGTGGCCCCTGGCACCATGCAAATGCCCCACCAGGCCCCAGAGACACACCCTCCTTGGGACCCAGGCCTCTGAGCGTGTGCACACTGAAGGTGGCAGAGGTGGGTAAGGAAGGCCTACCTCGACACAGATCTTGTTCAATAAGTTTCATCTGTAGGTGGAATATCTGCTCCTGGAGTTTGCAGATGGCGTGTTTCGTTCTTTCGCGCCTTGTCACCATGTAGCACAGATTTCTAACCTGAGGAAACGCAAGAGAGATTTTCCACCTTATTCAAGGGTAACCATCCCTGACCTCCCAGTTCTGGGGGCCACCACTGCCTAACCTGCCCAGGGCATCTGAGAATCAATTCCCAGACACTGAATGTGTCCTCAGCCCTAAGCCATAATTCTCTGATCCAAAACATGGGGCCAAGCACAGCTTTAGTCCTGTGGCTCCTGGCTGAGCCAGCGTGGGCAGAGAGAGCATCTGGTTAGCTCTGGCTGATACCACCTTCCTCCTCTCAGCTTTAACTTCCTGGCCCAGTCAGCCACGCTGCTGTCCAAGGCCCTTCTAACACAGGTGCTCTCCCCTACATACACTACACAGTGCCCTGAGGCTCATCAAGACTTCGTGACATCACCAAGTCCATCCCTCTGCTTCCCATCCAAGGCCTATCTGCCACCAAAGAAACTCTTCAGCCACAAGCATCACGGCAAAACCACCTCCCATCCTGAGACACGAAAGACCGTGGTGCATGGTGCAGAGAGAGCTCCAGCGGAACGGCTTAGGACAGGCAGTCTCCAACCCACCTGGGTCCACCTGCTGCACTGGGACCTGAGTCAGGCCCATGCTTGCTCTGGCCAAGGCCCCCATGTCCCCATGGCTGGGCCTGCTCAGCCAGAGACAGAACTCGTCATGGAGAAGGGCAGGGGCCGGACTTCCTGAGGCCAGCTAGGAAAAGCGTCTTAGGGCCTGGGATTCACGTTTGCAGAACTTGTGGGGCACGGATACTCCGTGTAGCTGGTCTGGAAGAACCTGAAGGACAGGCCACACTGCTCCCTGTCCATGTGGCACTTTTCCCCAGTGTGCCCATCCTCACAGGCTACTCTTAGGGTACACCGCGTTTCTGGGCCAAGATCGGGCCCCCTCCCTCAAGACACTTCCTTGTTCTGGTGTCATCTTCAGCTCAGGTCAGAACCCCCAGCAGCAGGGACCGATGGCCAGGAGCTGCTGAATTGGAATTCTGAGTCCCACCAGGGTCTTTCCAGCTAAAGCTAATATCCTGTCTCCAGCTGGGTTCCATCTTCAAGGGTGAGTTCAAGCTTCCTGTGCTTAAGCTGCCAGTAGGTGACCTGTGCGTTGCAGGGCCCCTGGCCCATTGTCATGACCACCATTTTTCCTGGTCTGGGGGTGATCAGACCTCTTTGTAGGTACGGGCAGCCTCCTCCCCTTCTTGGGCCTCATTTTGAAGGAGACCCCAGAACTCCAGTCTCGGCCTCCACAGGACGGGCTCTGCTTGGATTCTCAGTGGCACTCAACACTGGCGTATGTGCCTAGACCAGACTGTGAGCACCAGGCCATCCTAGTGGCCCCCAAGGGAGCAACCGTGGCCCAGCCCGAGAGCCCTTGCTCTGGCATACTGGCACTGCCTGACTTTCTCTCAAGCCCTGGACTCCTTCAGGACTTCCCTCCAACCAACCTCCTCCCACACGTCCCTGAGCACAGGATGTGGCTCTGTGAACTCATGCCGTGTTGGGTGCCGGGCTCAGTGGTGAGCAATGCCATCTGGGCCCTTTTCTCCTGAGGGCCTGCTGCCCAACTGGGCAGATAAACACTGACCCAAGACCTGACAGGATCAGGCAGCCCTGACCCAGACTTGGTGATGAGGAAAGCCTCCTGGAGAAAGGGGCAGCCAGGCCAAGTGGGCGCTGATCACAGAGAAGGGACAAGGATAGGCTGGGGACAAGGAATCCAGGCAGGAGAGAGGCAGAATGAGGCCTTGTGGCCAGTGCCAGGTGCTGAGGCCTGACTGAGCCAGGCCAAGCAGAGCTGTGCAAGAATTTTGGCAGGGGTGGGGTGCAGTGTGTGTACCTGCTGAGGCCCTGGAGTCATCCTTAAGGACCCAGCTCTTCTTCACCTGCCCCCACAGCTGATCCATCAGCATGCCCTGTCAGTCCTTCCCAGGGAGTGACGCCTCGCCATCAGCTCCATCGCCTCCTGGTCACCCCCATCATCTTCACCTGGAGAGCCATCCATGTGGACCCCTCTGCTATCCCAGAACGATCTTCTTAAAATGCAAATCCTCTAACGGCTTCTGTACCAGGTTGAATAGTGGCCCCTGCCCAAATGTATGTCCACCTGGAACCTCAGATGTCATTAGTTAAGATGAGGTCATACTGGCTTTGTGTGAGCCCTAAATCCAACAACTAGTGTCCTCACAGAGGGCCATGTGATGACACACACAGGGAGAATGCTAAGTGACGACAGAGGCAGACTGGAGCCATGGGTCTACCAGTCAAGGGTGCCCAGGGTTGCCAGCAACCACCAGAGCTAGGACAGAGGCATGCGACAGGTTCTCCCTCAGAGCTTCCAGGGGGAATTGGCCTTGCCAACTTCTGGCCTCTAGAACTGCGAGAAAAAGAATTTGTTGTTTAAAGCCACCGAGTTTATAGTATGCAGTTATAGGAGCCCTAGGAAACAAATATAGTTTCTTTTCTATTACAATGGAAAACGCCAGGGTGTCTATGGCCATGCCACCCTGAATGTGCCCAATCTCGTCTGATCTCGGAAGCTAAGCAGGGTCGGGCCTGGTTAGTATTTGGATGGGAGGCCACCCTGGAAGACCAGGTGCTGTAAGAGTTAAAAAAAAGAAAAGAAAAAGAAAAACACCAGGGCCACAGCCCAAAGCATTGTTCAACCTGACCCACCATCACCTCAGAGTCCACGTCTCACCGTCCTCCAGGCCACAACTGCACTGTCCCCCAGCCACCTTCTTTCCGCACTCGACCCACTGCTGCCTTGAGGCCTTGGTATATATTCTACTCTTGGCCTGGAATGCTCTTCGCCCCTCTCTTCCCAAGGCTGGACTTTATCCTTCAGGTCTTGGCTCAAACGTCACCTCCAGAAGGCCTTCCCTGTCCACCGCATCTAAGCAGCCCAATATTATTCTCCCCGTAGCCTGGTCTGTTTCCTTCCTGGCAGTCACATGGCCCAGTATGCATAGGTCAGTGGAGATGAAGAGAGGGGGATGGATTCATGGCTCTTCTGGAGATCTCAAAACGAACGAGTCAGTATATCTAACTTAAAAACAGATCGGTCAAGGTCCAGCTTTTAAAAATTTAAAACATGCCATTTTGGAGTTTCCTCACCCTTAAACCTAACCTCCAAAAGTGAGGGCCAGATGAGGTGAGGCTCTTGAGTTGCAGATTTCTCCCCAGAAGAACTGTGAGTTATACTTATTTACTAACTAATTAAAATACACACGCAGCTTTTTGGGTACATATTGTCTTCCATCTGAAACTCTAGAGGAAGGTATCCTAAAGAATGCCCTAATGAATACTGGCACTAAGATCCCTGAAGCGGCTGGTTAAAAACACAGATTCCCAGGCTTGAGGGCCTGTCAAACCATCTGGGGATGGGGCCCGCAGATACACATCTCAAGTAGCACTGTGGGATCGGAACTGCTGCCCTAGGCCAGGAGGCCTCCAGGGTGAGCTGCACAGGCCATTGAGTTAAATATAAATAGTTCATCACCAGATAGGAAGAAAATATTAGAACTTCTACTGGCATATTTTTTGATCCTATTAGAAATTCTGACTATATTTGTCTCATACAATGGTGGATATAAATGAGATATTAAAAAAAAAATACATTACAGGTAAATGCTCAATTTTTTTTCCTGATAAGGGCACACTACACAATCAGTAATGTCTGGAGCTTCCTGCTTTATAAGATAGGAGTATTTCCTTTCGTGAGAACCCAAATGATACCAACATTCTCTGGCTGGTACATTGGTCACATGTGACCCCTTATTCCCACTTCATCCTAGAATCATCAATGATGTGTCTAATTTCTCCCAAGACTCTTGGTAACATAGCTGCCTGTTACTAAATGTTGTAGGATTCCTCTTCTATGATGGCTTTGGGGGACACATTGTTAATACTACCTTAGAAGCTCACTCAGGCTATCAGGATTCTTACACTGTCTTTATTGTTTTTGCTGATTACAAAGACAAAATGTTCTCTTAAAAAAAAATCAGAGTACAGAAATGAATCAAGTAGAAAAGTCCCCCCAAACTAGGGCGGGGATTGGTAAAAAAAAACAAAAACCAGTTTTACATTCTGATGAAGTTGTCTGATATCAACAAGTTTTGCAGAGAGAACCTGGAATATGGGCTGAGAAGAGAAGGGCAGGGAGGACTCCTGGCCAGTTAGCTTGAGCTAGAATGGACCAGGGTTGGGGGGCATTCGTGGAGATGGGGAGGTTGTGGGAGGAGCAGGCTTGGACCTGTGGGTGTGCTGGGCATGAGATGCTGGAGCTCAGGGGAAGGTGTGGGCTAGAGCCAGCTTCCTGATAGGGAGCGAAGCAGTGGGTGGATGTGGTATTGAGAGGTCAGGCCCGGTGTGGTGAATGATCACAAGGAGAACCCAAGAGGGGATCTGGTATGAGCACCAGAGTTTTTAAAGACCAAGGGCACGTGACAGTGGCAACTACTGCTGAGAAGGCCAAGGGGATAAGGACAGAGATGTAACCACTGGACACAGGAAGTTGGAGGCTGTCGGTCCTGGTGGAAGGTTCTGGAAGAGAGTTGTGGCAGAAGCTCGCCCAGGGAGGGAAGCGAGGAAGTAAGAGCAGTGAGGGATGACAGGAAAGAAGAGAAGGGGGCGATGGAGATGGGGAGAGGATTTGCTTTTGGAGATGGGAGAAGGTGAAGTAGGTTCAGGTGCTGTGACATCCTGAAGACAGAGGAGGAACAGGAGAGAAGCTCATGTGCTGCGGGTGTGGGCTGGAAAGGGATCCCTGAGGAGGAGGGGAGGGGAAGACAGGAGGAAAAGCAGAGAACAGACACACAGGACTCCCCTGGCAGGAAGTTGGAGGGCTCTGGTCTGAGGAACAGGAGGTGAGGCTGTGTGCGGAGAGGAAAGGGAGCCCTGAGGAAGACGGAGCAGGAGTGGAGACAGGTGGTACGTTGGGGAGCTCAGAATCCTGCTGGCATAGGTCCCGCCAAGACTGGGGGGCAGGCATCTTGGGGGACCCGCCTGCTCACTGCTGTAGAATCGCTCCTGGTGGGCAAAGAGTGGCTCCCTACTGGCTGAGGCGGTGAGCTAATGCCAGACGGGGTGGTAGTCAGGAAAACTGGGGACAGTGAAGGGTGGGGGGCCTGGAAGGCAACTGAGCAGGGAGAATAGGAGGCTGTGGTTAAGGAAGAGGATGTGGGGATCTGGGGACAGGGAGTAATTGAAGTGGTGACAGGGCTTGAGTGGGGTGGGGTACTACTGGCTTAGAAAAGTCCCAGAGATGAGAGATATGGGGGTTGAGAGGCCAGTGAGAATGTTGGAAGCCAAGGCTGCCCAGGACAAGGTAGGCTTTGGTGGGAGGCTAAGCAGACCACAGTCCAGGCACTGAGGACAGTCAGTGAGGTGTGACCAACCGACAAGGAAGCAGGTACAAGTGGGATGGGCGGGGGGAGGGTGGCAGGACCTTCCTCTCTTGGGAGAGCTACCGAAAATGAGGCCTGGGGGAGTTCCTACGTGACTGACCTCTGCAGTGGGGGTGGTCTGAGAGGGGCCCCTGTCCTGTCGGCCCCGTTCCAGCCAAGTCAGGTTCTCGAATAAACTGGTAACCAGATCCAGGGCCACAAGCAGCAAAGCCTTATGCAGCCTGAACTGCCTTCCTGGTTGCTAGGGGACACCAGCTGAGCTTGTGGGGCTGATGTCAGTGCTGCAATTTTTTTGTCAGCTGTGAATAACTCTGGGAGGCTGCAGTGGCCATGCTTTCCAGAGCTGCCTGGCAGGGCAGGCCTACAGCTGAAATGTTAGAAAGGCACACACCTTCCAGGCTGACCAGAAAATGGGATTTTATGCTGTGGTGGCAGCATGGCCCCGGCTCCTGCTTCTCTCAGCAAACCCACCACCTGGTCTTGGGGATAAATTAGCCAGGGAGGATGCCCTGTGATCCCCAGGCCCTGGCACTGGGCCTGCCTGTCGGTCCTCCATGGATCCCACCCTCCAAGCAGGCCACCCTTTCATGAGCCAGAGAAGCAACAATAATCACCACTAACACGGAGGGCACTGTGCTAAGCTCTGTCCCTTATCATCACTGTGGTCTCAAGGTCAGTTCCATCCGTATTCCCATTCTACTGACAGAGAAACTGAAACTCAGAGAAGTGAAAACTGAAACTCAAAAGGCACAGAGCTGAGAAGTGCTGGAACTGGATGCAAACCCAGGCTACCCAAGGCCTTGATCTCTTGCCCTGCATCCCAGATGGGGTCAGCCCAAGTTGGCCTGGTGCCCAGTCAGAGGGATACTCTCAGCCATCAGCTCTGGGCCATGGTCAGGGCCACCAATAGTCATAGATCTTGGCAGAAAGCCTCTCCTGTGGCATAGCTCATGGCTTTGTTCACTCACTCAAGTCACCCACACATGGCTGTGAAAGGCCCCAAAGCCAGACCTGGAGTGGGTCCACCTGGCAACACAGGTTGTTGACTCTTTCCGCTCCTCAGTCTGCCAGGGCTGTGTACTCCCTCACCATCCTCCCAGCTGGTGCCAACAGCCCAGCTCAGTGGCTGTTGGAGAAGCAGCATTTTATTGACAGGGCCTTCCTGGGCTCAAAGAAGCTGCACAGACTTAAAGTTAACCCTGCCTCCTCTTCCTGGCAAAAGAGTAGGCCAGCTCACACATGACTTTGGAAGGGTCATGAGATCCCTCAGCTAGAGGGGTCTGCGGCAGCTCTGGTTGCCTAGAACCCCAGAGCTGGCCTCAGCCGGTTGGCCGGCATGCCAGTCCTTGACAGCCTTGACCCCTGGGCGCACCTGTACCAGCTATCAAGGCAGTAGAGAGGTCTGGGGACTGATAAGAGGATGCTTTTACCCAGGAAATGTACAGAACAGAGAATAAGCCAACAATCCTCTTTCTGACAAACCCCTTCCACCGCTCAGGTCCAAATTCAACTCGAACCCTAGAACACACACAGTCCTCTGAGGCTTTCAATGTCACTTCTCTCTAAGCCTCAGTTTCCTCATCTGCTCATTGGGCCGAGTGTGTCTACTTTTTGCCTATTTGTCCAGGATGATGATTAAAACAGTGAGCCCACACCCTAGTCTCCCCACACAGCCCAGCCAGGGTCAGATCTGATGGAAACATCAGGAATAAAAGCAGGTGTTTGCACTGGAGACCCGGGAGTCGTGCAGACCCGAGGGTGGAGACTCAGGGCTGGCCTGAGGACAACTCTGGCAGTGGCTTTGGTCTCAGAAGGGTCTGTACCTGATGATCCTGCCACATGAGGCAGAAGACTGGGCTGCCCAGGAAGTGGTATCTGTGATGTAGGTGGCCTTGTCCTCTGCCCTGGCTGGAGCCAGGATGTTTAGTGCCATCCTCCCGCCCCTAGCCCTCCCTTCTGACTTGGTGGCAGGCTGGCTGCCAGGCAGTAAGCTGCCTCCCAGGTGAATAGGGTCATTTCTCCTTGCTGAGGTGGCAGGGCAGGTGAGTGGGGTGAGGGAGGTAGGGAAGCCAGATCTAGTCTTAGAGCCTCCACCTCATGCCTTCCCCCCAGCACAACACCTGCCGAGGTGCTCTGCCTATTTTACAGATTTGCCGACTGAGATGCATGTTAAGAAAAGCTGCTGCCTCAGGTCATACAAAGCCCCCTTGATGCTTCCACCCAGGGCTGCTTCCTAAAACGGCCTGGGGAAATGTGTCTGCACTCATGGAGGAAGTGATCCCGTGTGCTCTGGACCCCTAGAACTGAACATGCCACAGAGAGGCCAGAGCAGCACCTGAGGTTCAAGAGACTGGACCAAGGAACCAGAACCAAGGAACCAGAACATACTGCTTCCTCCTCAGGTTGCCCCTAGCTTGTGCGTGGTACTTTATCAGCTGATGGTAACAGGGGAGTAGTGGCAGAAAAGCCAAGTTCAGGGGCACACCCCACAGAAGGCAGGACCCTCTCACCTTTCTTGGAGGAGTATGAGGGATTGGAGGCTTTGGAGGCCATTATGCTCTAGGAAAGCAACTCTCACTGCCTCCCAATCTCCACAACCCAGCCCCAAACCATGGAGTCTGAACCATTTTCTCATTTCACTCAGCTCGGCCCCCGAAGCCACCACCCTGGACCAAACCAAGATCGCTTGTTCCCCAGCACACAGCTGGGGGGCTTTAGACAACCCATCTATGCCTCCTCCAGGTTGAGTGTTTAGAATTTGCAGTCACAGGAGAACAGTCCCTGCTTAAAACGCTTCTGCGGCTTCCAGACCACTGTGTCCACCCACCTAGCCCCATCCTTACACTCCACGCAGGCGGCTGCTGGTCTCCAGCCCACCCTCATTCACGCCTCTGTTCACACCCTTCCCTGCCCTGGCCCAGCACATACCTGTTAAGCTGACTCAATCTGCTTGCGATTCCTAGTCCCTCCTCTGCCTCTGACTCTAAGCAGAAGCTCGTGTGTTGGGACCAGGCAGGGTCCACAGAGGCCATAAAAGGGGCCGGAGGGTATGAGGAGATAGAAGCCTAGGTCCTTGCTCCAGGTCTGGTGTCTCCCAGCTCATGACCCTGGCAGGGCCCCCACCCTTCGCCAGGCCTTCAAAAGGGCTGGGACAAAGGGACTCAAACCCAAGAGCTGGATCTTGTTCTGCAAAGTATCAGCTACCCCAACCCTGTCTGAGAGCTGGAGGCCCTCGGCCCCTGAGCGTGAGCTCACAGCCATGGAGGAAGCCATGGCTGCTCCAGGGTGGTGAGAGTGAAGACGGAAGGCCTCCCGGGATGGCCCGCCAGGCAGGTGGGTGGGCGGGCAGCAGGGGCACTCACCCTCTCCAAGTCCTGCCGCAGGTGGGTGAAGAGTTTCAGGCGGCGGTAGAGGACGTCCTGCTCCTGCTGTGCCAGGTTGTCCACCTCGTCGGTCTTGGGGGTCAGCAGCGGCTGGTTGGCATTGGCTTTCCTCTTCAGCTTCCAGTACTGGTAGATGAAGTCAACCAGAGCCTCGGCCAGGTCCAGGCGCTCGGCCACCTCAGCTGGCTCCACCAGCTCGTAGAAGTCTTCCTCCAGCTGCTGCAGCCGCTGCTTGCGCAGGGTCACCTTCTCCAGGTCCTCGGCGGCTGGGCTGGGCTCCACGGGCTCAGACGTGGGCTCACCCCTCGGGCCGCCATCACTGTGCTCCTGGCAGAATGACTTGAACTTGACCTCATCGTTGTCTGCTAATATAGTCCGCATTTCCAGGCTATGGTCAAAGGCGCAGGTAACGTGGAATGCTGTGACGCAAGAAGGCATGGAGCACTGGAGGGACAGGAAGGGCAACGTCAGGCCCTGGTAGGAGGGAAGGACGTGGGGCATCCCCCAGGGAATACAGAATGCAGAAAGCTGGTGAGACCCTAAACAAAATGGCAAGGGCTCCCAACAACCCGTAGGGTGGGAGGGAGGACGCTATGGCAGATGGGAAGGGGGAAATGGAAAGGAAGCGGAGTTTAGCACTTTATATGGCGGGGATCAACAATCAGATGACTGGACAACCCCTCTGGGGCAAGCTGCACGTCTGCGTGGGTAAAATGACTTTGGAATCAGAGGCAACAAAAGAAAAGAGGCTGACGATGGGTCACTGCCTCCTCCTTTGCCCTCTAGGAAGAAGGGCTGGACTTGGACCCCTTCCTTCCCTTCTTGCCCAGGCAGCCAGGGCCAACCAGGGCTTGCCCCTCCCGCCCAGTCTTGGATGGAGGCTGCTTGCAGCTATTAACTGTTTCAGCAACAACCCGTCCAACTATTAAAAGTGTCCCTTTCTGCTGCACTCACAAGCCATTCTGAAAGTCTCACAAATGGGTGGAGGCACATCTAGTGTTTGCAATGACAACTGTTCCTTGGAGAGATGAGGGAGAGGATGCCCTCATCTCCCAACCTATACACCAGCAGCATCAGTATCACTTGGGAACTTGCTAGAAAGGCAAATTCTCATCCCCACTAAAGATCTACTGAATCAGGACCTCTGTGGGTAGGCCCAGCCATCTGTGTTTAAACAAGTCCTCCGGGTAATACTGATCACACTAGAATCTGAGAACCGCTGCTGCAGACAGACCGGTGAAGCCCTGCCCTTTATCAGGAGAGCCTAGTAGCTTAGCTGGAGGAAGTCTGATTCCTGGCCCTCCCGCAGGTCAAGTTTGGTCAGAAGTGAGGTCAATATATCTATTAATGCCAAAGGCACTTGCTCTTGGGGGAAGTGAGAGTCCTCAGCCCTGGAATGCGGTGGTGAGCCTTGGCTCTCAGGCCTGCGCCCTGTGCCTAGAGGGACTGGGATGGGGGAATGCCTCCCAGTGGGATTCTGACTCTGGTCCTAGTCGCAGACCTCCTTGGCTCAGCAGTGGCTGTGTGTATAGCACCATGGGGGCAGGTGAAAGGTGGTGGCAGCTGGTTCTCGCACAGGCTGTGGAGCAGCAGCGGGGTGAAATGGCCACGTACCTGGATGCAGGTACCCGTGCACTCCTTGCAAAGGCTGCAGGACAGAGCCCAGCGGCTGGCTGGGATGTGCGAGATCTTGGTGATGGGCTCCATCTTTTCGGGGCAGCCGATGCTGACCTGGGCGGGACACGGGGAGCAGCGTCAGGCTTCTCATCCTCAGTCTGCCCCAAGGAGCCCAAATGGGGGCTCTCTGCTGAAACCAGGCAGGAGGCAGACAGGGCAGAGGGAGATCCCCTAAATTCCAAGTCCTTCCTGACTGTCCCAAGCTGACTGCTGGGTTGAGCATGTTAGTGTATGCTCACCTGTGATAAATCTTACATTACTTGTGACTGTGGCAGAGTGCACATCAGTGTGTGTAGTTGACTAAGGGTGTGTGCCTATGACTATGTGGCACTCGAGACAGAGATGCTTGTGTGTGTGTGCGTGCGTGTGTGTGTGTGCGCGCGTGCGTGCGTGCATACACACGTAATGAATGAATACATGCAAGGTCCCCCTCTCTTCTGTACCTCCAGCATTTGTAATAGCATATTCGGAGTTCTTATCATAACTTGTATTTAGTTTGGGGGGCAGCAAGTAGAGCCCCCAAGGCAGCATTTTCTTCTTCGAGGCCTCAGGGCTTTCTTGCCCAATGGGAATGTGCTTTTGTTTAGCCCCTCCTATGCGGACAGACCTACAACCATGCCCAAATCTCCTGGGCATAACCTGTCCTCCCACTGCTCATGCCTAAGGATAGAAGAAGGGCCCCTGTCCAGAGATCTTGAATCAAGAGGCCCCCACAGTGGGGTCCTTGTTGGTTCTCTCTGGCTCTGCTGTGCCCAGCCCACGATATACTCAGAGAGAGTCCCGGCCTTCAAGATGCTGATCTGGGAGCAAGTGACTACTGCTGACACAACTGCCATCATCACAGAAGCCTGTAGTGTGAGTCTCAGCAAAGACCTTCAGACTGGGAGCCCAGGAAGGTGAGGCCTTCTGACAGGGCTACCTGGCTTGCTTCCAGGCACAGTCAGCTTTGGAGCCGGGCCTCATTCTGGGTCACAGCGCACAGAAGGACCACAGCTGGAACTCCAGTAAATTTCAGCATTTCCTATTTCAAATAAAATGGGATGCCTTCTGGGAGCCCAGAGCCTCAGATAACTCACAGTGGACCCAGCCTGTCACCCATAGTCCCTACTCACCCAGACCCAAGCCACCCCTCTATCTAGCCACAGCCACAACAGCAAGCCCACTATCCAACTTTTTCTTTTTTTAGGCGAGGCAACCTTTGGTTGACCTCACAGATTGCAAGAACCTTGTCAGCTTACAATCCCTTATTTTTTTTATTTTTTTTACGCCTACAGCACCTAGTCTTCCTAGGTGGTCTCCCATCTAAGTACTAACCGGACCTGACCCTGCTTAGCTTCCGAGATCAGATGGGATTGCATTTGCTCAGGGTGGCATGGCTGTAGACTATCCAACTTTTAATTAGGCTCACTGCCCGATTTTTTTTTAGGTCAGTTGGCTTATTTTGTTTTAAACAGGCAGCTTGACTTTGGTTGGAACCACTGCCTAGCTAGGGGACCCTCAACCTGCTTTCCCTGGAGTCAGCTTTGACCTACCACTGGATCCTCCAGGAGCCCATAATCTCATTTTCCCATGAAAACCACCACCGAAGTTCTGCCCAAGTCCACTGGCAAAGTTCCCTGTGGGCTGCTACCTCAGTTCAATATCTGAGACATCCCCATTTTATGTGGCCCATCATCTCTTGTTACCTGAGTTCTGAGTACCACGCAAACCGACTTCCCCAAGGCTGTTCCCCATAGCTGTTCCCCAGGGCTGCCCACCCCCATGTCTGCCCACCTCAGGAATCCACAGAGCGCAGCTGACGTGCACCCACTTAGTCCCACTTCTGGTGGGCTTCAAGGCTCCTCCTCGCTTGGGGCAGAGCAGGCACTTTGGCTGGACACCCAGGGCACACGTCCGGCACAGCCAGCTGCCTGTGGGCACCTTGAGGATCCCATAGCATGCCTGGGGAGAGAGCAGGCGGTCACGAATCAGAGGCATTGTCCAATCCGCATCTGGTCAGCGGTCAGCTGTGAATGGTTCCAGCCCTAGCCCCAGGTAGGAGTGACGAAGCTACACCGCTCTGGCAAGGAGACTTCCCCCGAAAGTCATAAAGCAAGGGCTCTTCTTTACTTGCTTTGTGTACCTGAAAGGTCACAATTTCACAGTCCTGTGAAAGGGCTCAGGTCTGCCCTCTGCTGGGAGGACAGTCATTTTAGGCAGAGGTTTCTAACCAGTGATGATGGACCTCAGAAGTGTCCATGAACTGCTGGAAGTTGAGTACAAATTTTGGTATATATATTGCTTGAGGACAAAGAGCAGAGCTTCCACCCGTTTCTTCCACAGGGATCTCTGCCAAGGGAGATCCTCCTGGTCAAGCCTAGGACTGATGGACCTAAGAGCGGCTGTGTCTAAGGGGCGTGGATGAAGGGCGGAGTACTGCCTACCCACTCGCCAGCTAGGTGAAGCCCCTCTGAGCTCCCCGGGAGCTACTCGAGCAGTAGTGGGTAGGTGCGGGGCATCCAAGTCAGGGACAAAGTAGGTCCACTGTGTTCCAGTCAGGTCTTCTTCTGCAATAAGGCCCAGAGATGCCTAAGACCTAGGGTCCTGGACCCAAGATCAAGATGGGGGCCTGGTCAGGAAGGACATTTTATAATTATCAATAATGGTAACAAATACTTATAGCCCTTATGATATTGTTCTGTGAAAATAACTCACAGTAAGTAATTTACTCCTCACAACTTACTTTTATTTATAGTTGAAGTAGAGGTCCAGAGAGGTTAAGAAACTTGCCCAAAGCCACAGAGCTTGTACAAGGCAGAGCCACAATGTGAAACCAGGCATCTTGGCTCTAGGCTTTGCTCTCAGTCACTACACTGTGCTGCCTCTCTGTAAGTTCAGAACAGTGAGGAATAGAGAGGGAGGGCAAGGGCAGCGTGTTCAGAGGAAAATGTCTGAGGGAGGCTGACGGGAGAGGGAAGAAACACCATCCAATGGGTAATTACTCAAGTCTGCCTGACGGAGCTGGGCCAAGGGGCCCTGGGTGTCCCTGGCACCTCGGGGTACTCATGCCAAGCCCCTTCCTCCCCTCTTGACCTCCTTCGTAGGGGCCTGCCCACCTGGTGCACGCAGACATTGCATTTGTCACAGAAGACCATCTCGTTTCCATCTTCGCCCTCGGGAGAGCGGCATACGTCACACACAACGTCCTCGTCATACTCGATGCCCAGCCCCTCCTGGGTCTCAATGGCTCGGACCATATTCTGGTGGCACAGTGTCTCCAGCTCCTCCAGCACACGCTCTAGGGTCAGCTCGTCCAGCTCTGGTCTCTCTGTGAGGACAGCAGGGGAGGGTGTGAGGAGCCCACTTTTCAGGACAGATGTACAGAAGGATCTGCACTCCCCTACTATGACCTGGACAAATGTGTGTACTGTCATGGGCTTCAGCTCCATTGTCTGCAAATCGAATGGGCTGGACCTTCCAATCTCAAAGGCTCTGGGGGCCTGTCGTGGTGTTCTGACTTCAGACAGCCTGCCTGTGACCACACACACACACACGTGAACATGCAGATAACACAGAAGTATCTCTGGGATGTGGCTGACTCCATGGGGAATCCACTGCTTGTGCTATGTGTATGGCGGGATCTCCACAGGTGGCTGCATATGACAGAGCTGGTCCTTCCTCACCATGTTAGTGGGTTTCAGCCAGGAGGTTGACTTGACTCGACCCCACTTGTCATCCTAGAATCACTTGTGTGCTCCCTCACTCTTTATGTAACGGTCAGGCTTATTAACAATATTCCCAAGAACTCTGTCGATTACATGCTATTATCACCCTTCACCTGACATCTACGAAAACTGAGGCACAGAGATACCAAATAACTTCTCCAATCAGTGGTGCTGCAGGGACCATCTCCCCAGATCCATTCAGTGCCAAAGCCCAGTTGTGGCCTCTGCCCTTCTGAGGGTGAGGATGCTGGGGTTAAGGAGAAAAACCTGCCTGGCTTGCCCCAATCCCATTCTCGGCCTGGCAGGTCACCTACCCATCTCCTTGAGCTCCGAGTTGATGAGCTCCAGCCAATAGGCGTCAATCTCGTCCAGGTCATAGCGGCTGCCCCCTGGCCAATCAGGCTGGGAGCCCTCGCCAAGTTCAGAGCTGCTAGGGGACACTTGGGAGGGGGGGCCTTCCAGCGGCGGGAGGATCCTAGGAAATCAAGAGGGGGAGTCATGAGGGGAGGGACCCTCAGTCTGCTAACCTCGCTGGGTCTGGGGGCCTACAGTGAGTTGGCCAGCCCAGGTGAGAAGCTGGTGGGCAAGTGAGGTGAGACTTTAGTGCCAAGCAGGGCCCACCTCCTTCCTCTCCCTTCTTATACTTCCTCCTCCCACCTGCCCACCCTGCAGTCTCAGATGACTGTGACTAAGCAGGACAGGAGACCAACGGGTTGTGGGGCAGAGCTGGGGCTGATCCACAACCCTTGCGCGGATCCACAACCCTTGCGCAATCCACAAACTCCATCCTGCCCAGAGCACACCCCTTACTGCCCCTCCCACCAGGGTACCTGGGTCTTAGCAGAAGCCCCACGATCTGGATATGCCCTGCCCAGAACTGTGGGAAGCATCCCAAGTGCTGTCCTGCGCAGTGCCCAGTGCCAGCCACTCTGGGACAAGTGGGACAGAGCCAGGTGGCTCCAGGTCCTTCAGCATAACTCTCAAGGCTGGGGAGAGGCCAGGGGTTGTCCCCATACCTTCGAAAGCCCTAGGCCCTCTTTCACCTACAGCCTGAGGGGAACTGAATCCAGGTCTCCTCTGGGGTGTGGAAGTGTCATGGCTGGTTTCACCACTGCAGCCCAGAGTGGCCCTTTCCACATAAAAGGTTTAATGCTATAGAGGACACAGTGTTGCTCACACACCTTGCCCTTCCCCCAGAAAGACTGTTACCTGAGCCATGAGTCTCTGCCTACAATGCTCCCCGCCCCAAGATGGAAGCCTCCTCCCCTGGATACTAAAGATGCACCTACAACAGTCCGAGGATCACAGTCCAGGTTGGCCCTCCCTCAGGCTACGGCTCTGCCTTTGAGGCAGCTTGGAGCAAAGCCCCGCTCTGCCACTTACTGTGTGACTCTGGGCAAGCCACTTAACTTCTCTGTGCCCCAGTGACCTCATCTCAAAAAATGGGCTAATAAGAATAGTATTTCCCTTCTATGATTGGAGTGAGAATGAAATGGATAAATACCTGTAATGCTCTTAGAACAGTGCCTGGCACACAGTGAGCAATATATGCATGTGAGTGTATATTTTAAGAAGTCACTTTGCTCCTTCTGAAATGGAATATGAGGGCTCTTGCCCTGCGAGGGCAGTTTCCTCTCTTGGTTCAGCTGTGTGCTGCCCCTCAGTTCCTGATGCCAGTTAATATGCCAGCTCCCCCCACCCCCACCGGTTGCCATGGTTATTGCTGCAGAGCATGGCCTCCATCTGGCCAGTCCTGCTGGGGCTGAGAGGCCCCTCACTTGCCCGAGAGGCCTCCTGGGGTCGGAGGCAGGGCTGCCAGGGGCTGTGACTCAGCGCCCGACTGGAGAGCGGAGGGCAGGGCCCTGGATGGCACAGACACAGGGCCGAGCTATGGGGAGGGCTCCTGGGCTCCAGGAAATGCCCCGGATGTGAGCAAGAGGGGCAGGAAGGATAGAGACAGGAGGCAGACTGGCCAGGAGGGAGGACCAGAGGAGGTTGAGAGGGGCAAGGAGAAAGGCAAAGGGCTTGGTGCCCCCTTTCCCCACGCAGAGGCCCAGATTAGGAAAGGCCTTAGGAGATGACAGTGCATGACTAACAGGTCATTCGAAATAGAAGACAAATACTCCTCGTCCTAAGAAATTCTGCTTTTCTTCATGAGGTTCTTACTTGAATCAATACATTCCTTTAAAAACACAGACTGATTTTGCTGTTGTGACTTTGCTTTGTTTGTGTCCCCAGCATGTGCTTAGTCAGGGTTTTGGATAATCTTTGTCTGAATGCTCACCACCTATTGGTATAACTACCTGTGTGCTCAGTCAGCTGCCATCTTGCCAGAGCTCTTGGGGCTAAAATCACGTTTCTTTCTCTAGGAAGCTGGGGATAAGGGGGTCACAAAGAAAAGGCATTTCCTGTGCTTCCTGGGCCTCTCAACTTCATCTGCGTGGCCTCTTCTGGCTCTGGCTATGAAGGAAGCACTCTCGCCAGGCATGGACCAACGTGACCATAGGCCAGGGCCTTGGTCTCAGTGGTAGCCAGCAGAACTGAGGTCAGCTGAGAGGAGGTGTCAGATAGCTGGGCTGGAGTCTGGGAGAGGAAAGAGTCTCTACTCTAGAAGACCAGACAGACACCAGAGGTTGGTTTGGCCCTGGGCTGAGTCTCTTGGCCACACTGAGAGAACAGTATAGGCCCTCACTCAATTCTTGATCTGGGGGAAAGACAGATTCGCATTATCCAGATAAATTTCAGACCATGAGGTGGGCAGACCTACCCAAGGGCCAAAGAGGACTAGGCGGGGAGGGAAGGACAGAGTGGGTCGGGGTAGCAGCTGGGGGTGGGATGTCAGATCCAGCATGTAGAGTGATCATGGCACAAGACTCTCTCTGGGCCTCACTGGGGCAATCCAGGGCTTGTTCCTGTGGCCTGTGATTTCCTGCTCTGGCCTGCTAGGCCCCGACGGTCATGCAGGGAATTCCCCAGAATTTCCCAACTTCCTCATCTATAAAATGGGGACAGTAATATATACTTTCTGGGGCTAAAATGATAATTAAAGAAGATGAACCTAACAGGGTCAGCACAGCAAGTTGTCAGGAAGAGAGTTCCTGTAACAACACTGACTGCAGAGGCTGCCATGCTGGCTTCCAGATGGGGGCCGTGCAGTAGGAGGCACTCAGGAAGTTGGAGACACCGCGTGGGAGGGAGACAGGGGAAGACGGGGCATGGAGATCTCACCAAGAGAACACCTCTCCCCCTCCCCCTCCGGTCTATCCTGAGAGAGCATGGACAGGCCAGGAGTGCCTGGTTCCTGTCAACTTAAAGCAGCTGTGTATATGTGGAGAACACACCTACTAGAGCCAGAGCCATGTGAACACGTGCTCTGCTGCTCTTGATGTCAACAGATAAAGCACCGGGCAGGCAGACCGAAGCCAAGCTACTGGTGTGGAAGCATCTGCAATTAATTACCGAGGCCAGCGGATGTTTCTGGAACCCCCTGACATTGACATCAAGGAGAAAGGACAGACCGCTAGGCCAAGCTTAATCAAGACTCACCCCTCTCTGCCCAGCTGGTGGCCCGCCCCTCCCCGCATCACCCTAGCCCTTTGGGCTGTGTTTTCTCATTCCACCACACCAGGCAGGTACTGTTCTCAGCCCCGTTTGACAGGGGAAGGAACAGGCTCAAAGAGCGCAGTAACAGTTCTTCAGTCTGCAGAGGTAAGGGCGCAAAACTGGCTAGAAGCCTGACCCATGTTCCTAGCCCTGGGCAGGGGATGTGGAGAATGAATTCTTTCTCCAAATCTCACATGTACTCCTTTCTGGAGAGGCCTGGAGCTTCCTGGTTCTCCAAAGGCCCCAGTCAAGTGCTGGTAGGAACTCGGCCCTCAGGAGCCACAGGAGGATGAGCTCTGCCCAGCACCCAATCCTCACCGAGCACCCGAGCAGGGATCAGTCTGCTTCGCTTCTGTAATCCCATGCCCAGCACAGGTCTGGCAGCAAACAGGTATTGGGTATCTGTGAGCCAGTCATGGGTGTGGCTGCCAGGAAGCAACAGCGTCAATGTCATGGGAGGTGACGGCTGCGACCTTTGCCCCAGGCCTGGTCAAAAGGGCCTAAATGAGAGCCATGGGGCTGCCAAAGCCAGGAGTGGGTTGCCAATAACATGAGCTGCCCAGCTCTGGAGGGCTGGTGGGCGGAGGAGGCCAGAACAGCAGGCCTCTCTGCCCCAAGACTGACTTGGAGGATTTCCCAGGGTGCAGAAAGCAGCACTTGGCTGAACTCTGCTGCTGGCGGCAAGGCCCATGGCCATGGGGCCACCGCCTGACAAGAGCACCAGGGGGTCTCTGACCCACAAGCCCAGAAGGCTATGAAGCCCAGCGAGGACTCAGCCCTGACCCAGCTCTAGCAAGGGGACTCCTCAGATGCTGGTCATAGCAACTGCTTCCTGAGCATCCACTGGGTGCACACAACTCTCTCCCGCTCAGGCCTCCTTAAAAAGGTTTAAGAAGCATGGCTTATCCCTGTCTTAAGGACTAGTTAAAAGCCTGGAGATATCCCTGATGAGCTGTGTTGTGGAACCCAGTTTGGACTGACATCAAGCTAATCCACGGGCAGTTTTTACCAAGTCCTTGTGTGCCAGGCCCTGTGCCAAGTGCCTTTCCTGCATCATTTCTCTACATCATCTCGACCACCGTAAGAGGCAGGTGTTATTGTCATCATGCCTGTTTCGCAGACAAGGAAATCGAGGCCCAGGGAGATTATATTTCTGACTCAATGTCACATTGAATGTGAGTGGCCATTTGAACTCAGGTTGTCTGGTTCCAGAGCTGAGCCCAGGCCCTTAGCTTTAAAGGTAAACTACCAGTATTTCTGGAACGTTTCAATGGTTTATGGTCCAAAAGAATCTAAGAACAGAGTTGAGCTAGAGAGGAATCCCAGGAATGGCAGGTGCCTTGCTGGGTCCTTGTCTCCCCTTCCTCCCCTGCCTGTGGCCTGTGGGCCTGGGCTGCCTGGCTCACCTCACCACGGGCTCTGGAATGGCCTCTGCCCCAGCGGGCACTTGCACGCCTTTCTCCCATTCCTGTCGCCACGGGTCCGCCAGGATGTAATAATCATCCGGGCTGAGCTGGTACGAGTCTGGGATCTTCATGGCTGTGATCAAGTCTGTCCGGAAAACCTGGTGGGAACAAGGGTGGAGAGAGTGGTTTCAGACTGCTTCTGGGTGGTCTGCTCCACAGGCCAGAGGAGGAAAAGGCAAATGCAACTCACGTGGCTTTCTGCCCACTGACTCTAAGTCAGAAGGCAACACAAATGCACTAAGTACAATAATGCATCTTCTCTGAAGCCAGCAAGATGCTCAATAAATGTGTTGAATGTGTTCTGAACTGTTAAAGGACAAGAATTGAGTGATGAATGTGAATGGACCTCAGACAGAAGAAGAAACACTGGGAAAGGCAAAAAAACAAAACAAATCAAAACAAAACAAGCGGAAAAATCAGATGGAAGAAAGGCCTCTGTGAACATTACACTGTCATTAAGTAAGTGTTCAGGGAATTTCAGATGAAGGTTTAAAATTATGTTTGCAGTTGCACCATAGGCACAAGTGGAGGTGTTAAAGAGTGCAGGGCGCCAATCCCAGGCAAATGAAATGCCAGGACCATATGCAAATAGCTGAGTGGAGGCTGGGGTTTGTGGCAGCCTAGAGAAAGACCTTCCATTGGTCAAGATCTCCTCGGTCCCTCAAGAACAAGGATACCACGTGCCCTGCTCAGCAGAAGCTCTACAGTCGCGGCCTGTGTGTGCGATAGGGCAGGAGAAAGATGAGGCTGAACCCTTCTCAGTCAAGTCCATCTGAATTCCCTCAGAGCCAGGCCATAAGTGGCTACACCCACGCACTCTGGTTTTTCTTCTGGTCACTCAGGGGAAAATGCTTTTCTCAACATTGTCTGTTGCTCCCTCTCTACTGCAAAACAATCTCTAAGCCCAGCCCCAGCAGCACCGGCAGTGCCCCTCCTGCCCTGGTTGCCTGACCTCACTGTGACCTCCCAGGAAAGGCTGCTGCAGGACTTGGGGGCAGTTCGACTATGTGACTTGCATAGGTACCAGCTTCCCAGTGATCATTACATGAGAGTCACAAGTTAAAGGAGAGTTTGCATCACCGAGACAAGAAAAACTACTTCGAGGAGTCCCCCAGGCCTCACACCAAACTCCAAGTCCTGGACCCCCTCCAGGACAAGTCAGCATCTGCTGGCCTTCCAGAGGCTCGTGACAAACCCATTCACAGTAACCTCTGCCTGATCAGGGCCTAAATCACTGGTTGTGTGTGTCTCATTCAAATCTAGGGCCATGACAGCAAGGGAACAACTGAAATGGGGGCACCAAGGGGGTTCGAGGCAGCATCTTGCAGAAACCTAATTAACGCCTGCGTCTAGCTAGAGAGAGCCCTGGCTTGAAAAAGGTCGAGTTTCCTGAAGACTCCATTTTTCCGATATAATTTAACTGTTAAGACCAACATCCTAGTGCTCGCTTCGGCAGCACATATAGTAAAACTGGAACGATACAGAGAAGATTAGCTTGGCCCCTGCGCAAGGATGACACGCAAATTCGTAGAGCATTCCGTAAAAAAGACTAACGCCCTAACATTTAATTAGGACGCCAGTGTGAAAAAAATTATATGAGATTATGATTAAATGCTAATTAAACAGAAGATGGAATGTGGCTAAGATTTTATAGCCCTGATAATTTGCATATCTTATTAGCAAGCAGTAAGTTGGCTGATACCAGAACACAAACTTGGGCACTCTCGGTACTTTTTTCAGGGCCTTTCCCAGCAGCAGCCTGGGCCTTACTTCCCTCTGGGCCCCAGTACAGGACCTGGTGGATGAACAGAACGCACAGTGGACTCATCACTGCCTTGTAGTTCTTTCGACCCAGGCGAGCAAAGGGGTATGACAGCCAAACTCTGCTGCTCTGATGCCACAGGCTGTAGTTTAAGCAGCACCTCCTCCAGGATTCTTTCTCTGATCACCTTGATTCAGGTAGTACTGACTGCCCGACAGAGCCACTTTCTAGCCCATCATCCTGCCTTACTTCCCGGCACTTTCACTTCTGAAAATTAACTGGTGTACTCGTGTCGCTGGTTTCTCATCATTCCCCTGCCATACCTACCTGTCCTGTTCTCTGATACATTCTCAGTGCCGGGCACATAGTAGGTAGTCAGTAAACAGTGACTGAGTGAATGAATGAATGGGCTTCTCTGGGGAATTATCTGAATAGTCTGAGGCCTCCTGCTCTCTCTCAATGGTGCTTTTTGCATCCCCATTATTAACAGGGTGACACAACTCGTGGATATACCCAGAGCTGAAATCTCAAGCACATGCACATGAACAGAGCAACACAGTCTCTGGTCTGCAGGGCTTGAAGCCTAAGGATCAAGCTGCTGCCCAAGCTGGAGTCCGAGAGACAAGAGTGCCATGCCAGACCAGCTGCGGAGTGGTGGCTTTGACCTAGGAATAGCCTTGGCACTGAGAACTCAGAGCAGGAAGGAATACTAGGCTCAACTCAGTCAGGAAGAGAGGAGTCTGGTCCCAAGAGAGCTCCAAGTTTTGTCCTGGGTCACTCAGGGAACAGGTGGCAGACTGGACACCAGAGGACCCATGGAAGCACACGAAGGACAGTACCATCATAATGGTGTCAGCCTACACTTACAGAGTGCCCTGTGCCCAATACCAGTGTAAGGGCTGTTCTTGAATTAATTTATTACAACTCTGTGAGGCAGGCGCTAAACCTGGGACACAGGTTAGTTAAATAGCCTATTATAAGGTCCCACATGTAGGCAGTGGCAAAGAAACCCAGGCCAAGACTACTCCTGCGCCATCCAGCACTGTCTCACAGGCCCCCTGCCCCTATGGACACAGGGCTCACTGCCAATGCCCCTGAGTTAACCTAAAGTCAAATCGGGTGGCTTCCCCAAGGGCTGGAATATGCAAATCAGATGGAGGCTTTTGCAAGCTGCAACTGCCTGCAGGCTGAGCTGCAGGGTCTACCAGGCCCTGTGCCCACGTGAATGTAGTATCCAGAGCACTTTTCTCCCTTGGCACATAGCACAGGAGAGGACCCTGCTGAGACACTCTCCTCCCCTGCCAAAGTTGGGCTGGCCTATTTCATCCTTAAGGTCTCAGTTCAGCCCACATCTGCTCTGGGAAGCCTTTCCCGATCACAGGCTGGGTTCTGGGCTTCCTCTGAACTCCCACAGCCCTGGTATGGGAATCTCCTGGTTTCTTGCCACATCTCCCCATGAGAAGGTAAGCTCAGTGAGATCTGGCTGCGCGGCAGGTCGGAGCCCAGCAGTGCACACGAGGCCTGGCACGTGCTAGGTGCTAAGAGAGGCTGAAGGACTCAAAAGCCTTCCACGATCTGCCACCACCTTCCTGGGTTGCTGCCTAAGGCTACAGCTGGGTACTCTGCACCTTCTACAGCAGCCTCTGTCCATTCATATAAAGCCCGTCCACAAATATGGCAACCCAGCTGTAACCTAAACATCTTTTTGTTTTGAGTTGCCAGAGGTTAGGCTTGAAAAAAGGCTCAATTATTCTCCTGGAACACCTTTGAATTATTTATGAAAACTAAATAAAGAATAAAATAGACACTGATGAACTGGAGGCCGTGCCATGGCAAGAAAGCTGAAAGCTGGAAAACAAGCAATTTTCTAAGAATGTGAATGTTTACTATTTTTCTCTTTTGGTAGAAATTGACAAATTGTCATTAAAGGTCTGTTGCCTAGCAACCAAGTTCTGCTGAGCTGCTTAGGGGATGTTAATTGTAGCTTCTTCAAACACTATGAAAAATGTTTAGAGGTCTAAAACTCTAATTTGATAACCAATCTGAGTGCCAAGGTGCCAGTGCTGCTCTGGAGGGAGCCGAAGACCCTGTGCTGCCCAGATGTAGAGACACAGTTCATGGCCTTGCCCTCTACAACCGTCAAAAAGTCTATCTGGCTTTCTGCACTTATTTTCCTAGAGAGAATCAAAAACAAGCTCTGCCAGAAAGTATCAGCGGAGTCTGATATGATCTCCAAAAGCAAATGACAATGGGTAACTTTCACTGTGCTATACTAAGAGTCCTTATATATGACCACAAGATTTGTGGATGTTATTTGAATATTTTATCCCAGGACCTTGGGCTCTGCTTCCTTTTCTCAAGGGTGAATTATTGTATCATAAGTGTATTTCAGACAAGGAGGCACCGAGTTTAGTTACTTAAAGAAAGACTCCGGCACTTATCGCAATTACAAAATACGATTATTTGTGTAATTATTTGTTTAAAATCCATCTCCTCTAATAATCAAGCTGAGAGAGGCAAAGACTGCATGTGTATCCCGTTTATCAATATGCCGGGTGTCACAATGCCTGGCACACAACAGGTACTTAAGAAATGCCTATAGAACAAGTGAGTAAATGAATGAATGAACCTCAGGATTTGTCTGAAGTATGACTAAACTCTGAAACTTCCTGTCCTGCTAGCAGGAAACGTGGAGGCAGGGAACTGGTCCAGAAGATTCTTCCAGGTGGAATTCAGGAACTGTTCTTGGTCACTGTCCCAAATGGCTCTGGCCAAGACTGCCTCTCCTTGACCTCTGTCCATATGAGGAGTCCTAATGCCAGCATAGGAGTGGCACCTGCCCCGAGTCCTCCAAAGGATGTTTGAGGGTCTGTCCTGAAAAAGCCCAGTGAAATTACTACCAGATACTTCATTTTGATCACAAATTTTTTTTCCTGAGCAACTCATCTCATTAGAAACGAAAGCTAACAGTGAAAAGTAATTGCCCTGTTGTGACCTGCCAGGTGCTGTGCTAAATGCCTCATATATATAACCTCACTTCATTCATATTACTCCCATCCTACAGCTGTGGAAACTGAGACCCAGAGAGGTTAAACCACTGTTGGAGGTCTGCATTGTCCTTTAACCACTGCAATACCACCTGCAAACCACCCAGCTATTTCTTCTTTTAAAAAAATTCTCTTTCCTGGGCTGGAACCTGATAAAGAGTAACTCAGCCAAAAGCAAAGTTACTTAAAATTAGGCATAAAACACCAGAGAAGGGCTCTGAGAAAAGCCACCCTCTGCCCAGTCTCATTCAAGCTACCACATTTGGTCAGACACTTCACACTCACACACACACACACACACACACACCATCTCTTTCTCTTTCACAAGGATAACAGCACTTCCTGCTCTTAAAGAGAATTTATTGCACACATTTCTTTTGCAAGACAAGTCCCAGAGGCCAGGCGGCCTTTCCAGCTGGCGGGAGCAGCAATGTTTCCACTATACGAGAAGTGGATTCTGCTCCCCACCCAGAGGAAGGCAGCGGGAGGCTCAGCAAGCAGGCGCTTAGCCCAACGGAAGGGTTCTCCCCTCACTGCCCGCCTGCTCTGGGGTAGCAGATGAGCTGCTGGCTAGAAACAGGGCTCAAAAACTGTTTTCTCTCTCAAGCTTGTGGGCATTTTGAATTTTACTACAATATATGCCATCATTGTATTTAATATAAGATTATGTCAAATGTCTGGATAATACCTCTGCTCCTCCAGGAAGGCATCTTATTGATCCTATGGTTCTGTACCCCCAACACAATCTGGCCACCCTGCCTTCACCAAAGGTAGAAGGGTCCGATTTTTAAAAGCAATGGGTCGTGCCAATGAACTGCATCCCCATTCTTCTCCACTCACTGCCTTTTCTAGGAAGGAGGCCACCTTACGTAGGAACTTTCACCAGCACTGGGTCCTGAGGACACCCTACTGTTGACAGAGGATATCCACAAGGATCACCTCTTTCTCCCAGGCCTTGTTCCCAGGGGCTAGAAACTAAGCACGGGTCAAGGGACCCTGCGGAACCTGCATGGAGGCTTCATTCCCTCATCTAGGGATATATAAGTTTGTCACCAAGGCCTACAAAAGAGCCGACAGCTGGATCTCAACTCCCACCCACCATGTTCTGGGACCATCAGGCTTCTGTCCCAGGGAGGCCAGCTTCACTTCTGCTCAGTTGGGGATTGCTCCCCACCCCCAGGCTCAACAGGCCTCAGGAAAGGAGAGTCATATCTACAGAACAGAAACTCCATGGCAGGGTGCAGGGTAAGTCTCCACAGATGATGACGCTGAGGTTCAGAGAGAAATAGTCACTTGTCCAAGGTCACAGAGCTCCTCAGTGGCAAAGCTGGCTGCACTTCTAATAACGAACACTTTCCTATGTAGCACCTGCATCCTGCCACAGCCAGAGGACAAGCTCCCTGGGGACAGGGCCTGCATTTTCTGGCCCCCTAGCACCAGGCAGGGCCTATCAGGTACCCTCTAGTGCTTGCTGAGTTTAATCAGAAGCTCTTGGGTCCTGAAGACCCACATCTCTGCCCACTGGCTGACTTCTTAAAAACACAGCTTTCCATTTCAAGACAGCCTGCCTGGGGGAAACCCCCAGGGTTGGCTTGCCCTCCCCACCTGCTTCTCTGCCTGGCCTGAGGAAGACAGAGCCACAAACGGCAGCCTCCAGGGCTTTCCTTATCTGCCCTGCCAGGGTGAGGGCTTGGCAGAAACCTCTCAGTCCCCTAGCCGCTGCGGGGGTGGGTAGGTTGGGGGTGAGCTGGGGGGCTGCCCCTACCCACATACTGCCTTTGCTTAGGTCACTGAATCAGGTTAAAAAGCATCTCAACCTCACTCAGGAGCTTCCAGGGAGGCCCAAGCCAGGAACTCCTGCCTGAGCAAATTAAGAAAGGTCTATGGTAGCATTTAACCCTGGCTTCCAGCAGGAGTGCTTTTCAAAAGTACAGGTAGTTGGGCCCCACTCCAAACCATTTAAGTCACAATTCCTGGGGGTGAGATAAGATGGAGATCTGTGATCTTCATCAGATTCACAGAGATAGGACCCACAAAGTCTGAAGCACCAATAACAATTATGCCATTTGGTGAGATGGGCCAGACCAAGGACTAAGGCCTCAGCACAGTTTTTCCACTAAAACCACCTCCCCAGGGCAGGCTACTCCCTTCCCCTCCTTCAGAATTTTAAGCCCCAAGGAACAGATCTCAGCTTTGTTGGGATACTGCAGGCAGGCAGAGCAGCAGAAGGCAGCAGTCTGTGCCTTTGGGATCAGCCCTACCTTCATCCTCCTCTGCCAGAGGGGATCCTAGGGCCAATCTTGGTGTATTTCCACCAAAAATCCTAACCCAGCCTCCCAGGACTCCTAGGGCCTGTTCCTTCAGCCCCCAACACTGAGGCTCACACTCTTTTTCACTCTAGCTGAGGAAGGCCACCCACTGGTTAAGGGCCTGAAGAGAAGCTGGGCTTCAGGGCCTCGGCCCTGTCCAGGGTCCTGACTCATGGTTGGAGCACTTTTTTCTGCCCCGGGGCACTACATTCTGGTGCAGAGGGTGTCCCTGGATTGGCACCCTCAGGGTGCCCTGGGAAGGACGGGCCTTGGTAGGTCATCACAGAGGCAGCCCCTCCAGTCTTGCCTAAACCCAACCCCAGCTTTTTCCATAGCTGTTGGCTTCACTATGTGCTAGTGTTGCTGCTAAGTACTCCTGGGCCGCAAGCCCCTTACCCCATCACTATCCACGTTCAGAGATGAGAAGACAAGTGGACCATGTAGCCACCAGGGAGGAGCCTCCTGCACCACTCAAATCAATTTGCAAACATCCTGGCTGGGAACTTGGGCCAGAATGGAGCAGACTGTGTGACCAGCCTGACAAACACCCTACAGGCTTCTTACTGCAGGCGGGGTGGGGTGGGGAGGGGCGAGGGACAGGGCAGATGGGGCTCCCAGATCCCGTCCCATCAGGGGGTCCAAAGCCCTGAGCCTCCAGGCCCAGCAGACTAGAAAGGCCCTTCTCTCCAACCCATTCACAGAAAGAGAAAGGAATAGCCCAGCGAGATTTAGTGCAAATGTTCTCTCTGCCGCCAAATCCTCGCTTTCATCTCCGCCTTCTCATGAGCCAAATAATTTGGAAGCTTTCATTGACGGTTTCCTCTGCCCCACGATAGCTTGGAATTTATGGCAGCTATGGCTCAGCCTCCTCACTTAGGGGACAAGGGAAACCTCTCAGGCTGCTCTCCAGCCTGCTATGGGAGGAAAAGCTTGTCCTTGGCGACAGTTCAAGGCGGGGAAGACTTCCTCAGTACTCCTGTAGCCCAGGACTTGAGGGCGAGCGTCCCCAGTCAGGCCTCACAGCCTCCCGAGAGGCTCCTGTGCTGGAACCCAGGGCCGCCCATAGCCCAGTCCCCAGCAGGGCTGGGCACTCACACCCTTACAATGGCTTGATTCTATTTTTAGGTGGGGAAAGGTTCAAAGGCTCTGAGCTGGAAAACACAAGAGGCAGGGGAATTTTCAGCCCCATGCAAATACTTTGCTAACACCTGTTTCCTCCCAGGCCCCAGCCTATCCTGGGTGTAGATGGTAGCCCGGCCCCTGGGATCTCTGCCCCTCCTCCCACAGGTGCTTTCAGGGATCAGAGCAGGGGGAATGAGGGGGTGGGGTGGGGCAAGGAGCCAGGCCCTAGAAGCTCCCAGAACTTCTCCACCTTTCTCCAACTCGAATAACCACAAAAAGCAGAGGGCAGGTTCCTCTTTTCCAAAATGGCCAAGACAATTGCTGCCTCCCAAGACCAGGAAGACACATAAAGGTGGTTATTGTTTTACTAATTCAACTGCAACAATTGAGGAGCCTCTATAGATCTCAAGATGGGGGTGGGTGGGAAAGGAGAGGGGGGATGGTAGGGTGGGGGGGTGGTCCCAGGGGCTCCTAGCACCTACTTCCCAGTGCACCTGGGCACATCCCACTGAGCAGGGCTAGTCCAGGAGGGCACTAAGAGCCTCCCATGCCCAGCTTCCAGCTTCCGTTCCAGTCCTAACTGCATTCCTGGGGACATCTCCTTCCATCTCCACCCCTCCTCCAAGGGGCAAGGGAGGACAATAGGTTGGGGGATGGGGGTAGGAGGCATCAGGTCTTAAAGGTTCCCCGCCTCCCACAAAGGAAGAGTCTTAGGCTCAGCCACCTCCTGGAGGAGGCGGGGAGTCTTTTTTCAAATGCAGAATTCTGTGGAAGAACCCCTAGGGGCTGGCTAATGACAGCAGCACCAAGATTGCCCCTGTGGTGAGGGCAGGGAGAGGAGAGCCCCAGACTGAGAACACAAGTACCCTCCCCTACCCCAAGCCAAGGGCTCAGCCCAAGAACTCTGGGCCTTCCCACCCTGGGCACTATTGGCCCCAAAAACTTCAAGTCTTGGCTATATAACCTTGGGATCCTCAGTTTGCTTATTGTAGCAGGACTGAGGACTCTGGGCCACTTTTAAGAATTAAAAAACCGAAGTGTCCAGCCCAGTGCCTGGCTACCCTGTAGGCTGCAGTGCAATGTCTCTCCGGAGGTCTAGATTCAAATCCCCCTTCTTAGATATTCGGTGCTCTTGCAGCCTCATCTGTGCTCAGGGAAAGGTGCTGAAGACCTAAGAGGGAGCAATGAGACCCTAGGGTGTGATTTTTTTCAGAGGCTGCAGGAAGCTGGACGCCAATGTCCATTCATCAGCCCAACCCCAATGCTCTTCTCCACAGCTCCAGGAGCCAAATACCTCTACCTGCCACAGGAGACATCCCAGGTCGAGGTAAGGAAGGATTAAAATGCACACACATGTGAATCAGGCATAATAAGGAGCAGATAACTGGGTGACTCTGAGGACCCCATCCTTCGCCCCTACATCAGCAATCCTGACAGTGCAGTAAGAAGCAGTGGCATGTGATACACTTTAAAGACTCAGCCTTTAAAGGCTCGGGCTTTAAAGTGTATCACATGCCACTGCTTCTTACTGCACTGTCTCCACCAAGCTCTAAGCCACCCTCGTTTGTCTCCTGA
>NW_006443124.1:9629147-9635312 GCF_000325575.1 Pteropus alecto
TCTTTAAAGTGTATCACATGCCACTGCTTCTTACTGCACTGTCTCCACCAAGCTCTAAGCCACCATCGTTTGTCTCCTGATCAACTGCAAAAGAATCTTTCCTGCTTCTGCCCTTGTCCCCCATATTCCCGTCTTCTCCTCACAGTAGCCACTGGGACCTTTCATTAAAACATCAGACTATGTCATTATCCTGCTTATAATCCTGGAAAGAAACTTCTAGTCCAGGTCAATAGGGACATCTTTACAACAACCTACAAGGCTAAGAGAGCGACACCCCCTCTCCCCTCCCATCAATTCCACTTAGCAACACCGGCCTCACTTGGCAATGACTGTGCCCTTTGCCAGGAGTGCTCTTCCCCCACACATCTGCAAGGCTCACTCTCCCTCATTCGCCCCAGGTCTCTGCTCCTGTCACCTCCCCACCTCTGCTTCATCTTCCTCCAGGACACTTGCACAACTCACCTCTGAGGGCTTCTTTTCGTTCTGCCGGGGCCAGCCCGACTTGGTGTTGCTGGGCAGTTTGGAGCATCTTGAGGCAGATGTAGTGTGACCTACAGAGAGAACACAGCTCATTAGCAGCTCTTGCAAGGCCAGGAACACCATCCACCTGCGTTCCAAGGACAGGAAGCCTGTAAGGAAAGCTCTAGCTTGAATGTTCAGGAGGTGAACACCTCTGTGAGCACCTGGTGAACTGTCCCTGCTCTGGGCCTTTCAAATGATGAGTGGAGACATGATGCCTCCTCCACTCATCAACTAGAAGGGGCTTGGAAAATAAAAGGCGGTGACTAGGACTAATCATTAGCTTCCTGTGTGACCCATGACAAATCCTCTGCACTCTCTGGTCCTCTGCTTCCTCCTTGGCGTGATGCCAAATGGGTAGACAGAGGTAGGACAGGGCAGCTGGAATAGTAGTGCTCTAAAGCAGACCCATGGACCGGGCTTGAGCCTGGCTCAGCCACTTAACTGCTCGTCACCCGGCCAAACGACTTAATCTCTCTGAGCCTCAGTTTGCTCTTCTATAAAATGGAGGTAAGAGAATAACTATCTTCAAAGGGTTACTGTGAGAATTAGATATCATACCTGTAAAGTCTTAGCATAGTCCCTGGCACACGGTGCTGCCTTAATAAACATTAGCAATTATTATGAGGGTCTAAGCCCTTACTGGACAACAAGGCTGTGGCTTCCAGCCCTATGGGTCAAAGGAGCAGCAGTCATAGGTGGGCACAGTGGAGGAAAGGTGGAGAAGGAGCATGCTACAGCCTGGCCCAACTCCGAGGCAGCTACAGGGCTCAGCTGCCCAGACACCCACCCCTGCAGGTGCTCCGCCCTCAAGGGTTCCTTTGCCTGTAATAAAGTTAGAAGTAGAGGATGCGGTTCTTTTTGGCTGTGCTGAGCCAGGCCACAGGCAGCGTGGTTGTAGCCACAGAGCGCCTGACGCTGTGATCTCTTGCCGCAGGCAGGAAGGACTGACTGGCCAGGTTAGACGCCAGAGCCAAGCGGAGCAAACAGACCCCAAAGGACACACATGAGACCTGGAGGAGAAGGGACTGGGACCTGACCCCCACCATTCTAGTTCATCTGCCTCAGGTTCTGGGGGGTGGGTTGCAAAACTCTGGGAGCTCTAGGAGGCCTTGGAGATCTCCCTAATCCCAGGTGCTCACCACATATGTGAACAAACCAAGGTCTAGAGTTGTAGAACTCCAGGCCCAGCCTCCTTGGCAGTATGGCCTCTTCCTTAGCCTGGGCTTCCACCGGGATATACCACAAATGAGGAGGGATACTCCTGGCAGTGTGTCTCTCCCACAGGGCAGAATGGAATTCCTTACTCCAACTGGCTGATACAGGCCCAGGTTCCTAGGGCAGCTGAGAAGAGCTGCCTTCTGCTACTACAGAAAAGCTCTCAGAAAAGGCTCTCTAAACTCCATTTCCTCCTTGACAATGTCCCCCACCCCCTAGACATCCAAATGACACCCCCAGCCCATACATAAGTCTACCTCTGAGATTCTATTAGCAAGATCCCATGAAGGGCAGACTCCAATAATATCTTCAGCAAATATTTACTGAACACCTATTATGTGCCTGATCTAGCTGGAGATAAGGCAGTGAATAAGACATAACCCTTCTATCAAGGAGCTTACCAGTGGTTAGGAATGATACTTATCAGGTAATTACAATAGTGACAGGTTTTCTATTGGCTGGGGACGTCCTATAAGGCTCTGACACAACAGTAGGGCCACAAGGACAGGAACCTAAGAGCCACGTATGTAAAGGCTCAGAGGGGAGCTGAGACCTGGAGGGAAAAGGGGAGTAAAGTAAGGAGGACAGCAAGACCCTGGAGGCCAGGGTGGTGTGGGGACTCTCTTAGGAGCAGAGGGATCTGATCTAGCTCACGCTTTTGTCAACACTGAGACCATGGGGCAGCCTTCCCCACTCTGGGCCTGAGGGCCCAGTGATGACTCAAATGCTTTCCCTGTAGGAACCCAAATGGAAGGTCTTACTGTCAGTGGTGTCGGAGTTGTCGCTGCTGATGGAGTATTTTCGCCTCTTCTCTTCCATCTGCAACAAAAGGCAGGTCCCATTACACTCACAGGCGGAATGGGAAATCTTCAATCTCTCTTAAAATCACCAGTACCTACCTCCCCACACCCGCCTGAAGCAGAAGAATGAGAACAAGGCCCTGCCCCAGGCTTCTCCTCAGCCAGCCCCACCCCCTCTCCACCCACCCTAGGGAGGAATGGGGTTGGGGGAGAGGAGGCTGCATCTCCTATCTCCTGAGCCCAGAGTCTCAGAGGAGCAGGAGTCTAAGACAGAGAGGGAGGGCAGCAGGGTCGGGGGTGGTCAAAAGCCCAGACTGAACAGTAACTAGGAGGGCAGCAGGGTGGGGGGTGGTCAAAAGCCCAGACTGAACAGTAACTAGTAACCTTCCCCAGCTTCCACTTGAGGAAACTCAGGCCCATCAGAGAATCCACTCCCACTCAGTTGCAATGGGTGCCCTGCTGGGTGCCTGAGGTGGGGAAGGCAGAGGAAACAAGATTGATTTTTCCAGTAGGACCATGCTATCTGGTTTAAAGGACAAGCCAGCAAGAACAGCACTGAGGACACATCTGAGAGGAGTGGCTAGAAGAGTGTGGAAATGGGGGTGGGGGCAGGGAGGCTCCAAGCTGGGTCCCATTGATACACCAGGCCCAGGGATACTGGATCTGGGCTGGGCTCCCTCCCGCTCCCAGTGCCCTTCTCCAGAGAATACTACAAATCCACTTTATCTCGACTGCAGTATTTAACTTTAAGGTAAGAAGGGCAGCTCTCCCACGCTGAGCTGCTTCCTCCACCCATACCATCTCCGCTGTCTCCTGTTTCCTAACAACCTGGTGAGTTGTGAGCTATTAGCTTCACTTACTGGGGAGGCTCAGTGCCTTGTCCTGCTAGTAACTGGCTGAACTGGGATTTGAATCCACGTGGGCTGATCCCTGAGCCCACGCTGAGCTGCCTTTGTGCCTTTGTCAGCTCCTGCCTGTTGGAAGTGCTTTCCTACCCACTAGTGCCTCTAATCCTGCAGAGTGTCCAGGGTGGCAGAGCCTGTTCTTGTCCCCACTTGGAGGGGAGAATACTGAGTGGCTTGTTAATACGCCCTGGGTCTCGCAGCTCGTCGGAGGCTGAGTCCTAAGGTGAGAACAGATCTGGGGCTCGGGGCCCAGAGCGCTTTCCACCATGTTCCTATTAGTCTGGACTCTGAGTTGCCTCACTACCCGTAGCAAAAGACAAGAAGCCAGTGTCAACAGAAAGAAAGCCCTGTTGCCCAGCCCTGCTGCAGGCCAGCCAGGCTCCCCACCCTGCCTGGGATCCTACCTGCCATGTCACCACCCCGAGTCTGCCCACGCCAGGCCTGGGGTTCCCCTTCTCCTACTGTGGCCCAGAGAGACCAGGGAGCATTAGGCAGGGCGTGACTATCCAGACCTCTGAGTTGACCAGGGGGTCCCGCCTGCCTTGGACTTGACCTCAGCTAGGAGCTTCTCTCCACCCCAGTGTTCCCCAACAGCAGGATCAGGATGACAGGAAGGTTCATTGAGGCTGCTTGTTGCCCAGCTCCAAAGGTACGTGGACAAGTGCTCTGCAGAGGGTGTGGAGGTACAGAGAGACTCCTGGTGGTGTGAGCAGCATGGATGGCAGGCAGGGAGGCTGGAACAACAGGACTAAAATTACTAAGCACTCACTGCAGCAGGGGAGGAGGATGTCCTGGTACACAGGGACTTCATTAAACCCTCAGAACAAACAGAACTTCGATGCCAGTGACCATGACAGTTGCTTCCCTTTTGCAGATAAAAACGAAGCTGAGAGCTTAAGTGACTTGCCCCAGACTAGTGCTTGTAGCAAATCTGGCTCAGGAGACCACACTCTTGACCTTTAGACCTCCCTGCCACTGTGCAGCAGAGTGCAATCAGCGGCCCAGGTCGTAGAACAAACGGGGCAATAATGCTCCACTACCCACAGCAGCCCATCCTCACTGTCATCTGGGGTCTGAGAGTGTCCAAGGTGACTTCAACAGAACCCTGACTATAGCCCACATCTTGCCAACCCAGCCCTGCCACGGGTAGGGTAAGAGGAGGGGAGAGGTACTATAAATTCACCCAGCTAATTTCTCCTGCAATGGGCTGTCCAGGAATTGCATTTCTGTTCATTTCCTGCAAAGCAGGCACCTCCAAGCCAGGCTCTCCCATAGCATAAAAGCAGGAGCTCTCGATTCAGGGGTACTGGCTTCAAAGCCTAGCTCCACCCCTCACTAGATCAGAGACCACGGGAAAGACACACCTCCCAGAGAAGGCCAACTGGACCTGAATTTTTACATAAATCTCCTGAACTTAAAATATTGGCAAATGACTCAGAATTTTTAAAACACTTTGAGAGGGCCAAACTAAACACATCTCTGGGCCAGAATCAGCTGGTGAGAATAAATGAGAGCAGCGTAAAGCCCTTAGCCCAGTGGTTTGCTCTCCACATAGGTGCCAGTTAATACCTTTGGGCCAGGTAGTGAGTCTTTCTACCAGCACCTACCTGAAAGGCTCCTCAGAGGGAGCTGTGACAATGTATAGTAAGGAAGGGCCTCTACAACAGGATCCCTGACTGCTGCCACCTGTCTCATAATGCTCTTTCCTGCTGCCCAGGACCAGTGATCAGCCAGCATGAAGACCTGCACCCTACCCTCAGCCAGCTCCCTGTCCAACCTGCCCTCCATGGAACAGCGCAGAGTCCTCCTGGGCAGGGTGTTATTAAGAGAACAGATTTTGTGGTGGCTTAATTAGAATAATAACTAGGCTTCAGAGGGAAGTCACTGTTTTGTGAGTGAATCTTCTTTCCTTTGAACTAAGTCTGTTCCAAGGGCCTCCCTGCCTCCGGTGAGCCTCCACCATCAGTGGCTAATGGAGGCCCAGATGATGCCTGGGCTTTCTTGTGGGACAACCCTTCACCTCACGAATGCCCCTCTCCACCCCAGCAAGAAGGACAGGGAGGACTCCACTAGAGCTGAAATCCAGGGCTGCAAACGCAGGTGGGGGCTGTGGGCGCTGAGACTTGATCTTAGCCTCTGGGTTTTCCTTCTCCCCTGGCCCCTCTAATCTCTCCCAAAGCAAGATCTGTTCTGTGAAAATCCCTTAGTGTCACAAGGCACTTGCTTTTGGGGACAGAAAGTGCTCCGGAAACCTTTCCTACAAAGGAGACTCTAGGAAAGAAAGGGTCCACTTTTCTTTCCATTTCTACCTCCCACACCATCCCCAGCATGGACACACTGATAGGAATCTCTCCTTTGCAGTGTGGGTATCATAGGGTCTCCTCAGTGCAGCAGCAGCCTACGGCCTCTCTGTGCATCCTCTATCTACCCCGCAGCCAACCCTTGGCTAGTCCAGTGGGCTCTCTCTCCAAAATATACCATGAATCCACCCCCTTTACTCCATTTCTACTTATACACACTAGTCCGAGCCAGTCTCGTCTTGCCTGACTCCTCATTTATCGCCCAGCTTCTACTGTCGTTCTCCCATAATCCAGGATCCACAGAGCAGCCAGAATTATCTTTAAAAAGTATAAATCAGACCATGTCATGCCCGTTTAAAATCTTTTAAACGCTTCCCTACTGGCCAAAGGACAAAACTCAAGCCCCTGATCACAAGACCCTAC
>NW_006443124.1:9635327-9641050 GCF_000325575.1 Pteropus alecto
CGAGCTGGCCCGCCTACCTCGACAAGTCCACATGGACCACTACCCCTTCCCCAGCACTTTCCAGCCACACAGTCCCCCTTTCATTTCCTGCAACAAGCTTAATAATCCATGCCTCAAGATCTATGCACAGGCTGTGCTCTCTACCTATAATGGTTGACGCAGTCTATGCATGTCCAACATTTTATCTTTAGCTTAAATGTCAGAGGTCTATGCTGAGGGCCTCATCTAAAGAAAGCTCACCACCCTGTTATTCAACGTCTTCACAGCATCCATCATAATTTGTGTTTGTTGATCTACTTGTTGAATATCCTTCTCCTCCAGAATGTAAGTTCCATGAGAGTAAGTCTGTCTGGATCCCTGCTGGAGTCCCGATGGCCCTCCTCACGTTGTACGCAGCGCATAATAGCGAGTGTATTCTTGCCCCCTCCCTCTAGAAGTGTGGAGACCACACAGCCCAGCTGGCCTGCCTGTAGCTTGCAGGAACAAACACCCCAGCCCAAGATTTCATCCTGTTTTCACAGCCCCCTTCCCCATCTTAACCTCACACATTTTCCAAGAGGCTTTATTTGGTTGGGCTCCTGGCTAATGATCAATGTCAACTCAGTAATAGGGCAGCAATTTGATGGCAGATGTTTTCTTGGCAGCACTAGTCATTGGTCTTAGTGGGGGCCTCGGATCTGGACTTGAAACACCAATGCCCAATGCCAGCCCCCTTTAAAGACCTTTCTGCAAATAAACTCAAATAAACACCCTGGGCCTCCATTAACGCCCTTCCAGCTGACCCTGGGAACAGTGGGCCTTTCAGGCCTGCTACGACAGCCGCTCCCTGGGCAGTTAAAATGCCCCAACCTGGCCTCCGGACTCTCCTCTCTGGGGCCACCAGGCCTGCCCTGACCGCCACCATACACAGCAGGATTTCGTCTTCCTCTTTAAAAAAGGGGGTGGGGGAAGCTTTCAAGCAGGCAATTTACCATTCCAGACACAATCTTTCAAAGAGAAACAAAAACTCTCCCTGTCTGAGGCAGACCACTAAGGCGTGTGTGTAATAAGATGCTAATACAATTTAATGATATTTCGGCTGGAAAACCTGTCCTCAGAGCCTCCTTGTGTCGGGAAGGCCAGACATTCAGAAAACAAGAACTGCACACTCTTAAATGTCTTTAAACGGGGGTCAGAGCCCCACTCTTTACTATCTCTCATTAACTTTAATGCCTTCTCGGGGACAATAATTGCCATTACAAGAATGATTTTGTACACACAGATCCTCAAACTTGCTTCTCCAAGCACAGGGAAGCCTGCACTCTCCTCTGACATCCATCACTGCCCACCTGCAATGCCAAGTGTCCCAGAGTGCACCCAGCTCCCTTAGGAGATGCTGCCCACACCCACCCTCCAGACCCAATTCTGGGGACACACCAAGGGGATCCTGGGAGAATGAAAGGGGCTTTGTCTACTTTGTCCTTCAGTACCTCTCATCCTACTCTCCACCTCAGAGATGGCAGAGCTCAATCCGCTTGATCCCACAGATGGCTGCCCATTGGCAACTGCAGGATCCTTCTGATCCCTTCTTCAGAGAAGGGAGCTAGCTCTTCAGCCTAGCCTAAAGGGGAGAGATCAAAGTTCAAAGCTACATTTGGGCTCTCTCCAGATCATTAATATTAACAGTAAGAATGACTTATACTAATCAAGTGCTTACTACCACATGCCTGGCTTTGGGTTTAATCTTCTTTGTGCAATATGGCTTAATTCATACACCCACCATTTGGTAGGTTCTGTTACTAACTCTACTTGTAGATGAAGAAACTGAGACACAGGATAACTGTCACGACTGGGGACTGCATAACCAGCATCCAAACCTCAGCTCCAGATAGTGTACCCCATCCCACCGGGCTACAACACACAGGCCTACAACTCAGGTGTGGCTGGGGCACTCTAGATTCCTGTGGGTTGTCTGAGAACCTTCCTAGGTTCCTAAGCTTTGATCACATGGTAAGGATCCTGTGTGGAGGACGGGAAAGCCAGGGGTACCCCCCACACACCTCGCACTGCTGACATGGCCTCCCCTTGGACAATCTAAAGGGAGAACTTGAAGCCCACAAAAAGCCTGCTGGATGAGCTGTGAAGAATTTGGACTGGAAGCCTCTGACCTGGATCTTGGGTATAGGACAACTAGCTCCCCGTTAACCACAACACCCTGCCCTCAACTTCAAGGACATGGAAGTCAGTGTCAAAAGCCTAACCTCAAGAATCAGGTGCACCTGGGGGCTGGGGACCAGCAGTCTCACCTCACCTGTCAATGAAAACTAAGTGAAGATTTCTGACAGCCTCTTGGATCAGTATTACTGGCCGTTTAGCCAGGCAATTTAGGAAAAAGAAAAGCATGTTGGATGGGAAATGTTCTGGAAACATTTGCTGCATCCTGAGCCCAAACAACTTTATCCTTAAACACTTCATCTCCAAAAGTGTTGGGGAGACCCCTAGCCAAATAGTTTCAAATCCAACATTCACTGCAAGTCCTGCTGCCTGGGGCAAGGACTTCCCTCTGTGAAGCATTTGCTGTGGAACCAAATGCTTTTCCACTCTAAACAACAGCCAACAGCACTTGGGACAACTGAGAGGGCTCCAGATCAAACAAACATCCCTTTTTTTTCTACCATGCAAACTTTCTCAATAAATTATTCCCCCACTTCGGATCAAAGCCTGTTTTTGCAGCCTGTGACCTAAAAAGCAAATAGCATCTCTTAAACATGAAAGCCCTCCTCCCTGCCTGGGTAGGCTTTATTACTCATTCCTTCCCCTTACAGTTATTCTGTTGTTATTTCCCTCCTCTGCTTGTTAGATGGTTCTGCGAGTTCCAACCCGCTCCAGGAAGATAGGACAGGAGGGATGGTGCATTCGCTTGGGGCCTTACGGTGAGAGAGGAAGTCAGGGTAGGGGAGAAGTCAGCACCCTGGGAACCCAGGAAACAGGGCCAGACTCGGTTGGCAGCTCCCTGCCCGGCCCTTTTGCCAAATGTCCTACTGGGAATTTTACCAGTGAAGGGAGTTAATGCCACCCTGGGAGGAGGGGCCAGACGTCCCTACCACCACTAGGGCCCAGGACGCAGTCTGCAAACAGAACCGTAAAGGAGACCTCCTGACAGCCTGTCTGGGCTCAAAGCTCAGGGCTCCTCTCCTTCCAACAAAGGCAAGGCAGCAGGTCAGCCATGCCCACTCAGCCCCTTCCCATCCCCCTTGGCAATGCAGAGTGCAAACAGGATGCGTCCTGATGACCCCCTGCAACTCAGCCCCTGGATGAAACTTTGTCTCGGAACCCTGCAGTAAATGAGCGGGGATTGTTGCTAAATGCAAAGGCTAGGTTTGCAAATCTGCAGACGGAGTTGCCAACTGCAGCCTGCTCTTGGCATCGGGCAAAGAGAAACATGGCCCTTCCCGCCCCCACCAGCCCTGAGCACGAGACTTGCGGCGAAGGTGGTAAAAAAAAAAAGTCAAGTGCCCCGGCGGGCAGCACAGGCTGTGGAGATTGGGTTGGAGGTGGTGGGGGGCGGGGGCAGGAGTTGGTGGCACGCGCCTCCAGCCTGCCCCTGGAGGTAGTCCGCGGGACGGCAAGCTGGAGGCGCGCCGGCGTGATTCCGACCGCAGGAGCCGGGAGGAGGAGCCGGAGGTGGCTGCGGGGGGCTCCGGCCCAGGCGAAGGAAGGGCAAGAGGCGGTTCGGGCCGGGGGTGGTGCCGGGAGGTGGACTAGACGCCCAGGGTGGGGGAAGGAGGGTGGGTGATGCGGGTGAGGGCGGCGGAGCGCCTTGGGGGGTGAGCAGCTCTGTGTGCTGGGGAAAAGGGTTCGTGGGGGGGGTTGGGGGGGTTCCTGGGCCTCTGGAAGCTACAGTGAAACCTTCCTGCCTGTCTCGCAGGCATCCCCATCTTCTGACATAACAACTACTGATTACCAAGCTAACCCCTCTCATTCCTTGGCCTGGAGAAGAGGGTGTCTCAGCGCCCAGGGATAGGCGGGAAGGGACCGGAGGGAGCCACAAGTCTGCACACAGGCAGGGAGGAGGCAGGCGGGAGCCGCTCCGCAGGCGCAGGAGAGTGGGTGGGAAGGAGGGAGGGAGAGAAGGAGGAAGAGGGAGGAAGGAGGTGAGGCCGGGAAGATGCCACTGCCGGGGGCGGGGCCGGGCCGGGGATCCGGGAGAGGGACTGCAGCGGCGTTTGGTGGGGGCGGGGGCTGCACTGTCACTCATTTGGGGGTCAGGTGTGTAAGTCCCAGGCTGGGGCCGCCACTTGCCTACGTCTTCCCGGTACTACCCAGGGCGTAGGGGCGGAGAAGGAGGGCCGGGGACTGCAGAACCATCCCCGGAGCGGGACACGAACCGGCTGAGTTGGGAGAAGGTAAACAAGGGCCACGCCCCCTGCCGTCGCCCCGCGGGCGCGCACCCGCCGCTCCGGCCGCCGCCGGTACATTTCCACTCTCTCAGCGCTTCTCCCCCGCTGGACTCCCGCGCAGCCTTGGAGGGGGGAGCAGCCCCCGACCCCAGCCCGCACCTCCCCCGCACCGGGCTGCGCACCCTCAATACTCACCTGGAAAGGGCGTCCCCCACCCCTCCAAAAAAACTGTTTAATTTGTGCAGAGCCTCCGCGCCCGGGAGCTGAACATGCTGCCCCCGCGTGCAGCGCCCGCGTGCAGCTAGCAGGGAGAGGGGGCGACTGGGCGGAGGCGGTGGCCCCCGGAAGGTGTCTAGGACCGGGGCCGCCTGCACGTGAGCCTAGTGCGGGGTCATGTGCACCGGCTCAGCCCGGTTCGGCGCCCGGACGTGCTGCGTATCAACAAAATGAAACTCGGGGTGACAGGAGGGTAGTTAGCTCCAGGTCCTCGAAACCCCCGTCCCCGGCCGCGCGATCTCCCCTCTGCACCGATCTCCCGCCGCAGTCCCTCCGCCCCGCTGGAGCCCGCGGGGCAAGTTGCAGCCCCGGTGCGCCCCCGCCCTCTCGCACCCCCTCGCCGGCCCGGGGGCGCTTTGCCGCAGTCATTAATAAAGAAGGTCGCCAAGCTCACCCTTCCAAAAGTTGTTGTTGCATGCGCCCCTCTCAGCCTCCCCGCAATGTACTCTTTAAAACACGACTGACCAACATGCGCAATCTCTCTCCCCGGTGCTGTGCATCCCCCCTCCCCCCCGCGCGCTGGCTTCCTAGAACAGGCAGCCAGCAGGAGAGAGAGGGAGCGAGTGAGCAAGAGAGCGAGCGAGGGAGCGAGGAGCGCTGGTAGATCTGTTGCAAAAACACAAAATAACGCCGTGGAGATGCGCAGGGCCCATCGCCGGGGGCTGGATCTTACCTTGCTCCGCGGTGCCCTTCCGAGGGGCGCTGCCCTCGGCTACGCGCCGCGGCAGGGGCCGGCGCGGGAAGGATGCTCCCGAAATCCGGAGCTCCTGGGGCCGGCGCGGGCGGGCAGGGGGCGCGCATCCATCCGGGGTCGCGGCGAGGGAGGCGACGGGCCCCGCGGCGTCCCCAGCCCCGCACCCCAGCCGGGGAAGGTCAGCTCACCGGATCCGAGCCCTTGCCGTTAGGAGTGGGCGCAAAGTAACTCCATGGACGCTACTCACCCTCCCCAAAATATAGCCTCCAACTGCGATGGCCGCGGTCGGCACCATTCACCAACCCCCCTGTGTATGTTTCTGTTTCTTTTTAAACCAAGACTTCCTTGTGATCTCTTCAGAAAAAAAAAATGTG
>NW_006443124.1:9641237-9667722 GCF_000325575.1 Pteropus alecto
CTGCCCTGCTGGCCGCCCGCCTGCCTGCACCTCCAGCCTGGACTCCCCACGGGCTCTGGGGCGCCCCTAGCCCGCCCTGTCCCCAGGGCCGGGCCAGAGCGGCGGCTGCGCCCGTACAAGTCCCATCAGGTCTGCTCACACTTCACACACACACACACACATACCCCGCCCCTCCACTCTCTCACTCACACTTTCTGCTCACACCCCGCCCCCTTCGCGCCCCAGACCCGGGCGGCGCCCCCCGCAACCTTAAAAAAAAAAAAAAAAAGGCTTATACTTAAAAAAGTCTTTTGGCGCCATATTAATGACGTACTTAAAATTTGCCATTTCTCCCTGCGTCAAAAAGACGTTTCTTTGCAAATAACAGCCTGAAGGCGACACTCGCGGAGGGAAACGAGGTTTGCACTAAGCAACCCGCCTCCCCAGGCTCTGGCGCTGGAAGACCCTTGCCCTAGGCCCTGCTCCTGAATCGCTGGTTTAAAAATGCGAATCGAATAAATCGCGTGGCGTTTTACAGCGCCAGAAGTGAGCAGAAAGTGCTGGCAGGACCGTAGGGGAGGGGCGCGCGAGAGTCAGGGGGAGGGGGCGCGGCCCTCCTCCCCCACCCACAGCAGATGGAACGTAATATCCCGGGCGGGGGAAACTTGAAATTGTGGGCGACCTGAAGAAAGGAAGGGCGGTCCGTAGAGAGGGTCCCTTTCGGGTTCGTCGCCCCCTCCCCCCGCCCGGGTGCCTCTTGGCACCTAGCTCTGCCCCGCATTTCCGGGGGCTTGGGAACGCAGTGATGGGTGGGTGGCTGGCTGCACGTTTTGGCCCCAGTTGGAGTTTGCCCCGGGGTATCCCCTTCCCCTTGCTTGCCCTTCCCACTCTCCCTAAAGGGTTAAAAACCGAGGGGCAACTTCCAAGGGCTGGTACTTGGCGAGGAAGCGGGGCGCCCCTCTCCCCACCCTTCGCCTCCTCGCCCCTCCTCCTCCGGCTCCACTTCCCGACTTGACCTTGTGGTGCACAAACAGTGCGCTCGGATCCTCGCAGTTTCTGGAAGAAGAGCTTGCGCTCGCCAGGCAGGCGGACTGTGGGGCGGCTCGCGGGCGGTGGCGGGGCCTTGGGTCCGTTCCCGGAGCCGCGGGCCACACCCACTCAACTCGTTGCGCCCGCCGCGCTCACCTTCTCTCGAGGAAGGAGTAGGGCTGGTCTCCTGGATGGGGAGGAGTGAGGGGCAAGCTGCTGCTTTCTCCGGATGCTCCCAGCTGGGGAGGGGGGTGGTCTAGTCTCAGGCAGGATTTGGGGGGCGGGGGGAGGGGACCTGGTAGCCTGGCCCAATATCCCCAAATCACCGTTGCCAACTTTTTCTTCCCCCTCCCTTTCGGTTTCCTCTCAAAAATGATAGAATAATTTTTTAAGCTCACCTTTGGCTTTGGAGGCACATGGGTGAGTTGTGAACATAGATAGGAACCGCCTTCCCTCTCCAAGACTGAAGGTTGTTTGTTCTTTCTTTTCTTTCCACCCAGTTCCGTGGAAAGATAAATATTCAATTTACATAAGATGACATTTATGTGACAATTAAGATTCCCCAATGGAATGTTGTGAACACATTTACTTATAGGAGAAATAAATTAATAATAAACAAACAAATAATAACAGCACAAATCTTCCGACAGGGTGGCTTGTCTATATAACAAAGAGGGAGATGATGGATGCTGAAATAAGCACTTTTTGCAACAAGAAAAAAGTAGCTCAAAAGGGAATCAGTGCAACATTTCTCTTCCCTGGCCTTCATTCACAAAGTCTGGGGAGGCTTGTCTAGCAAGATCGAGTGGCTGGGTATCACCTACCAGTGAGACCTGGTTCTAGCTCTCAGTGGTCAGTTGGTAGGATTTGCCCAAGCCTAAGCTTGGTGCCTGGAGACAGATGTGGCAGTCTGTGAGCATGCAACAAAATGGTTAAATATCTGGCCCTGCAATTCAGAAGCTCCTTGATGTGGGCAAGTGAATTCATCTCTCTGGTTCTTTTTCTCCTGTAGAATGGGGTGATGGCACGGAACCTGAGGCCATGTCTGTACATACACATACACATATGTATACATATACATGTTATGTGTATAAAGCAGGGTCTGGCTCATAGTGTAGCTCACATTAGCACTTTCACTGGTGCTTATATTTTGGAAGGGTGAATGTGCTCTCTGAAAGCTCTGAACACTGAAAAACTTGGAGGTGGAGTGATTTCTGTCTTACCCTCTATGAGGAGATATACATGATCTCCCAGTGTGGGCAAAAAGGAAAGCCAGAAGAAAAATCTGTGGCAATTGGTGGGCTTCATAGTCAAGATACAAACAGCAGTCTAGACACACATCTTAGGTAGGAGTGAAGGCACCAATTACAGTGGCACACAGTCCAAGGGGACTGCTCTGATTAGGTCTAGTTGCAGAAGGTTTACATGCAAGAGAGGACTGGACAGGCTCCCCGTAGCCATCAGGATCCCATGAACCTTGGCAAGCAGTTAAAAATGACCTAGAGAGATGGAAGAGGGAGGGGATGACCATTTATAGAGCGCCTGCTCTGTGCTGTGCACTATGCAGGGCCATCCCATTTCATCTCCACAAAAACCCATCTTACCTATTCAAAAAGGTTTAGTAACTTACCAACAGCTACACAGCTAGCAAGTGGTTGCAGAATTGGCACCTAGTCCAGCTGACCTTGAAGTCGATGTGTTTTCTATTTTACGACATTGCCAGAAATAAAAAGTATTAGTATTATTGGTTTGATTGAGGATAGGAGCCTGACTGCTATATCGGCAAGGAAGAATTTTATAAGAGGTGATTCCCTGAGTTCGGGTATAATCCAGGTTCCCTAAAGAGTCCTTGGAAGATACTTCTTGTTTAGTATTGGAAGCTCTCTCAGAGTCCTTGAGTTCCCCACAGCTCTCTGCTACTGTTTAAGGTCACCCTTGGAAATGTTAACAGAATGATAGCCATAAAGCTAATTATAACTCTTTAATGTTTATTAAAAGTCTCACAAATCATTAACTTCTTACAGAAAGAAAATGAGAAGAAACAGAATTCTTGGAGCTAAAATCATTCATTTTTTTCAACAAATATTTATTGAGTGCCAGGCACCATTCTTCTAGATGCTAGGGACACAGTACAGACATGACAGACAAAAATGCCTACTCTCATGGAACTCACTTTCTATACACAATTTTTTAAAATAAAAAATATTATATTTGAAGGTGAATAAGTGGTATGGAAAAAAATTAAATGAGAAAAGAGTAAGAGAATGTGAGAATGCAATTTAAACAGAGTCCTCAGGGAAGACCTCACTGAGAAAGAAGGCAGCTTTGAGTAAAAGGAGGTGAAGGAGTGAGCTTTGAGGGTTTATGGAGGAAGAGCATTTTAAACCTTGGGTTCTTAACCCAGAGTCCACAGACACCCCCTTCCAGAGGTCTGTGGATAGAATTCAAGGGTCTTGACCTTAGAAGGGAAAAATTTATATTTGTATTTTCACTAATTAAAATTCAGCATGTTCTTCAATTATGAATGCAGACAATAAATCAGTGATATTAGCAGCACCCGTGACCTTGTTGCTAGTAAAAATCAGATCTTTTCATATCACATTATATATAGTTATTGCAAATATCTTAAAGTATCATACTCATCACTACTTCAAAATTATGCTGCTAGTTCTTATATTTAATGAATAAGAAATATATGTTACTATATTACGCATTTAAAAATATTTTGAGAGTTGTATTTCAATATAATTGGTTTTCTTTATAATTTATGTAACTTATTTTATGGATTTAAAGATATTACACTCTGGAGTCCACAGGCACCATAGTTTGCCAAAGGGGTCCATGGCACAGAATAAAACGTTAAGAACCACTGGAGACCAGCAAGTGTAAATGTGTTTAGTATGTACATGTGCAAAGAAAAGATGGGGCAGGGGTCTCCAGTCCCTAATCCCCGGGGCCAAGGATAGGAACGGGCCGCACAGCAGGAGGTGAGCAGTGGGCAAGCAAGCAAAGCTTCATCTGTATTTGCAGCCACTCCCTAGTGCTAGCATCACCACCTCAGCTTCACCTCAGATCATCAGGCATTAGACTCTCATAGGAGCACGGGTCCCTGGTGTCAAAAAGGTTGGAGACCACTGAGGTAGGGCATTGTTAGAAATTTGGCTTTTGCTAGGAGTAATATGGAGGGCTTGGAGCAGAAGAGTGACATAATCTGACACTGGATTTTATAGGTTATTCTGCTGCTAGATGGAGGACAAACTGAAGCGGGGAAGGCTGAAGCAGGAACATCAGTTAAGAAGTCACTGAAATAAACCAAGTAAGAGAACTTTAACTTGGACTAGAGTGGTAGCAGTGGAAATGGTCGAATTCTGTATATATTTTGAAGCTAGTTCTGACAAATTGTTGATGGGGTGTGAGAAAACAAGAAGTCAAGAATGAGGACAAGAGTTTTGCTGTGAGCCAATGTCACTAACCGATATGGGGGAAACTGGAAGAGTAGGTTTTGGGGAAGGTTAAGGAGCTCAGTGTTGGACATGTTAAGCACTTTTAACAAGCACCTGATCATGCTTAATGTCCTTGGCCGTGAGCCACACTTTGTAAAACACTGAGAGCTTATCCACATGGTACTGGCCTGGCACTCAATAATTGCTCATTTGACAATAGCTGTTTTTCCAGGAGTCCTTACTGGGACCAAAAAGTCTAATAACTTGCACTTTATGTTCAGAAGCAGAGGTCCAGCATGCCCTATACACACTAAGTTGTATCATTCAAAGTTTGTTCATCGAATATTTACTGAGTGCCTACTATGTTCTGGACAGTATTCAAGGGCTGGAGAGACAGAAAGTAAATGACTCAATAATTTGTCTGAGTCATCAAGGTAGGCAGAAGCCCCAGATGTAGTTAGCCACATTCTCTAGCAACCAACCTCTGTGTCAGGTGAGAAGTTCTATGTTCATTTACTGGCTGCATAAAGCCATACTTGTCCAAAGATAACATGCACCTGAATCACCTGGGATCTTGTTCAAGTGCAGATTCTGATTCATCTGGGATGGGACATGATAGTCTGCATTTCTAACAAGTTTCCAGATGCTGCTGATGCTGCTGGTCCACAGATCACACTCAAAGTAGCATGGGTTTAGAGGGTTAGGAAAATTGAATTACAACAGTTGCCTTAATATTAGAGTTCCTGGAGAATTTAGAGAATCCTGAAGTGAAAAAATGAAATCTGAGAAGACTGCACAAATGCAGGTGAGGTTTACTCATACTTTCCTCCGTGCCCTGTTTCTGGAATCCAGTCCTTATCCTCTCACATATAGTCAGTGGCATTAGGTGGCCCTGTAAGGGAGGGAGAACATTCGTTCTGTTGGTCATTCAGCAAATCTTTGCTGACTGCCTACTTTGTGACAAGCCCTGTGCAAAGAACATAATTTGGCATTCATGAGAGGACAAATCCCGCGGCTTCTACCTCCTAGGCTGTAGCTGGAATTTGGGACAGAGAGAAAAGCTGCCCAGGTCTGTGCCTGTGGCCGAAGACCCTGCCCTGGCAAGATCCAGCCGTGGACCTTTCTGTGGTGCACTATAAACACATGCCTGGGAGAGGCACCCCTCGGAGCCTTGGCCAACTGTTTTAGAGATGGTACTGACCAGCTCTAGGAGATGTCTGGATGATGTGCCAGCCAGGCCACCTGTCCCTTCTCAGACTCTCAGACCCAGGCCAGTGGTCACAGATGGCAGAAGGCAATAGAGATCCCTGGGGCCTCCAAATGCCTCCCTGGAAACTGGCAGCAGACAGTAACTCCAGCCAAGTCAGGGGCCAGCTTGATCAGAATCAAAGTGTGAGACACCGCACTCGGAGCTGAGGGGTCTGACCTAATCCAAGAACCACCAAGAACCAAAGGCACTGGCTCCAAGTCAAACTGAGCAGTTCAAGCAAATTCTTGCATTTACCTTTGCCCATGGTTTCTGATATATTGCAGCAAATCTCCTCCCATCTGGCAGTCTTACAAAGACCCTTCCCATGCATTTACTGATGAGTTCATAGCCATGCTGGAGGTAACTTGGTTTTTATTAGAAATAGTACGCATTTAACAAGGACCTATACAAACAAGGCTCTATCTTAGGGCAGTGAGTTCCAGGTCCAGATCTGTCTTCAAGGGACTTATGTCTATCTAGGAAAACTAGTCCTTAAGCATATATGCTGGGTAGTCAAGGTAAAATAAGCTGTCTTGGAGCCTGTGGGGTGGAATGGTCAAGAGAGTTTCTTGAGAAGGCCTAAAAATAGACCTGCATCTAGATGGCAATTTAGATTCAGAGAGATGAGTGGTGTCTGCCTGGTCCACAGCAGTGCAGCAGGAGATAGAGCATGACGCCAACAGCTGGCCCTGGCGTTCTTCCTGAAAAGGGAACTGCCCCTCATATGGAGAAATATACTAGTCAGCTGCTTGAGGGTGAAAGGCGAGTCCCAGGGTGGAAGGAGATGAGAGCATGCAGTCTACTTCCAGGAATCTACCCTAGAGAGACCCTCTCATGTGGGCACAGGGGGGTGTGCTAAAGAATATCATCACAGCATTGTTTGTTTCAGTGGAAAAGTAGGAAAAACTTGACTATTGATCACTAGAAAATGGGCTATATAAACCACAGTGCAAAAAGAAGACAAGGAAGAAGTATTGTGTGGTTTTGCGTGTCTGATGTAAAAAGAGCGCTAATAAAAGTGTTAAGTATAAAGCAGGTTTCATGATAAACAAATATTGAATCATTTTATTGGACACCTAAAAAAAAGCAAATTTCTGGCCAATGTGCACAATATGATCCTATTCGCATTCCAAATATACCTACAAAAGTCTACATTTTATCTGAACACAGACACACAGATGTATGTAATTTCATAGAAAAAAACAAAGTGCTTGGAAAGATACTCACCAAATTGACAAACAGTTGCCTGTGTTGGACTGTAGGGAGTGAGATTGGGAAGGGGTGAAGGGTTGGGGTAGGGACTGTGGAGATGGAGGAGCCCCCAAAAGCCCTCTGCTTCTGGGCAGTGCTGGCTACCCCACAGGTACTGAGACTGCTTCAGGGACAGAAGCATTGTTGAAAGGAGGGATGAGCTCTCCCAGCTCAATGTTGGGCTAGCTTGTTTTCCTGGTGGGCAGAGGCAAGAAGCCTCCCCTCTGGTCCAGCCCCAGTGTTGACTCCTAGGTGGTCTGGGGCCTATTTGGCCCTCTCTGGTCCCCAGCATTAAAGTACCCCTGGGCTTTTCCAGTTGGCCCAGCCTGAGCTGAGATTCTAAGTCCATTCCAGAACTTTCCTGTGGAGTCTGAGCACCAGGAGGGGCGCAGAAAAGCCTCACTTGACCTTTGATCTGCTGGGACTAGGAACCAGTGTTTTGTCTTGTCCTGAAGCCTTGAGTACACACCAGTGCTCAGAGAGTTTTCTGAGCAGCAGGGCCTCCTGGGGGAGCTCCCTCCGCTGATAGGTGGTGTGCCATTTCTTCCCAGCATATTTCACTTGAGGATACCTCACTCAGCCTGGCTCCTTAGGGAGCAAATATGAGGATGATTCATTGCCTGGTGGGCCCTAAAAAGTTAATGAAACTTACTGAGTGAGGGCTCTGGCTGAGTGAGAGGTGGGGACTGCCCGAGGCCAGGGCTTGGGCTCTGGGCCTGGGTATTTGGTGTGACCTGTGTACAAGAGCAGATCTATTCTGCATACAATTCCTGTGGTTGCTCTGGGCTGGCTTCAGGCTACAGAGATATGTTAAATGAGGTCCCTCCCTGAGGATACCACAGATGGGAGAGGGGTGGACATTGAATTTTGATGGGGTCAAGTATGTTGATAGGATCAAGGCTCAGTGTAGAACCAGGAGCAGCAAGGCCCACTGGCCGCAAGAGATGCCTCAGCCCAATCAAGGTTTCCTTAATGGTGTCCTGGCCTTCACCAGCCTCTCACTGCTGGGAAGTGCTCTAGCATGCAAGATCCTGCAGGCACTAGTGAGCAAGCTATTCCTCCCTTACGGCTGTGCACAAAGTGACTTGTGAGCTTGGGCTGGCTTTGGGCACTGTAACTGCTGGACATCCAGGACCTGCAGCTCTGGCAGGTGGCAAGTTACTTCCAAATGTGATGGATCTTCAGCCAGAGCCCTGGGGAGAGGCTTGGACAGGAACTGGCACTGGATGCCTGTGCAATGGGGATGCTTAGAAACAAGAGAATTCTTGTTGAGCTGATCCCCAGCTAGGCCAGCTCCAGGCAGATTATCCACCTAATACAGCTCCTCTAGGAGAGTTCTACAGAAAGAGAAAACCCTGCATTACCCTGGCACCCAGCTGAGACTAGAGGCCGATTCTCGGGTACAGAGAGGACCGTATTCAGCAGTGGGGTCTCCTCTAGAGAACCTCTACCATTAGGGATCTAACTTCTTACCTCTCTGTTCCTCAACTTCCCTCAGAGTTTAAGGAAAGGCAAGCAGCTCTTAAGTGTCTGGTCAGGCTAGGAAGGTGTGCCCAAGGAAGAACAGGTGCCATTCTTGCCCTGGAAGACCACACAGCCGAGGTGGAGAGGTGAGATTCCTAGACTGGAAACTAAATGAGGTAGGATATGAATCAGTGCTGGAGTGTCTGCTTTAGCCCGTGTGTGGGGATGAGGGGAGAGGAGGGAGCCCGGAAGGAGCCACTAGGTGAGGGAAGAGGGAAGAGGAAGGGCACACGTGAGCTTACGTGTGCACATATGCATTTGTGTGTGTATAGTGTGTCTGCATGTACCCAAACATGCCTGGGGTCCCTATCTCTGGAGTCCCCATTTTCTGTGATTTCTGCCCAGACAACCTAAAAATAATTTCCATTTAACTTTAGGATTTGCTATTTGATGCATAAGATGCTTGCCCAGCAGATATACTTTTCTACCCACTCTTTATCTAAGATCAAGTTGAAATGAATCTGCATTATTTATGTATACACAGGATGGCTAGTAAGCAAAAGGCAGACTAGAACAGTCTGGATTTGGCTGGAAAGTCCATATAAAAATGGTCCCTATGTGGATAACAAAATTAAACAGTGTGCATGAATTGGCAGTGATGGCATTGATGGTGATAATGATGATAATGAAGAAAAAGGACCCAATATGACTACTGGGGTGTCATCAGCCCTTTATCTCATCCACACATGACAAAGAATTTGGCACATGGCAAGCACTCAAGGAATATTTATTTGTAGACATTGAGAAAGAATGTCCACATATATGACACATGTGCAAATATGGAGCTAGATGATTGATAATTTGTCATGGGTAGAGGACAACTAAATGATAGATTGAATTTAAAAGTTAGTTTATTAGACAGATGGCTGAGAGGTGAGGCAGTTATCAGATTGAAAGATTAAAGCCATGGAGGAATGATAGACTGATAAATAACTTGTGGATTCTTGATAAACAGATAGAAAGAGGGATAAGTTGTGGCCAGGTGATAGGCCAATAGATCCATTGTCAGACCCAAATAGGTAGATAGGAAAACAGAAGTGTAGCAATAGAGTGAGAGAGACAGACAAGAGGATGAGCGAGGCCTTGACGTGGGCAAAATAATCCCTTCCACAAGATGTCTGTGTTGTGCTCCACAGAACCTGGGATATGTTATACTAATATATAGCAAAAGGGAGTTTGCAGATATGATTAATTTAAGGATGTTGAGATGGAGAGATTATCCCGAATTTTCCAGGTCTGCCCAATCTAATCACATGTCCTACTACTGACCTTCTTTCACCATGTTTGATTCTTCCCTGCCTTCTTTTCAGTTCTCGATCATGCCACACTCGTTCCTACCTCAGGGCCTTTGAACTCACTGTTTCCTCTGTCTGCTCATTTTCGTCACTCAGATCTCATTTCAGATGAGAATTGCTTCCCTGCTTCCAGATTCTTGTCCTGAAGCCTTGAGTACACTCCGTTCCTGGGGACTGGGTTGGGGCAAAGGGATGTCCAAGCTCTTAGCCTGCTCTGGCTGGCACTGTCCCCAGCTCTAGGTCCCGCCCAAGGCTGCGGGATGGAGCAGTGTACATGAGTCATCAAGCAACAGACACAGTCCCCTTGTTGGAGGGACCTGAGCAGTTATATTGTAGCAAACTCCTAGGGCTACTGGCCCAATTGAAAGGGAAGGTTAGGAACTTCCCCAGGTTGTTCAGACTCACACCGTGCCAGGAGGGGACTGGAGAGTGCAGAAGCTGGGAGCGGCCTGTGTGGATGATGCTTGATGCTGTTACCTCTCCTTGGACTGTCCTGTGCCCATCTAATATAGACCAGGCTGTGGAAAAGTAGATGGCTCATCCTAGTTTGAGAGGTGCTCAGAACCTTTCAACTACTCCTCTCTTCACTCTACAATGACTGAGTACCTACTGTGTACCAGCGCTGTGCTGCCCTACTACAGGCCAGGCTCTGCCCTGAGGAAATTGCAATGTAGTTGGGGATGCAGACTATCAGTAAACCTTACAGATCTATTGGATGAGGGCTCAGCATGGGGTCACACAGAGCAACTGCACTCAACTCTGCCTGTGTGGGCAGGTAATGGAACTAGAAGGCAATGAGAGGGCCAGCTGGAAGGGACTGGCTGGAAGGGTGTTCCAGGCAGCAGCAGCAGCCTGGTTGTGGTAATTTCCTAGAACTGCCACAACAAAGCATGTACCACAAACTGGGTGGCTTAAAACAACAGAAATGTGTTCTCTCACAGTTCTGGAGGCTAGAAGTTCGAAACCCAGGTGTTAGCAGAGCCACATTCCCTGCAAAGCCTCTAGGGGAGGATCCTTTTTGGCCTCTTTCAGCTTCTGGTGACTCCTGGCATTCCTTGGCTTATGGCAACATAACTCCAATCTCTGCCTCCATCTTCACATGGCCGTCTTCCTTCTGTGTCTGTTGTCTCTCTGTCTTCACATGGCGTTCTTTATGTGTGCATGTGTCTGTCCAAATTTCCCTCCTAGAAAGATGTCAGTCATACTGGATTAAGGCTCACCCTAATGGCCTTAACTCAATTAAATCTGCAAAGACTCTATTTCCAAATGAGGTCACATTCAAATAAGGGGTATTAAGACTTCAATATATATTTTTGTGGGGACACAATTCAACCCATAACACAGTGGGCAAAGGCTTGGAGAGACATGGAGCACAGAACCAGAGCTCTCTACTGTTTGCCACCTCATCACTCACCACCTTTGTACACATTTCCTTACACCTGCCTTGAATGTTCCAACCTCTAGACTCTTGCTCCCACAGTCCCCCTGTCTCGACAGCTTCTTTCTCCATCAGCAGGCCCCCCTTTTCAGGAAACACTCTCAGACACTGACTGCAAAGTGCTGGTGCCTTTCTCTGATTTCTGAGAGTCTCACAGTCTGAGGGCTCATTTAGTCTACAACATAGTGTCCAGGTGGGCATCTTTTTACCTGTTCCCTTCAGCCTCCTCTCTGTTCCATGCGAAATCTAGGATCAGGGAGCCAGAGGTTTTGAGTCCTGCTCTCAGCCATTTCAAAATTCTCTATCCCTGCCCAGCCTTTTCACTGTACCTGGATGTCCCTGTGACAGTCACTCATCGCCTCTGAGGCAGAGCCGTCCCACACCAATAGCCCTGACTGCTAGATGGTCTCCCTTGCTCCGCCACACTGCATCTCCAAGGAGCTCCCTGGGAGTTTTGAGGTCCCCTTGCTCCCACCACTTGGGGCTCCGTTGAACCCACTTAGCTCCACCAGTGACCAGGGCTGCAGTGGAGTACTGCCCACCAGAGGCAATTTGAGGGACTTGCAAAGGGTCCCCTGAGCCAGATGATCTCCCTCACCCACCTGCCTTGGGTCAAAAATTCCACCATTGGCAACTCTGACAGCATCCAACTCTGATAAGGCCAAATGCCCTGGAGAGGAGACTCTCTGCTAGGAGTAGCTGGGCAGGGACTTGCCTCTGGAGCCTGGCAGCCTGCTGATATCTCACTCAAGTCCTACAGGAGACTTGCCACCCTGGAGCAGGAGCGGCTGAAGAAGACAGGCTATTCTACAGAGCTTTGTCCGGAAGCACAGGCTGCAGGGTGGGGTGAAGCTGAGGGCAGCCCCGGTGGGCTAGCCCTGCCCAGGCAGAGATGCACTCAGGCTCCAGGATATGCACTAAGCTCAGCCTCTTCCTTCTCTCCTACCTGCCCTCCTTTGTCTTGCACCTTCCTGGCTTAAAAACAGCTCCTTCCACATACAGGGCTGTTAGTGGCCTTTGGACTGGGGAGGAACTGGGGCCTTGCAGGCCCCACACCCAGGCTGACACTCATAGGGAATAGGGAGAGGCCCAGAATTGTCACTCCCTGGGCACAGTCCCAGTGTCCTCAACCGGCCAGTCCTGTTCTGCCCTTTCTCCAGTGGGGAGAAGCTGGGGGCAGGGAAGAGGCAGGGCCCAGACATGGCCAGAGGCATTGTGCTGCCACTGGCCCTCAGCCCCACATGTGCCCATGGAGCTCATACTGTGTGCAGAGGCCCTGGGTGAGGCTGGGCTGCCTGGGCTGCTCCTCCTTTCCTGCCAGAGAGACTGGAGGGTAGGATGGGGGAGGGGTGGGTGTTCACCACAAGACCCCAAGGGTCCCAAAAAGGCTCGTTTGGAAGGGAGAGCTAGCCATGTCTAATAAGGAGCTATTTCAGTTTTGCCATAATCAAGTCTAGCTCAGGGCTGCCCAAAATAGCCAGGTAATGGGAGCAGAGTCTGCAAGCATGGTTTGGCCCAGGTGGGGATCAGGAGGGGTAGCCTCAGCCTTCGCACCCAGATTCCAGGCCCCCTATCTCCACCCCAAGACTTCAGTCCAGGCCCAGCCCCCTAGTAGGTCCTTAGGCTAATGAAGCCTCTTATCAATTCAGTAAGTGACCATATAGCAGACATGAACAAAACTCTTTTTAGATTAAGGGATTCGTGCAGAATTTCATGGCACCCCAGGGAGGGTTAGGAATGCTCAGGGGTTTGAATAAACCTTTAAACTTAATGTTCCTAGGGAAGAAGGCTTCTCCAGGCCTGGCATGAGTCTATGATGGGGGTGGTAGCCGGGTTGGCTTCTTTCCCCAGGATCATCTACCTACTTGGTTACTGAGGATAGCTAAGTTGTGTCCAATTTCCCTCACTAGGCCCTTGGAGATGTTCTGGAGAATCTGTGCAGCGAGATCTGCTTCCTCTAAGGGCACAATCCCCAAGCCCAGCAAACCCTAGACTTCTAAGTATTTTCTGGAGGTCCTATGCAGCACCAGGAGGGAAGAACACTTTGTCTCCCCACCTACCTTCAACTTCTCTGGGAAGTTCATCCCTCCCCCGTGCCACCTGTGGGCTTCCTGAGCCATAGGCCACAGCCCTCAAACCTCAAAGCTACATTCCTAACAAAGCAGTTAATGCCTGCTCTACCATTTGATAGCTGTTTGACCAGGGGCAAAGTACTGAACCTTTGCTTGACTTATATAATGGAAATAATGATAGTCCTTATTTTAAAGGGACATTGTGAGGGTCAAATGAGATCATCCAGGGCCTGGCACATAGTGAGCATTTAATAAACAACAGATGGTATAGTTATCATTGTTATTATCAGTAGGTATCCCTCTTTAACCTGCTTCTCCTTGTCTGCCTCTCTCCACTAGCCCTCTAAATCCAGACTTGTTGCCTTTCTAAAGTCTCAACAGTCTGAACCAGGTGGCTGGTCAGGACCTGCTCCCAGGTGAATGGGAGAAAGAGATGTGTGTTTGAGCATCCTGCATCCTTGGTTGTAAAGCTAGAATGAGTCCTCCAGGGACCCAGGATGCTCTCACTTTGGTCACCATCCACACTCTTAATCAAGGGGATTTCAAGAATCAGCATTTCTGTGGTAGAATCCAAAGCCAAGAAACAGAGAGGGCGAGGGAGTCACTGAAGGCCACACAGAGAGCTTAGGCCTGAGCTGGGTGAGAGCCTAGGTGGACCTGCCATCCTGCTCTCCTCTCCACCTGACTCAATGGCTGTCATTTCTTCAGAGGCCTCCCTCTGGAGCTTTCCTGGTCAGAGAAAGCAGCAAACAAAGTGTGGAGCCAGCCCCCTGGGCCTGGAGCCCTGAGCTCCCAGGGCAGACCCACAGGCTGACGGAGACGTTACTGAAGCCGATGATTCAACTTCCTGCCTTTTGAGAGCGCCCAGACCACAGAAGTTTTCTTTCTCGCTTGGAGGAGGGGGCGTCTCCCTGCTGAGGGCCAGGCAGAGCAGGAGGAGGCTCTACCACAACCACAAGGACTAGGCAGTGCAGGGGCAGGCCTTTGAGGCCCACACTAGAACCCTGGCCTGTGGCCTCCTGAAGCCTGTCTCTTTGGGTTAATGATTACCACCTAGGGTGATCAACCATCCTGGGACTGTCCTAGGTTTGCCTGGGACTGTCCTGGCTGTAGCACCAAAAATCCCACATCCCAGAAAACCCCTCAGTCCTGGGCAAGACAGAAGGGTTTGTCATTCTGTTACCACCCGTATTTCGGTATGACATGACTTACTGCCTCAGTGATTCTGGGCATCCAGGCCCCAGGACAGCACATTCTAGAACAGGGAATTGGCAAACTATGGCCTGAGGGCCTGATCTGGCCCTCTGCCTATTTTTGTACAGCCCATGAGCTAAGAATAGTTTTTTATATTTTCTGATTGTTGAAAACAAAATTAAAGAATAATATTTCATGATGTGGAAATTATATGAAATTCAAATTTTAGTGCTCATAAACAAAGGAACACAGCCATGCCCATTCATTTACATATTGTCTCTGGCTGCTTTCACATTACAAGACAGAGCTGCGTAGCTGCAACAGAGAGTTGTATGGACCTATGGACCACAAAGTCTAACATATTTACTGTCAAATGTTACATAAACAGATTGCTGGCACCTGTTCTAGAGGGAGGGAAAGGGTGAAGTGCCTGATCTGTGCTAGGTATGGCTGTGTGTGAGTGGGCAGTGATGCTTTTCAGAACTTCTCCTTCAGAACTGCAGAAGGAGAGATTAATTAAGTGGGCATGACGGCACAGCACTAATTTGGGATTTAGCAGATTAGCTATGAGATGGGGACAAGGCACCAATTTTCTTTAAGACTCAGTTTTCCAATCTGTACAGGGGGATGAAGACAGGCAGGCTCTGCTTCTCTCTGACTTCAGTGCCTCGTCTTCCAGGCTGACACTGTCCTCTCTAATAACTCAGCATCTCCAGGGACTTTTGTATGGGCTAAGGCAGGTCCTGCTCCCTCTGGGCCCAACCCTGAAGCTTCTCTAGCCTACAGAGTGGGTACTTTATCTGGCTTTAAGGCAGACCCAGATTCTGCTCCTAGGACTGGAAACCATTCTATCCAGCCATTCAACAGGGTCAGGAAGCACCTACCTACCATGTGCAAGGCACTCTTAGGGCCTCCTAACATTGGAATGATCCAATGTCATCCAGACATTGGAAGTGCGAAGCTCTCCACTCAGAGAAAGTGCAGTGGGGCCATTAGCTCCATGACTCCCGCTCCTTTGGTGAACATCGCTAGAAACCTCTCAGGTACCAGGCCATGTCCTATGTGCTATTGAGCTGAGCCAGCAGGCAGTTGACAATCTAGGAGAGCTTGAATGATGTAGAAGGGGTTTAGTGAAACTGGGGCCCAATGCAAAGTCTAAAATGGGCCTCAACTTGACCCCTCTACCCCATCTCCGCCCTAACCCTAAGATAAGTTGCACTCTCCTTTTTCTTTCAGAGGGCTGGTGCGGGGGAGGGGGTACCTGAGCAGCATGAGGTTCTTGGAAGGCTTGCAGGGAACTGACCTCAGCGTGGACCTTCACAAGCCCTAGCTCTGCACTCGCAGGGTCTGCCTGGTTTGCTTACACAAGGCTAGGATGAGCCCTGTGGAGGCCTCCTTTGTGCCCTCTGAGACTCTCAGCTACCTCCTAGGCACAGTCACCCATAGGCCACCTCCCTCTTTGCCTGTGTCCCAACATCTCTGCTTGTTGACCTCAGGTGTTAGGACTTCTGAGAACCCAGACACTCCAAACTGACACCCTTACATCTCCAAGTCCAGGTGAAAGGACATCTTTTTCTTAGCCACTCAAACACCGGGTATTGGCTCTGACTGGATCTGATGGCTTGGCTTGGGTCACATGCCCATCCCTAAACCAACCACTATGTAACTCGGCACAATGCTTAATGCGCTATATGACTCTGATTCACGTGTGACTCTCAAGCCAGGGATCAACTCCTCCTGAAGTATGTGAGCTAAAAATAACAAGAGGAGTAGTTCCTCAGATGAAGATCAGGGTATATTACCAGAAGAGAGGGAATGGATACTAAGCAAGGAGACTACAACAGTTCTCAACAGGGAAGAGGTGTGTGTGGGCAGGATTCCTTGGGCCTGGGTATAAGATATCAGTGGACTGATACACAGCCCCAGATACAGTGAGATTATGAGATACCACCCACCTCCAAGAAAACACTTGGTGGCCTGAGAAGCCCCAGCTACTGCCCATCCCTCTGGGACTTGGTACTTCACAGCTAATCAGCAGATAATCTGGGCACCCTGAAATCCACAAGAGCCACCAGCTCCTGACTGGAACAAGAGTTATCCAGCCCATACCTCTCTACTCCTTGATAGTACTGTGCTATCTTTGAGGACAGCGACCATAACTTTCTTCCCTGTGCATCAGCAGAAATAGTTGCAGAATGAATAATAATCTTCAGCAGGTATGTAAAGCTTGATATCTTTCCAGACCTCTTTAACATATATTATTTGATTCTCTGTTCTTCTTTTTGGCTACCCAGGATCTGAACCCTCTTCCTGTGATGGGGAATTCCCCTCATTCTGAGGTAGAGCCACTTCCACCATAGAGGCTGAAAGTACCAAGTGCACACTTTTCCCAGCCTTCCTGTGGCAGGGCAAGAGCTCATGACCTAGTCTCTGGCAACCAGACATGTGACTCCAGACTGTGACCCAGGAGCTAGTGGCCCAAAGGAGCAGGGACCACAGAGAGTTCCCCTTGGTGGTTACTGTGGATATAACAGGCCAGGGCAGTTCCTAGGGCAGTAGAGCTGGTGGCACTTGAAGTCATGGACAGGATGCTGCAACCCAGCCTGCAGAGCCTAGTGCATGGTGGTGGTGGTGGTAACAGTAATGGCAGTAAGGTCCTGAAAGCCAGTTCTGCAGTGTGATCTGGGGCCTTGCTTGTGGCTGTGTAGCCTCTGGGGCTGCTTCTCTGCTCCGCCCAGAGATTCTCTGAGCTGCTCACTCTCCTTATTATTTTTCTGCTTAAGTCAGTCTGCTTAAGAGTCAATTTCTGTTACTAGCAGCTGGAAACTCTGTTATAATTCTTGAAACAAGACAACTGGATTCCCATTTTTCGGATAGATAAATTGAGCCTTACAGACTGGCCCAAGTTCATGCAATGTGACAATTTCTGAGTTGAGACCAGAACCCTGGACTAGGTGGAACAGACCTATAAATTGCAGGTGGGAGCCCAGGCAAGAAAGAACTTTTTCACAAGTAGCGCTGCCTCACCAGACAGGAAGCCCGTTACTGGAAGTGTGCAAACAGATCTGGAGAAATTGAAGGGAAGAGGCCAAACAAGGTAACAGCAGCTCCCTTTTTCATGGATTACACATGTTATCATCTGCTCAACTTAGATTATTCTTATTTATTTATTTATTTATTTATTTATTTATTTATTTATTTATTTTTAGGCGAAGCAACCGTTGGTTGACCTCACAGATTGCAAGGACCTTGTCAGCTTACAATCCTTTATTTTTTATTTCTTATTCCTACAGCACCTGGTCTTCTTAGGTGGTCTCCCATCCAAATACTAACCAGGCCCGACCCTGCTTAGCTTCTGAGATCAGACGGGATCAGGCTTGTTCAGTCAGGGTGGCATGGCTGTAGACTCAGATTATTCTTTGTGAGCACAAAAGTGAAAACACAACTCCAGGTGCTGTAGCTTCGAGTCCTCATAATCTCTTAACCAGCTAGCCTGTCCCTGGCCCAAGACACAACTGCTGCTAGTCCTATATCCCATAGCAAGGCCATGGTGCTTATTGGCCTCTGTCACTTTAATGAAAAAGCCCCTACACCAAACAAATACAAGCACAGACATTTGCAACTAATTATGGTATTGCTGATCAGTCAAATTTCATTGCAAATTGCATGTTGAAATTGATAGTGGGTGACTCGTGAATAAACTGGTTGTCTGGAAAAGTGACATGGGCACACAGGACTAGATTAATAATTCAATTTAGACTCCACCAGACACTCTGAAGAAGAGGAAAAAGCAAATTAGCATTGCCCTAAGATTGCCTGTTTACCCGGGTACCTCCTGCCAATGTGCCTAGCTTCTAAGGGAAGCTGATCCTCCTTTAGGATCCTCCCACTTTGTGAGACCGCAGGGCATTGAGTATTCCAGCCTTTAATTCTTGGTTTGCAAAATTGCAGCCTTGAGTGGTGTTGGGAGGGGAAGACTGCCCTATGTCCCATCCATTGCTGAGAAGCCCATTCAGGAGGCTTCTTGAGGACAGATGTCCCCGTTGCAGTGAACAGCACTGTTAGTTTACTATTTGTGAGTAGTAGGCCTGGGCAACGTAACCCACCTTGAAAGCCTATGTGGGTTCCCCAGGTAAGTTATGGTTCTAGAGGAATGAGCCCGGAAAAGGTGGGAGAGGAGCTTTACAGAGCTCCCGCTTGGCCTTGTCTCTGTGGGGCCCTTCAAGAGCTATGAAATCCAGAGGAGAGATAATCCCAGCGTGGCCAGGTGACCACAAGACGGATGGGCAATGTTCTCAGGACTGGGTCTTTAGTGGTGTCCCCCGAAAGGTCATTGTGCTTATGAACCTAGGGAGGAAGGCGGGAAGGAGACACGGAGCAGGCGGAGTGTAAAAGTGTTGAGGGGCAGGCACCTATATGCGTATGAGATGCAGCCACAGCGGCCACCTTGACCCAGCCAGGAGTGCTGCATGCTGAGCTGCTCAGCCAGCCCAAAGTGGAGAGTGAGTCCACCAGCCTGCAACTTTTGCTGAGCCACTGGCCCCAACTCCAACTGCCCTCACTCCAGCCTATGCAGAAGGAAAGTCTTACTTTTCATCCTCTAGATTGGGGTTCAACACTCAAATGTCTACAGGGAAGTGAGCCAGCTATGGATTGGAAAGAATTGGTGAGCTTGGGTCTGATTAGATGCAAGTCGTCATGATTCAGCTTTAGGAGACTACCTAGAGACAATAAGAGCTGGAACTCAGAAAAAGGCTTAGGCCAGTGATGTAAATTTGGAAGTTGTCAGCAATTGAATGGTATTTAAAAGCCAGGACACTGGAGGAGATTATCAAGGGAATGAGTATAGACAAAGGTAAAAAAAAAAAAAAGTCCAAGGACCTAGTCTTAGAGATGAGGCAGTGCTCTAACCAAAGGAGAATGAGAAAGAGCAACCAGAGAGATAGGAGGGGAGAGGGTGGCAGTGATCTGGATGCCAAGGATGAAGAGATGAACTCTTATATGCTCCAGAGAGGTAAGGGAGGTGAGGCCTGTGATTGAACAGCATGGAGAGTCCTTGACAAAGGCAGGTTTGCTATAGTAGTGTGGGCTAAAGCCTGATGGGAGCAAATGGGAGGAAGGAAGGCAGGAGAGGACTTGAAGGTAGCAAGAAGTCAATTCCTTCTAGCAGCTGTGCCATAAAGAGGATCAGACAAATTGGGTAGGAGTCTGAGGAGGATTATAAGGCCAAGAGGTTTTTCTTTAAGATGGAACCATTACAGTATTATAGACTTCCCAGTATTTCTTTGTGTTGGTGAGAATAGTTCTGGAAAGGGGGGAATTTCGATGATGTAGGTGAGAAAGGGGTAAATGTTGGCGTGAAGTCCTTGAGTAGACAGGTGACACTAGCATCTGGTGTACAAAGGAGGGGGTTGTCCTTGAATAGGAGCATGGATGGTTCCCCCATATTAGGGACATAGGAGGCGGAATTGATGAGCAGAGGTGCAGGTGGGTGGGGGAAGCAGTGGGGAAGCCCCTGGAACTGTTCTGAGGGCTTCTCTTTTCTTCGCAAACTAGGAAGAGGTTGTCAGTGGAGAGTGAAGTGGAGGAGGGGGTGCGAAGCAGTCGGCTGGGAGTAGACTTGGGGATGTAGTATGATTACTGGGCAGCTTTTAGGTCTCATTTAGGGAGGCTTGCGTTCATTAATTTAAAGTGAAACTGGTCAGCCCATTGGGTTTTTCGTCAGTCCCAGGCAGCCTGTGGGTGTAGGTGTAGAGTGGGTAGGGGGCTGAGTTTAACCAGGGTTGTAGTTTCGCCAGGTGACTATACTATAGTGAGGGACAAGGGCGAAAGTATAATATTGAATCGTGGACTCTTAGCTGGGTAAAGAGGGAAGTGGGGCACGAGGGGGAGGGGGATGATGAACCTCCTTTTGGATCAGTAGGTTCTAGGAAGAATTGTCAGAGTGGGAGTACTGGAGGGAGTGAGTTGGAGAGAGGCAGTGTTTATCGGAGAGCAGGATGCATGACATTGAGATGATGAAGGGATTGCATTGACGGATAACAACTAATTCAAAGTCTGGCTATGAGAGTGAGAGGCTGAGGTATTGCAGAAGCCAAGATTGTGAAGAGGAGGCCAAGGGGCTGAGAGGCCTGTTCATCTACAGGAACGATGAAATAAAAAATAAAGACAGGAGGGGCCTTGGAGGGAGTTACAGCTGGCCGGGAGCTAAAATCTTAAAGAAATGAGGGCAAGTGCCAGGAGGTCTGTAAATGACTGCAAAAAGGTAGAGAAATGGGTGGTTTTGTCTGATTGCATGGCATTCAAACATGGGTGTTTGTAAGTGGGAGGGCAAATAGTTAGAAGTGGTACTGGGGAGGAAAATGGGCAGTTCCCACCCCTAGACCCAGAAACACAAGGATCACAAGAGGGAAAACAGCCACTGCTTGAGAGGCTGCTGGGGAAGCGGAGTCCTTACAGGAGAGGCAGTTTTCCATTAGAGCAAGAAGCAAAGGAGACATTCCGAAATAAGGTTGAGGATGTGAGGGAGTTTACTGCTGCCGGACCATGAGTTTCAGAGAGTCCATGGAGGAGGGTGGGTGGTGAGGTCAGAAAAGGGAGATACAGAGCCAAATGGGGCGTAGAGTCCTGAGTGAGGGATGCCTTAAGAATTCTGGCCCAATGCACAGTGTAAATATATATATATATATATATATATGATAAAGAATACAGCTGAAACGCATTGGATTTCACTAACCAATGTCACCATAAAAATTAAATAAATAAACAAATAAAAAAAAAACAGATATAAAGTCACCATAAAATTAATTAATTAGTTAATTACAAAAAGAATTCTGGGCATCTGGTAGGGACTGATAGCAACAGGGATAAAAGGCCTGATGACAGCAGTTGTGAGGGGCCCAAGGCAGAGGGTGGTGGCAGGGCTTTGTTGGGAGGTGGGCAGAGAGAGTACTGGTCAGGAGCCCTCTTCTCTCCTGCTGATGGTGGTCTGGAGGTCTGAAGAGGAGCAGACTTCCCAGAACAGGTGGAGCTCTGGGCTCCTTCTTTACTCCCAGGGAGGAATATTAATCAAAACATTCTCTATAGAACTAATACTAAAACCACAGACATGTCAATGAAAGAGAATTGCCCAGAAATAGACTCTTATATATGGCATAATAAATCTATCTATAATAAACGTGGCCCTCAAAATAGAAGAGATAAAAAGCATGATTTTTTATCCCCAGGGACAACTGGTTAACTATTTACAAAAAGATAAATCCAGATCTTTACTTTAGATCTTATGCTAAATGAATTCAGGTGAATTGAAAAGCTAGTGTAAAAAATGTGATATTAGTGTAAAAATAGAAATAGACCTACACATACATGATTGATTGATTTTCAGCAAATAGTATCAAGGCAATTCGGTGGGGAACAATCTTTTCCAACAAATGATGCTGGAACTATTGATAACCACATGTGACATAATGAACCTTTACTGTTAAACCATGTATCATAAACAAATACTAACTTGATATGGATTATAGGTCTGTATGTATGAACCGTATACAAAGTTACACATGCAAATATTATACAAAAATGATACACAACCCAATTTAAAAATGGACAAAAGACAAACTGAAGAAGAATTCACCAAAGAAGATATTTAGATAATAAACACATGAGAATATGCTCATCATTTGTCATTAGGGAAATACAAATTAAAACTAAACACTCACTAGAAGGACTAGAATTAAAGACTGACCAAATCAAGTACTGGCAAGACTGGGGTCAGTGGTTGCCCTGGGATGGATAGATCACAAAGGTGCATGAAGAAAACGTTGGGGAATTATGGGTATGTTGTGTGAACACAGCAAAATTTAACCTTTCTTCAGATGATAGACATTTGGGTTGTTGCCAGTTTGAGCTTGTGGCAGATGCAAAGATTCACCACCCAGACTCCACTTCATTGAAGGATTTGCTGTCCAGCTGCAGGCAATGTGGTCAGAAGAAATCTGCAGCTGACAGCTTCTTCAGGGTCTGCCTGTGCTGCCTTGTGCCTTCCCAGAGCAGCTTGCATCCGGTGGCTGAACAAAACAAGGATATAGAGGATCGGCCATTTTCATCCCATATGGGACAATTCAGATGCACAATATTTGCTCCAGAGTTCCCTGCCAAGTTGGCTTGGACTTCCTTGAACCTGCATCAAAGTTTGACTTCTGCTCAGTACTGCTTCTTCTCCCTTCCTTTCATAGATGTTGATCCCTAATATCCCTAGTAAATATCTTGTATCCCAGACTCCATCTCAGCACTGCTTTCTGGAAACTTGACCAGGAAACTTAACAGGACTATTGCAAACAAAGCTTCTATGATCATTCTTATTCATGTTTCCTGTCCTATAAGCACTATTTTCTGTTAAGTATTTATCTAGGAATGGAATTGCTGGGCCATAGAGTATGTTATTTTTTAGCTTAATTGGATAGTACCGAACTGTTTATCAAGGTGACTGTATAAGTTTTGTAAATTTATATGGATAAATATTTTTGCTAATATTTGTTATTGTGGCTTTTCAATTTTAGTCAATTTAGTTAAGTGCGTAGTGGTATCTCATCATGATTTTAATTTGCATTTCCATGATTACCAAAGAAGTTTTTTATGTTATTGGCCTTTGAGTTTCTTCTTTTTCAAAGAGCCTATCTTTTGCCCACTTTGTCTTTTTTGCAAGATTATTTATTTATTTAAAAACCACTTTATTGAGGTATGATTGACATATAAAAAGCTGTAATGTTTTATATATGCAACTTTATGAGTTAGGATTGCTCATTTTTCTATTGGATTGTCTTTTATTATTAATTCTTGTGAGTTCCATATATATTCAGGATATAAGCCCTTTGTTAGTTTTACCTATTGCAATTATCTCCCGCTACTATGTAGTTTGCCTTTTCACTTTCTTATGTTGTCTTTTGATGAACAGGGATTCTTCATTTTATCTATCTTTCTTTTGTGATATCGCTTTTTGTGCTCTAAGAAAATTTTTCTTACCCAAGATTATGAAGATACTCTTCTTTCTACATTATTATTCAAACACTTTAATTCTGCCTTTCTAATAGGTCCATATGTCCCTGGAGTTGATTTTGGTATATGGTGTGAAGTAGGGGTCCAATTTCATTCTTTTCCCATACGGATACTCAGTTGTTTCAGCCAAGTTTACTGAGATTCTGTCTTTTTGCCACTGCTATACACTGCCATCTCTGTCAGAAATCAAGTGTCTAGATGTGTGCTGGTCTGTTTCCATAATCTCATCCCTATTCCATTGAACTGCCTATCCCAAAATAATGTCACACTCTCTTAATTACCATAGCTTTAGAGTAATCTGGTAGAACAATTCCTCTAACCTTGTTCTTCCTCTAGATTGACTTAGTTATTCTTGACCTTTTGCATTTCCATATAAATTTAAGAATCATTTTGTCAAGTTCCACAAAAAATTCTGATAAATTTTCATTAGAAATAAAGTTGAATCCATAGATCACTTTGGGAAGAACTGACAATATTTGTAATATTGAGTTTACCAATCCATAAACACCATTATCTTCACTTATTAAGATCTTTAATTTCTGTCAGTAATGCTTTCAGTTTTTTGCATTGGAGACTTACTCAACTTTAATTAGATTTATTCCTAGTGATTTGGTATTTTAAAATTATATTACAAATGCTATCCTTTTAAAATATAATGTTCTCTTTGTTGCTGTTAAATACATTGATTTTTTGGTTATTGATTCTTTTTAAGTCCAGGAAACCTGCCGAACTCTCTTAATAATTCTAATTATCTATAGATTATTTTTAATTTCCTTTGAACACTATTATATCATCTATAAATAATGGCAGTTTTGTTTCTTCCTTTTCCAGTCCTTATTCCTTTCCTTTCTTCACTGTGCTGGCCAGGACCTCCAGTATAATGTTGAATAAAAGTGGTAGTAATGAGTATGGGTTTTTTTGTTCCAATTTTCAAGGGAAACTTTCAATGTTTCTCCACTAAATATGATGCTTGTGTTAGCTTGGTTTGGTTTTTTTTTTTTTTTTTTTAAAGACAGCCTTTATAAAATTAAGGAAGTTCCAGTTTGGCAAAAGTTTTTTAAAATTATTTATTTATTTATTTAATTCAATGGATGTTAAATTTTATAAAATGCTCTTTCTGTATCCATTGAGACAAACATAAGATTTTTTTCCTCTAATCTGTTAATGTGATAAATTACATTAACTGGATGTTAAATGTTAAGCAAACATTGCATTCCTAGGATTAATTATAACTTGATCATATGCACTATTCTTTTTATATAATATTAAATTTTGTTTAATAATACTTTATTTAGAGTTTTCGTATCTATGTTCGTAAGTGAGATTGGCCTTTAATTTTCCTATACTGACTCTGTCAGATTTGGGGATCAGGGTCATATTAATTCTATGAAATTAGTTGAGGAGGATAATTTTTGTTTTTTGGGAGTAAAAATTCTAAAATTCTAAAACAGTTTATGTGTTAATGGATTTTTATTTTCCTTGAATGTACAATATAATTCACAGGTAAAGCCATCTGGATTTGGAATTTTCTTTGTGGGAAGATTTTAAATTACTGACTTGATTTCTATAATAGTTATGGGACTATTCAGGTTTTCCATTTCTTTATGAATATCTTTTATTAAGTTCTTATTTCTAGGGATTTTTCCTTTTTATCTAAACCTTTTACATTTATTGGCATTAAGTAGTTCATAGCATCTTCTTAGTACGTTTTAGATGTCTACAGGACCTCTAGTAATGTCCCCATTCTTCATTCTTAATATGAATTATTTGTTCATTCTTTTTTCTTTATTAGTCTCACAAGTCTTATCAATTTCTTTATTTTTTGAAGAACAAAGTTTAGTATTAAAAAAATTCTCTCATGTGTATGTTGGTTTTTATTCATTGCTTCTCTTATATTTATTTCATTCTTTTACTTTCTTTGAGTATAACTTCCTGAAATTCATCCTTGGCTCATATTTTCAACAATTCTTCTTTTTAAGTGTATACGTTTAATGCTATAAATTTTCCTCTAAATACTACCTTAGCTACACTCGCACTTTTTATGTACAATATTTTCACCATTACTCAGTTCTTCTTATGAATTTATAGAAGCTCTTTATATATTCTGGATATAAACCATTTACTAATTACAGTTGACCCTGAAACAACATTGGGGGTTAGGTGCACCAACCCCTGCATAGTCAAAAATCCACTTATAACTTTTGACTCCCCCAAAACTTAACTACTCTTAGCCTACTGGAATGGTGGCACTCATGTGACACCATTCAAGTCCATTTATTCTCTTAAAAAAAAAACAAAAAACTTAACTACTCTTAGCCTACTGGAATGGTGTCACGTGAGTGCTAGGCCAGCCCCAGGACCCACTGGAGGTCAGATAAGAACTCCTCAGCGCAGCTGGATTCTGCTGCATGAAAGCCCCAAGTGGATATGGGATAAGAGAAGACAGAAATGCACACAGACAGCAGGGAGGACAAGTTTAAACCATATTGGAAACTCTGTCCAACTCAGGCTGTTCAAGTACTTTAACAAAGTTGCCTATTTTGAAGCTGAAGTCCTAAGGAGGAGTCGCTACCAATAACATAAGTAGTCAACACATTTTTTGTATGTTATCTGTATTATATACTGTATTATTATAATGAAGTAAGCCAGAGAACAGAAAACTTTATTAAGAAAATCATAAGGAAAACAAAATACATTTACAGTACTGTGCATATTTATTGAAAACAAATTTGCATATAAGTGGACCCATGCAGTTAAAACTTATGTTGTTCAAGGATCAACTCTATATGTTCTGTAAATATTTTCGCTTACTCTGTATCTTGCCACTTCACTCTTGTAATGATATTTTGATGAACAGAACATTTTAATTTGAGTATAGCTCAATTTATGCATTAATTTTATGATTTTTTGAGTGTGTCTAGCTTAATAAATTTTTCTCTAACCTGATATCATGAAGA
>NW_006443124.1:9667753-9756716 GCF_000325575.1 Pteropus alecto
AGCTCAGGAAATAACTCACTTATAAAAAATAATCCTAAGGATATTATTATAGCATGAAAATAATAATAATAAATTTTAGATGAGTTAGATAAACAATAAAATAAGGTATATCTCTAATGAAATATTTTGTAGCTATTGAAAAGTCATGATATTCCAAGATTTGCACATAAATCTTAACTATTATTTCACTTCATCACAAGCAAATATGTACATATTATAATTATTTTAAAATCACACTTTAAAGAGCTTTAAATCACATCTAATAATGCTCAAACATGTAATTTTTTTATTGAGGTGAAATTTACATAACACAAAGATAACCATTTTAAAATGAATGATTCTGTGGCATTTGGTATATTCACAATGTTGTGCAACCACCACTCTCTAGTTCCAAACATTATTATCACCTCAAAAAGAAATTCTGTACCCAATAAGCATTTCACACTCTCCATTCCATACTTCCCGCATCCACCAACACACACACCAAAAGCATATGCAACCAAAGAAGAAATAGATTAATTGGACATCATCTAAATTAAAAATTGTGTGCTGCAGAGAGCATCAGGAAAGTATAAAGACAACCCAGAGGATGATAGAAAATTTTTACAAATCACATATCTGACAAGGGACTTTTATCTGGAATATATAAAGGGCTCTTATAGAGAAAGGGCTCAATAATAGAAAGACAAATATCTAGCTAGAAAAATGGGCAAAGGATCTGAATACACATTTCTCCAAAGAACATATACAAATAACCAATAAACACATGAAAAAATACTCAACATCATTAGTCATCAGGGAACAGCAAACCAAACCATAATGAAATACTACATCACACTACTAGAATGGTTAGATAATAACAAATGTTGGAAAGGATGTGGAGAAATTGGAACCCTCATACGTTGCTGGTAGGAATTTAAAGTAGTGCAGCTGCTTTGGAAAGTAATCTGATGGTTCTCCAAAATGTTAAACATGGAGTTACCATATGACCCAGCAATTCTACTCCTAGGGATATACCCAAGGGAAATGAAAACATATGTCCATATAAAAACCTGTACGTGAGCATCCATAGTATTCTCCATAATATCCATAAGGTAGAAAGAGCCCAAATGACCATGAACTGATGAATGGATAAACCAAACGAAGTATATCCATGCAATGGAGTATTATCCAGCCATAAAAAGGAATGAAATTCTAATACATGCTACAATATGGACGCACCTGGAAAGCATTAAGTAAGTGAAAGAAGTTAGTAATAAAAGACCACATGTTGTGTGATTTCATTTAAATAAACACACAGAAAAGGCAAACCCATAAAGACAGAAAGTAGATGATGAATGATTTCTAGGACTGGAGGTGGGGCATGGTAGGAAAAGATAATGACTCCTAATGGGTATGGTTTTTTGAGGAGGAGGGTGATGAAATATTCTAAAATTGATTGTGGTGATCGTTGCACAAATCTGTGAGTAGACTAAAAACCATTGAATTGTATGCTTTAAATAGGCGAATTGGATGGTATGTGAATTATATCTCAATCAAGCTGTTTATCTAAAAAAAAAAAATCAATGGATCTGACAGTCAGGAGGACTCTGGGTGACCCCCAGCCAAAGCCATTTCAGTGTGATGGTGGGTTACAGTCTAGAAAGTGTGCCAGCAAGGAAGAAAGAAAAATACATGGAGAAGACTCTGGAGACTCATCTAGCCATGAAGGCAACAGTCAGCCTTGATGGAAGGGAAGTTTGGGGAGTGTGTACTCTCAGGCCCCCATAAGACACATTATCTCTCAGCGTGAGAATCAGCTCCTCAAAGAAGCCGGTGAAGCTGACTCCTTGGGCCTCTAGAGCATTCTCTCCCAATGCTGACCAGACCGGCCAGGCCAGTCCTCTCTTTTCTATACCACTAAAACTTAGCCACCTGGAAAGGCTTACCACACCCGGCTTCATCTTGGAGCCCTTCCCTGGAGGTGCCAGCTCCCAATGACCTCTCCTTTCTCAGCCTGCTTTTGCATTGCATACAAGATGTCATCACCATATCATATATTACACTTTACGGGAGCAGCTTGCAAGTATGGGGAAGATGCAGGCACATACACGCACACTGCTTCCCCAGCCTGTGAGGACAAGGGGACCCATGAATGGTTCCAGCCTATATATCCTGACTCTAACTCCAACTTGCTCAAGCAGGGCATCTGCAGCCTCCTGCTTGGTGCCTGAAGGATTTCTGGGAGCTCCAGGGAATGCACGGGAGGTCCCGTGCAGAATCTACAGTCTCTTTCCTCTGCTGTTCTTCTGGTCACTCCCTGCTTCCTAGTGAGGATGCAGGTCTTTCTAGTGTTGGCTACACTTTGTCAAAGGGATCCCTCAGCAGCACAGCTTAGATGCCACTACTTTATCAAAGCAATAAGAAAGACCATTTTTGATGACCAACTTTGCTCCTCTGCTTTCTGTGGAGTTAGACATGAGACCATAGAAGGCTAGGCTCAAGATATGTCCTAGTGGAGAAATCACACTGAAAGTAGCCTCAAGCTGCAATCTCAGCCACAATCTATAACCTCTAATCAGCAGGTTCTCTGCATAGGCCATGGGATTCCCCAACGATGACCAGGTATCTCATATTCACCTGATCTGGGGAGTAGGAGATTGCGTGGAACCTGGGGACCCAGAATCTTGAGTCTGCCGAACTCATTCATTTAGCATTCTCTTATGACCATCACCCCTCCTTGGGCTTCTGCAGGCTGGCTTTCCTTTGAGGAGATGGTCATGGAATCTGGGTTTCTAGGAAAGCCATGTTTACTTTGGTGCCTATGTGTTCTTACCCATTCCATCTGAGCCAGAGCCAGCAAGTGAGACATATTTATTAATCCTTGGGCCCCAATTTTTTCAGAAAAGCGCAAGTCCTATGAGACTGAGCTTCAGGGGTGAAAGGACCTTCTGCATACTCTGCCTCACTATTGGAGAACAAAGATGCTCATTAACTAGCATATGAAGTAAAGGCTCTGATAAAGCCTGCAGTAAGTACTGTTTAGCTTTTTTGAATAGTGTTCTGGAAACATATTTGTTCATAGGATCCTTTCTTGTCCACTCCACCATCATCCAGGAGCACATTGCTCAACAATGAAGTCTAAAACCTGTGACTGGCATTTGGGGACCAGCCTACGAGTCTCATTGGCCAACCTGTCTCCTTTCCTGCCACCAGGTTTCCTCTTCATATTTGACACGTTTTCCTCCTTCAAGGCATAGCCCATAGCTTTCTCCACCTGCTGTGGTGCCAGTATCTCAGAGGAATCTATTCCCTTGAACACCCAAAGACCCCTCTCCCCACTTCATATCCACAGCTGGCTATTGCTTTCAATATTGAATATCCTTCAGTATGCCTGATGACTGTCCTTTCCCCATACTCCTTTCCAAGTCATTCCTTGCTGCTCTGAGTTGCCCTTGTGAAGCCATAGGCATGGGATATCACACTTGGCAATAAGCCAAGGGGGCAGGACTGGGCCTTGAAGTGTTTTGTTCTCAGACCCTGACCCCTCCCTCAGCTTCTCTACCTCAAAGGAACTCTGTCTCAGGCAGCTGAAGAGCAGGGGGATGATAGAAGGTAGAGATGGGGGTGGGGCAACAACCCAGTATTAGCTTCTCTCATGGGCAGGGGCCAGAGGCTGTCTCCATGCCTGAGCCTGGTACCTGATGAATAAAAGATCAGTGATGGTTCTAAGAGAGAAGCCCCCACCCCATTCCCTGTCTCTCAAGTCCAGGACACATTCTCCATGAGAGAATTGGCCATTTCCCAAAACTCAAGACACATCCTGGCCGGAGCTGGCTGTGGGCCTGGCACCCCCGGGGCAGCCGGGCAGGGCGGGGTGTCCTGGAGATCTGAGTATGGGCCTCACACCCAGGCCGGGCCAGGACACCCCGTCCTTGGCCGAAGCCCAAACCGGCTCTGTTTACAGAATGTCAGCTCTGTTCCCCCTCCCCCACCCACCACTTCCCCTAGAGTCCTGGGGGGTTGGGAGAGGGCCAGGCAGGACCTGAGGGAGACTAGGAGGCAGCCAAATCCCAGGTCGGTCTCTCAGTCCCCCTCCCCTTCTTGGCTCCGAGGGTCTATCCGCCCCCGTTTTCCAGTCTTCTGGTTTCCCCTTCAAAGCATAGGTGGGAATGTGCATTTCAAAAGAGAAATCTGCAGAATACAATGCTTAATCCCAAGGAAAGTTTAGCTAATGGTAGAAAGATAGGCATTGTGCCGGCAGGCGCAGGGAGATTTTCCTAGGAAAGGGGCTTACTGGATACCCTCAGACAGCTGGGAAGGAGGCTCCCTCTTTCTTCAGGACCCTAAACCCTTGGATCTCTATTTTTCCAGAACTGCCAGAGGGACTTGGCACAAATTAGATGTCACTCGACGGGCAGGCCGGGGGCTTTCGGGGGTAGCAACATCTTGAGATAAGGCCAACTGCCGGCGGGGCCGCAGTGACTCAGCTCCTGCAGGCTGCAGGGAAGCTCAGCGGGCCCCACAAGAGCCAGACAGGGGAGGCGGGGCCTGATCTGGGACGCCCCGCCCCCTCCCCGTGCCCTGGCTCCGGGAAGGCCGGCCCACCACCCCCAACTTCCCAGAGGCGCCCGGATTTCCCACGGGTTTCCCCGTTTGCTGCAAATAGTAACAAACGCTAACACTTTTGGAGCGCTCACTCTATGCTGGGCACTTTGTAGGCACTGAGTCTTTTGTTACCTCTAACAAGGCTCTATAGTAGGCGCCACTATTATTCCATTCAGAGACAAGGAAATTGAGGCTCAGAGAAGCCAAGCGACTTGCTCTAGGTCACACAGCTACTGGGTGGTAGGGGCCACAGTTTCCAAACCCGCAAACCCCTCTTGCCCCTTCCCAGCGTCCATGTCCTGTCCTTCTGGGTCCTAACGGGTTCTCCTGGTGGTGCCTTTCTTGGCAAAATCAGGAACCTGGCAATCCCCTGGCCTAGGGGCTAATTCGATAGAAATATTTATCATTTTAAGGCAAATCCTGAGGTATTGATTACGTGTCTGCTGAACTCTCAGCCTGGTTTCAGGTGGTGGCAAAGTTCCCCAGCCCTGAGTTTCCCCTTGACTTCCACTCTGAGGGAAACTCCTGGGCACAGTGCTGGGTCTCCAGGGAATACTGCCCCACCAGCACCCAACCTTGTCCTCTGGAGAGATGCAGTCTTCAGAAAGCCCCTCCCTTGCTCACAGGTTACCCCCCAAACCTGGAGCCTTGCCAAGTGAGAAGCAGCAAATGCACACCACCTAACTGCTGCTGGCTGACCCCTGCCTATGTGGGGTCAGGGCCAGGACAGTGCCACAGAAAGCCAAGTCTGAGCCTCAGAAAGGGGTGAGAAGCAAGAGCAGCCTGCACCCTGGGGCTGCCCTTGGAGGTTGTGAGCTCCCTGTTATCTGGGGTAGGGAAGCACCTGTGGAAGAAATGATTCAAAAGGAAGGTGGGATGAGATGACCTTTAAACCCCAAATTCTTCTATTCTATGAGTCAGGCAGTGTCCAAGTGAATGACTTGTTCTGACAGCTGCTTAAATGGAAACTTTCCCAGACTCTCCCACTTCCTTCCCCTTTGACTTCTTTTTGCTGGGCCCAGGGATCTTCCTCCTAGAGACTCAGAGACTAGGGGTAAAGAAGATCACTCCCACATCTCCCTGCCTCAATTTGCCGCTCTGGCCACCACATGAGTTCTGGGAGCTGAGAGGCTCTGATTCCTGGGAAGGAAGGAAGGAAGGAAGGGAGGAAGGTAGGGAAGTAGGGAGGGAGGGAGAGAGGGAAAAATCTTGAGATGAGAGATTGCTTCTGTGGTCAAGTTGGTTTAACCTAGGCCCCAATCTCAGCTCTAACCTCTTCTCCCAGATACATGACCTTGAACAATGTCACTTTACCTCCCAGGGCCTCAGCAAAATGAGAGAACTCTAATACCAACCACCTTTCCTGTGAGGGTTGTTGGTAGCAACGAGTGAATACTGTGGGTAAGGTCTTCTCAAGCACAATCGTGTGATGGTACCCAGCAGGCATTCCAGCTATACAGGGCAGACATCATTCTTTGTGGTTCTATCTGAGGAGGTAAGTCTCCAAGGACAGGCAAGTTTGAGTGGGAGAAGAGGGAGAGAGAATGGGGCCTGAGTAAGGGCTGCAAGGGGTGGGTTTCCTGCAGTGGGAAGGGCTATGGCCTGTGATCGGGGGACCTGTGTTCTAAGCACCACCTCTGTGCCAGGGCCATGTGGTGCTAGGTGCTACACGCACACTGTCACATTTAATTCTGTAAGTCAGGTACTGTTATTACCCCCATTTTATGGATAGCAAAATCAAGGCTTAGAGAAAGGTTAAGCGACTTGCCAGTGGAGGAGCCGAGATTCGCAGCCAGGCAGGATTACTCTGGAGCCCTGTCTTTTCTAAGTCCTGTCTCTGCTCCTACCATGGTCTTAGAGGCCGGTACCCAGTGGCCAGGAAGACTGTGCCCAGTCCTCCGAGATCCCTGCCCTTGCTTAGCACCCTCCCTCTGCCAGCTGCCCTGTCCTGCCAGAGCAGCTTTGGCCAACCAGACATCTGGCATCATGGCTGTATTGGACTTTTAGTAGAGACTAGGGTTGACAGGGGCTAGGATCAAAGGCCTGAATGACAGGAGATAGAGAGGATGTGGGGGAGGGGTCTTGGCTGGTGCTGAATCTTGCACAGCAAAAAAAGAGAGGAAGACTGGCAGGCAGGCAGCCATCCCCATCTACCTTGCACCCAAGAACCAAGCAGTGACCTTAGGCACCTTGTTACCTGAGACCAGCTCTGGTTCCACAAAGGTTGAGGAAGGTTTTAGACAGTTATTCGGGGAAGTTGGAAGACTGAGGCTGCCCTAACTATAAGGTGATACTGGAGGACCCCAACGCCTCCCTCAAGTTCTCTGCCAATATCCTATCAGAGTCATGGTCTGGCCTGGGGCATCCCCTAGTCAAAGTCCTGCACTGCAGTCCTGTGGCCATCATGGAAAACCTCTGTCCAGTGGCACCGAGCCCCCAAAAGGGGCCCCCTCCCCTTTAGACAGAAGAGCCCCCTCCTTGCCCTCTCAACTCCACTCCCAGTTGACTCTTCATCTTTCCTTGGAAACAAATCGTTCCCAACTCTGAAGCATCATAATTCCCCCCAAAGAGCAATCTCGAGAATGTCAAGGGGAAATTATTGAATTATCCTGGTTGGCAGAAAAATCTAATTTATAGCAAAGCATTTCTCCTGAAGTTTTAATAGATTTTTTTTCCTCCGATGGATTTTAATGCGCAATTGTTTCCCGGGCTTGGAAATTTACTTTGAAGCAGTGACATCGCTTTCAGTTCTTGATTTATTGCCAGTTTCCTGCTTTGAGCTTGATAGCAAACCCAACATCCTATTTTCCCCTAAACATGAATGGCCTGTGCTCTCTGGTCAGCCTGCTGGACCAGATATCGCATGGCACTGCCCTCTCATTAAGGGCGTAAGGGGGCCTGGAGACCTGGCTGAACCCTCCCTGCCCTCCTTACCTGGCTCCCAGGGGCAAGTCTCCTCCTTGAGGATTTTGCTAGAGTGGAAGCTCAATGCCACATCTGTGAGAATGGTATGCTACTGGTGTGTGGGGACCAATGGGGGCAGGGCATGGCTAACTTTCCTCTCTACCTACTTCCTGACTCCCAGCCTGTCAAGGTGCCTGGCACAAAATAAGGGGTCAGTCAACAGGTGTCAGTTGAAATAGAGGGTGGTGTGGCTAAGTGTCAGAGTCCTGCTTGGGCCAATAACAGTTTAGGCTCCCACTAGCAAAGGAATGTTGTTTTGACATTTTTACTCAGGCTCCAGTCCATTAAATTGGGATCATCTGGGCATAGCACAGGGGGCAGCAGGCAAGGTGCTACCTACAGGTCTCAATTTATGGGGGCATGGCCAGCTCTGGGGAAAGGGAATGGAAGACAAGATGGAATCAGAAAAATGCATCCTCCCCAAAGATGAGAAACTCATTGTGCCCCCAGCCACCTTTCAAGAGTGATATCTGACCAAAACTTAACTAAGGCAAGTGGGCTTTTAGAATGAATGACAGGCAGAGAAGGGAGGTACTTTGAGAATAAAATAAACTTTTGAGACCTTAAAATGATGATACCCATTTTAATGATGAAGAAACTGAGGTCCAGAGAGGGCTAGGAGCTCATGAAGCTTTGGTAAGTAGCCAAAGTGACACCAAGACCCACAGTGACACTGTTCAACTCCCTGAGGACTCTTCAACTGACAGCATGGGAAGCTGTACCAGGCTCTTTCTAGCCTCACCCTGCAGGACCCAGCAAAGATCAGTCTCCTTTGGGAGGGTGGGGGTTCCTCAGGCCCCAAAGGAGGGGGTTCGGGGGCAGGCATTTCTGTGAGACTTCAGGGCAGAACTAGGTCTGGGACTGAGGATCCTGGAGACCCCATTCCTATAAGGAAGGCATCCTCACCACTCGAGCTGCAAAAACATAGGACAGGAAGCATCATGAGGAGAGTGTGCTGTTACAGGGCTATTCCCCTCCAGGCCTACCTCCAGATTTAATGACTCCCAAAATGCCACCTCTGCAGAGACAATTCCCTGGCTCTGTCCCAGCCAATTAGACCTTCCTAATGACTGTCTCTTTACCCTCTGGCAGGCCTGTGACTGCAAAAGAAATGGCTGTGAGCCAGGTTGAGTGGTGAGTGGGGGGGCTGAGTGATGGGTGGGGGGACAAGAGAAGGAACCCCTCCCCCAGCAGGCTAGTTATCTGATCCCAGCTCTTGGGGATGAGGAGCTCATGAGAGGCCAAAGCTGGGACACTTTCCTGAGGGTGTCAGACGACAGGCTTTCAGGATGGGGGCCACTATGGCACCAAATGACACTTTCCAGAAGGGCAGTATAGGGATTAGGGATAAGAAAGCTGCTGATAAGATTCCAAAATACATAGCAGGTCAATCTTGGATAGATCTGAGGACTCTGACAGACCCAATTTGTCAGCTAGAGGGGTAGGTCCAAAGGAGGCTCAGGCCATGGTCCACCAGTCCCCACTTGTAGTTAGGTAAGATGAGGTATACGGTGGCCCAGCCTTGGAAGGAGCTGTGCCTAGGCAGGGTCCTGGCCCCAGCCCTGAAAGTCCCCCAGTGCCACAGCCCCTGGTGAACAGCCATTCTGATCAGATCTGGGACAGGGCCCCTTTCCTGGATTTCTGAAGCTTTACCCTCTGGGAGTAATTTCTTGGGCTGGCATCAAGATCAGAGGTTTTGCTCTCCACCTCCTACCTCTGAAGGAATCATGAAGAAGAGCCCTTCTCAATGGCCCTGGGGGATGCTTCTGATCTAAGAGAGGGAATCTAGAGGCAGGATGAGGGGCATGTGTGGACCTGAAGTGCTTGAGGCAGGCTCCTGTACTGGGTCCTCTGGCCTACGCACTCTGGCACGGGCTCACTGGGTCTGAGTCTGACAGGCACCAGAGGTTGGCACGCTTGATAGAGGTCATGCAAAAAGCATGCCTGCCACCCAAGCCCTTGGCCCCCACCCCATGCCTCAGTCCCACTGCTTCTTAGCACCAAGCACTCAATAAGGGCAAGTGTGGAATGGTTTGAGTGCAAACTGCTGGGAGGTCAGGGTCAGACACGAAGAACTTTCTAAATATAAGAGCTATAATATGTAAATGGCAAAGGTGGAAAAAGGTGAACTGATCACTTAACTCCCAGCAACCAGGTGCCAGCCTTGTCCCTTCAACTTGTTCTTCCACTGGTCAGATCTCAGGAAATGGTGTTTCCACCTATACAGCAAAACTTGCTGGGCAGCGAGCCCCTCAACCCCATGGCCAATCCAGCCACAGGCCTTGGCCTCTCTTTCTCCAAAACACCGCTAAAATCTGTCCGTAGTCCTCCTCCTCCACTGCCACCACCCAGGCGGAGTCACCACCACCTCTCTTCTGGATGCCTGCAGCAGCTTCTCACTGTCTGCCTGCTCCTACCCATGCCCCCTGCTGTCCATTCTCCACGCAACAGCTGGAGTGAGCTACTCAAAATGTAGGTCAAATGGGTCTCTCTCCTGCTGCAAAATCTCCAGGGTGCTATGGTCCTCTTGGGTAAAGGTCCTGTCTAGTCCGGATCCAGGTTCATCTCCTGCCACCTTGACCACAGCTCAACCACAGTGGCCTCATTTCGTGTGCCCCTAGCTTCACTATGACTTTCCCATCTCCCTTGCCTCTTGGCCGTCACTTACTCATCTTTTAAGACTCAGGAGACTTTCCAATCTGCCAACCCCCTCCAAGGCTCTGAGAATGCCCGCTGAACCTGAATCCATCTCTCGATTACCCATTACCTCTTACTGTGATGTTTCTTTCTTTTTCTTTTCTTTTTTTTTTTTTTTTGATATTTCTTTATTCTTAAGTCTACCTACTTAAGAATGACAGTAACAATCAGTAACAACACACATAGAACAGACATGTTAAATGACCACAACTCATCACTGTCTTCATCATTATCACTGCTCTTACTGAGCACATTTTATGTGCCTGGCAACTATTCTAAGCATTTCACATGGATTAAGTCATTTGATCTTCATAACAATCCTATGAGGTCAGATTTTTCTTAAATTCCAAGATGCCTCATAGGAGGTCAGTGGGGATTGAAGTGGACAAGAAGGCTTTGTGGTGGAAGTAGGAGTGAAGCCGGGGCTTGACGAATGAGTAGTAACTGAAAGATGCAACCGGGTAAGTATTCCAGGTTAGTATGAAGAATAATCATAACAGTAATAATAATATGTTGAGCATTTACTATGTAAGTCACTGTACTTAAGAGCTTTATATTTATTATGTTGTTGGATGCTCACAACAACCTTCAGAGGTGGATCTGAAGAGACTCGTTTTGCAGACAAAGGCACTGAGTAGATATTGCAGGCCTCCTCCATTGGGGGAGAGAAGTTCATCCAGCCCCAGAGGAGCTTCAATCCCTGAGGAAGGAGAGCAGGACAAGGAGAGCTGGAACTTGTTGGGGGGCAGTGAGGGCTGGAGATCCCATCCTGGAGGAAGTTGGAAAGGATCAGAGCTGGGCTTCAAAGGATGGGCAGGAGTTAGAGAGGGAGAAATTAGGGGAAAGTTGGTGGTGGGAGTGGGGACCAGACAGTCCCCTTCCTCCACCCCAACCCTTCCCACTATCTCCCAGGGCCCTGAGTAAGCTCCCAGAGGAGGACACTTACAGATTTAAGTGCCTCTCACCCATGCGACTTTTTCTTTTTTTTTTTTTATTGTGGTGAATATACATAAAATTTACCATTTTAACTATTTTTAAGTGTACAGTTAGTGGCATTAAGTACATCTACATTGTTGTACACCATCACCACCTTCTATCTGCAGAACTTTTTCATCATCTCAAACTGGAACTCTGTACCTATTCAGCAATAATTCCCCATTCTTCCTTCCCCCTTGCCCATAACCACCCTTCTACTTTCTGTCTCTATGAATTTGACTACTCTAGGTACCTCAAACAAGCAGACTCATACAGTATTTGTCTTTTTGTGACTAGCTTATTTCACCTAGCATAATGTCCTCAAGCTTCATCCATGTTGTAGCATGTGTCAGAATTTTCATCTTTTTTAAGTCTGAATGTATTCCATGGTGTGTCTGTACCTCATTTTGTTTATCCATTCATACACTGATGGACATGAGTTGCCACCACCTTTTGGCTATTGTGAATTATGCTGGTATGAATATGAGTGTACAGACATCTGTTCAAGTCTCTGCTTTCAATTCTTTTAGGTGTCTACCTGGAAATGGAATTGCCGGATCATATGGTAATTTGATATTTAATTTTTTGAGGAACTACCATTTTGTTTTCTACAGAAGCTGAACTATTTTTTATTCTCACTGGCAATACACAAGGGTTCTGATTTTTCCACACTCTTGTGGTTTTGATTTTTATTTTTCTAATAATTAGTGATGTCAAGCACCTTTGCTGTGTTTATTGGCTATCTGTATATCTTCTTTGAAGCAATGTCTATTGAAGTCCTTTGTCCACTTTTAAATCTGGTTGTTTGTTTTCTGTTGTTGAGTTGTAAGAGTTCTTTATTTATTCTGGATATTGACCCCCTTATCAGTTATATGATTTGCAAATATTTTCTGCCATTTCATGGGTTTCCTTTTCACTTCGTTGGTATTGTCCTTTGATGCACAAAAGTTTTTCAAATATTTTTAAAAATTAAAAAAATTAGCTATTAGGGAAATGAATATCAAAACCACAATGAGATACCATCTCACACCTGTCTGAATAACTATAATCAACAAGACAAATAATAACAAATGCTGGAGAGGATGCAGAGAAAAAGGAACTTTCATACACTGCGGGTGGGACTGCAAATTGGTACAGCCACTATGGAAAACAGTGTGGTGGTTCCTCAAAAAACTAAGAATTGATCTACCATATGATCCAGCAATCCTTCTACTGGGTATTTACCCCAAAAACTTGAAAACTCCTAACTGAAAAGATATTTGCACACTGATATTCATAGCAGCATTATTCACGGTGGCCAAGACATGGAAGCAACCTAAGCATCCTACAATAGATGATTGGCTAAAGAAGCTGTGGTACATATATGCGATGGAATATTACTCAGCCATAAGAAGAGATGAAATACTGCCATTTGTGACAACATGGATGGGCCTTGAGATAATAATGCTAAGTGAAATAAGGCAGACAGAAAAAGTTGAAAATCACATGATATCATTTATATGTGGGATATAAACCTAAAAGCAACAAATGAATAAGACAAACAAACAGAGACTCATGGACTAGTGATTAGCAGAGGGCAGGGGGTGGTGGAAGAGGGAGGATGTAGATGGGGTAAAGAAGGGTCAAATATAGGGGGTAAAGGGGAGGGTGAAGTGAGTAAAGGGGATCAAATATATGGTAGCTGAAGGAAACTGGACTTTGGGTGGTAAACACACAATAGAATATACAGATGTCAAATTATAATGTACACTTGAAAATTACATAATTGTATTAACCATTGTTACCCCATGAACTTATTTAAAAAAAATTTTTTTAATGAAGCCCAATTTATCTATTTTTGTCCTTCATTGCCTGCACTCTTAGTGTCATATGTAAGAAATCATTGCCAAATCCAATCTCATGAAGGTTTTTCCTTATCTTTTCTTCTAAGAGTTCTATAAGTTAAGTCTTAAGTTTCTGTCTCTGATCTATTTTGAGTCAATATTTGTATACCGTGTAAGGTAAGGATCCAACTTCATTCTTTTGAATGTAGATGTCCATTGTTCCCAATATTATTTGTTGAAAAGACTGTCCTTTCCACATTGAATAGTCTTGACACCCTTGTCGAAAATCATTTGAACATATATGTAAGGGTTTATTTCTGGGCTCTCTATTCTACTTCATTTGTCTACGTGTCTGTCTTGAATGCCAGTACTACACTGTTTTGATTACTGTTGCTTTGAAGTAAATTTTGAAATCAGGAGGTATGAGATCCCCCAGTTTTGTTCTTTTTCAAGATTGTTTTGGCTATCCAGGATCCCTTGAGATTCCACATGAACTTTAGGATAGATTTTTCTATATCTGAAAAAACATTGTTGGGATTTTGATAGTGATTGTATTGCCTTTGTGACTTCAAGGAGGATCTGAGCCAGTTAGGGTGTTCCAAGGTGGCCAGGAACCAGCATTGCAGTAAGGGTGAATGGTGGTCTGAGCAGAAGGGGAAGGCACAGACTTGACAAATCAAAGAGTGAGGGACAAGAGGCTCCCTTTCTTTAGAATACTGAAAGCTTTGGTTCTTCCCAGGCCTCCATCAGAGGCAGGTCCCCACGGGCAGAAGTGTACCCATCTGTATAATGGGCATTAAATTCCTAAGCCACTAAGAACGCTCCTCCAGAATCAAACGCCTCCTACTTCCCCTCATTTAGATTTTTTAGCTCTTCCAAGTCTCTTGTTGATTTGTTAGGACCTAGTTTTCCCTATCCTGGCTCTTGAGAACATCAGCACTATTTTTGATGTGGCTAGGAGTCTGCCTCACTCCTACCTCTAGACAAGTCATCCCTCCAGTCCAGCCAGCTATCCCTCTTAGGAGGAGTATGTTTCCTCGAGACTGGAAGGAATAGGAATGGGTAGTTCCAGGCCCTCAGGGAAAGGATGGCTGGGCAAAATCACTTGGTAAAGATTATAGAGATGTTCTCCTCATCCTGGTGTGTCTCACAAGCAGACCCAGGTCTCAGTAAGTGAGGTCCACCTGCCGCAGTAAAAGCAAAGGTGGGCACAGGCAGCCTTGTTGTGCAGCCCAGACTCTTGGGAGATGACTCACCAGGATTTAAGCCAGCCCTCTGGCTCTGCCTCAGAAAAACTCCTGCACTCAGTCCAGCAATGCAGACAGACTGAAGGACAAAGGAGCAGAACCCCTCATGGGACACAATCGCCGGTTCTGAGCTGTGACACTTACCTACCCTCTCTGTCTGACTTTGGAGACATAGAGGAGCTTTTACTGCCCTAACTTTAGGAGGTATGTCTAGGGCTTCTGGAAACTCATCCTGCCTGGGGAGCCGAAGACCTAATCCCAGCTCTGAAAGAGGAGCCTGTGGTCTCTGGCATAGCCTGAATTTCTATCCCAAGGTTCACATATATAAGACCAGGTGTCAGAAAATAAGATCCTGAGCCAAACAGGAGCCTTTATCCAAGCTGTTTTTAAACCATTCCAAACTTTAGCAGGCTGACTTGAGTCATGTTAGATATAGAAGTAAAGTAGCAAGCAGATAACATTCTACCTATTTCAGAGATTAAACAAAAAAGGCCTAGAAAATTATACTAATGCTGGGAAGGATCTCATCCAACTGAGCCTTTTGTTTTACCAAATGAAATCTATCCAGCTGTCCATCTGTTTGTTCATCCATCTATCCATCCATCCATCCATTCATCCATCCAGTGCCTGATCCTAGACAGGTTTCTTGCTAGGGGTTGGGGAAATAGCAGTGAGTAAGACAAGCAGAAACTCTCTTTCATGTAAGTCACAGTCTTCTGGGGAAGGCAGATGGTAGTAAACAAGCAAATAAATAAATAAGACCTCTAATGAAGGGGGATAAGTCATGGAACACAGGTCTACGGGAATATTTAACTAAAAACTCTGACCTGGACCAGGAAGTCAGTGAGGTCTGCCCTGAGAAAGCAGAGACCTGAAGGATGAGCTAAACAGAGAAAAAAGGGAAGAGTATTTCAGGCAGAGGGAACAGCGTGTGCAAAGGCCTGGGAGCTGGGGAGATTGGGAGGACAAGCCCAGAGAGGAAAGGTCACCTGAGGAGCTGGAGACCAGACTGAGGCTTTAAGATTGCTACTTATATTCTTCCACCATATCCCATAGCCCAATACCCCTAAGCTTCATGGCCTCAGAGAACACCTCTGGCCCCTCTTGGGGTCAATCACTGTACCTCCAGGTGTCCAGGAGAGCCCAAAGACAAACCACAGAGTGCAGGATATCGGAATTATGCAAAGAAATTATAGGGTGTGTCCAACTTTGTTGAAGCTCCTTCAGGTTCCCCTGTGGCTGATGGGAACCTCTGGCTTGAGTTAATACTAGAGATCAAAGTTGAGTGCTGAGTAGAAAAGATTTACTGCCACAGAGAGAAACTACTCCAGCGGAGTCTACGCTCAGGGTTGGGTGAGGGAGAGAAATGGGGTTGGTCATGAACTATCTCTGCTCTGTATTTAAAAAGCAAAGTTTCTGAGTGTTGCTGAGTGACTGGGGATATCAGGTTTAGAGGTCCAGTCAGCACTGGGCTGGCTGGAGGTGGTCAGCTGTGTACCTAGACTGTCTGCTTCAGCATATGGTGTCTAGCAGCTTCTATATGCGTTACATGCCCGAATCAAGAACTGGGTGTCCAATCAGGTCTACCACTGATGTCAGCAGGCTAGATGGCCAGATTAGGGCTTATTATTTGCCACTGGCCTTCAGTACTTTGGTTATGAAACAATGTGGGGTGCCCCAGACCACCATGTCCTGAGTCCAATCAGTTAAGAGTTGTTTGCTAAATGTAACCATTGGTCTAGAATCTATGTCCTCAACACCTAAGGCAGGGTCCCCTTCCTCTCCCTCACCCCCACATGTTGTGTTGAATTCCACCTCTTTTCATATTCTACTGTGTCTACCCTAGTCCAGGCCACTACTATTTTCACCTAAAGTCATTCACTTCCTCCAGGCTTATCATCTCTAGGTCATGGTCTATGTGGCAACCAGAGTCATCTATCTAAACTGTCACTTCTTTCCTTAAAACCCTTCCTTGGCTACCCTTGGCCATTGGGACAAAGCACTGGGGTTTACACACCCAGCCAGCTGACCTCTCCAACCATGGCCCTGCACAACCCCCTCACATACTAAGCTCAGCCACAGTGAATCTCAGTTTCTCCAGAGTCATGCTCCCTCTCACTTTCAGGCCTTTGTCCATGGTGTTCCCTCTGCAAGGAATGCTGCTCTCATCTTCGCCTGTCAGCTCCTGCTTCTTTTTCTTTTTTTTTTAGATTTTATTTGTTATTAGTATTAATGCCTATAGCACCTGGTCTTCCTAGGTGGTCTCCCATCCAAGTACTAACCAAGCCCAACCCTGCTTAGGTTCCGAGATCAGACATCAGGCTTGTTCAGGGTGGCATGGCCGTAGACCATGGACCGTGGCTCCACTGGGGCATGAACTCAGGAACTTCTGCATGTAAGGCAGACATACTAACTGCTACACTATGGAACCATGTCCTCTTGCTTATTTTTCAAGTGTCAGTTTAGATGCCAATACCTTGGAGCCTTCCCCAATGTCCCTAAGTTCAGGTTAGGTGTTCCCAACTTAGTGCACCCCACTTCCAGTCCCTTCTCCCTACTTCAAATTTATTTGAATTGGAGGGTGGGAGACAGTGAGGTTTCCAGGTTATTTGGAAAAGACATCTGCCCCCTGCTCTTCAAACTGCCTAGAAACGTGGGCTGGAATTCCCGGAGAAGGAAATACCAGCACATCCCTGTTCTTCCCTCTCGAAATGCTAGCATAGATCCTATTCTAAGGAGAACAGGGCCCATTTAGTCTCTAGGATAGATTCTTCTCTTGGACTATTATAAGGAGAATCACCTAGGAGGTGGAGGGGCTCCAGGCTGCCCAGCCAGAACACTGGGCCAAGCAAAAGCCCAGGCCGGAGAAAGAATGACCAAGGTTCAAACCTTGCCTCTCTCCATCCAACTGAGCAACCATGCCTCTCTCCATCCAACTGAGTGACCATTAAATTAAGGTTGCCAATTTCTGGTTCAGCTCAGCCTGGGCTTGTAGTGCAGGTTGTGCTAGGCCAAGAGGATTCTCCAGGGGCCTAGTTGCTTTTTGAACTTGTGTTTCTGGCTCTTTGGTGAATAGAATGAATATTCCCATGCAAACAAGAAATGCCTCCATGGGGTTCTGTTCTTTAAAAGAAACCAAGGGTCCCACAGACTGAGGATTTTCTTTCAAAGTCAACTCAAGTCACCACTCTCTGAAAATTTTTATCAACTCTGCTTGTCCCAAGTCCTACCCTGCCACCACCATGTCAAATGGTTATGGAAGGTCCCCAAGGGCACCTCTCATGCTGGGTAAATGGGTACCCATGTGCATGGCTGACTGTTAACCAGAGTGAGTTCTAGGGAAGGAGAGTTGGGATCACACATATTCTTTTTACTGTGTACACTTCTGTAATGTGGGAATGTTTTTACAAGCATGTATGACTCTTGTAATTAGAAATGCAAATCTCGTAAAAAGCTCCATCCCTAAGGCCATAGGTTCAGAAGGCGGAGGGTGACAAGGAAAACTTACTAAGAGTGAGACAGTACTGTAGTTGGACCTGGTCAGAAGGGCGCATGTCTATGGCAGTGACAAAGGAGTATTTATATCAAGTAAAGGCAAGACCCAGGACCTAAGGATGGGAGAGATTCACAGGCAGAGGATAAAATGGATGAAGGAGTGTAAGGAAGCCTGGTGAGAGGTGAGTTAAAACCATAGTGGTTAGAGCCTTGAAAGCCAGATCAAGGAGTTTGTAATTAAGAGAATTAATTACAAAGCCAGAGGGACATGACCCGAGCTAGGTCTTGGGGTTGGAGCTGGCAAAGATGAGAGCGGCCAGAACTGTCAGGAGACTATTTGCACATCCCAGTGAGAAGAATAATAATCAAGGAAAAGGGGTCCCTGGATGAATGAGCTTACTGGCCCGGACATTGATACTGAGGGCAGGGCCTACCCTCTACCTGCACCACAAATTCTCCCATAGCCTTGCACTGGTAGCTCTGTGCTTGAGGCTCCCGGTCCACCTGAAGCTGGAGACAGGGTGACATCCTAGCATGGCTCTGGTTCAGTCCTACTTGCCCATTTTGATCCAGAGAGGAAGTAGTGCCCACTGGACCTCCTGGGGCCTTTGTTTCCTTCTGTCTTCATAGAACCACTCCAGAGCTGCTGTTTGGTTTTGGGTCACTTGGTGATTCATTTGCAAATCACATTTTCCTGGGTCCTAAAGGAAAAGCAAGCTTGTACACCACAAAAAGAGTGACTAGGGTGTGCCCGTATGAGCCAGATGCTGCTGCTTATACTGTAGTGCCAGCTGTAAGAGGCAGGATGGGTGCTTTGGCAATACTGGGGGTTCCCGTGGGCTCTGGAGAGCACCATGGATCTGGAGGCACTGGGTCTGACAGCAGGGAGCGGAGGCCAGAAGTGCCCCACCTGATGTACCTTCCAGCCCTGCGAGGAACAATCATGCCTAAGGGACCTACAGGAAGGACGGGGCCTTGGGCAGGTTATTCAAGACCAGAGAACCCTTCTCCCCTTCCTAACTATGGGACTTCCACGATCATGACCAGATATCAAAGACTCAAAGACAAAAGGAAACCAAACAAACCCTGCAGCAAGGGAGCATTTTCTTCCCTCTCTGACTCCTCTGAGTTGCTTAGTGGAAAGAGATCAAGGCCATACTCTACCCTGAGCAGGCCCCAAAACTTCGGAGTACTGTAAACCCACCAGGCAAACAAAATCCCTTCTTCTACCGCAGGTGGTCTCACAGCTCAGAACTCTGGGGCTTGCTGTTCCCTCTGCCAGGATGCCCTTCCTCACCTGGCCCCACTGCTGGCTGAGGAACTCTCATTCCTTTTGCAAGTATCACCTCTTCTGTGAAGCTTTCCTTTACCACTCTGCTAGCACACTCCCCGCTCCATTATTTCTGTACCTTGTACTTAACCCATCACTGCATATTGCACTCTCAGCTGTTGCACTTTAATTATTTGTCTGGAGTGATGTCATACACCTTACTCTTCTCTGTCCCCAGGGAGTAGCCTAGTATCTGCCTCATTGACAGGTGCTCACCGAGCATTGGGGCAGTCACAGAACAGAGTTAGAGATTTCCTAAGCCAGTTTTAGGGTACTACAGAATACTTTGCCTCTCCTCACCACCCCCTTAGCCACATCTGGAGATGTCTCTCTTGAAAGAGTCCTCAAAACAGGAGTCTGTGGAGGTCCCCCAAGTTCCTGATGAACTTGGGACTGAGGCCAAGGCAGAGTGGGGAAGGCTGGGAAATTTGCTGATCCCTCACTGCTCTGGAAATTGAGCCTTGTGCAGCAGCAATGTGGTGATGATTGACAACCTACTTGCAATAAAGAGCATGGGCTGTGGCCCGAGTGACTGAGCATGTTGCCTGCCCAAGGTGTCCTGACAAACCCATCTGGACATGACCAGGTGGATACTCAGGACCCAGTACATCATCCAGCTTGGGCCATGGGAAGGGTGTGTAAGATCAGCCAGGCAGGTAGGAGACCCCCAGCCACACTCCATGAAGCAAGTACCTCTGAGTGCTCAGTCTACCTTCTTCCACTTTCATGATAAGGATCCATGTCCAGGCAGGCTGTGGCAGCAAAGAGAAGGCCAGCCCCTGCCACAAGGCCTTGGCTTCCACCCCAGGCATCCTGCTTCAGACTTTGCATTCCTCTAGGATGACAATGCTCCCTGTCTCTGGCCACTTTGCCAAGCCAGAGCCCTGCCTTCCTGCCAGGGCAGCTTTTCTGTGGACTTCTCAAGCCTTAGAATTCTCTGACTGGCTTACGGCTCATCTGCTCAGCCAGGCTCCAAAGCCCAACACCACCCTCCCTATCTCCTTACCCCTAGCTTGAGTCAGCACCCAGCTGGCTGCTCAAGCCCTGGCTCTGGTCCTCCAGAGGTCTCTGGGCAAATCTGCAGCTCAGCTCTAAACACTTCCGTATTTGGTCTCTTTGGTTCATTGATCAGGAATCACATGATCTTTTAAAAACACAGCTGGTAGAGTTTCCTATCTGTGCTTCTGTATTTGGATCAGTAAATTGGGCTACCTAGAGTTTATTTAAACCTGCAGGTCTGGGTGCAGAATGAAGCTGCCCTCATGATGCCTCTTGAATTTTCTCATTTTCTGGGTCATCTTAATTCTTGAGACTAAACTAGGCCTGTTTTTGAAGCTCATTTGTCTCCTGAGTTCTTCTAAGGACTATTTTCTCTTTACACTGAGATTCACTAATTACAGGGTAAAGCACTAATCTATACTCCTCCCCTATCCCTGTACCACACCACACACACACACATACACACACACACACACACTTATTTCTCAGACAAGATGAGTCATAACTCCTTAGTCAGGTCAGTAACCCAAGGTAGTAATATTCTCTATGTTCCCTTCCTCCATCTTTTGAAATATACGCAGGTACATTGCAGATGTGGCAGAGACTGCCAGCTGTCCTCCAGGATCTAGTCTAACTGAGCACTTCACCATCCAAAATAATTACTAAATTTCCCAGCCTCCTTTCCAGCTATGTGACTAAGTTCTGATTAATGAGATATAAGAAAGATGGTGCATTCAACTTCTGGAGAGTATCCTTAAAGGGAAAAAGCATGCCCTTCCTCCTTTCTTCCTTATTCATGCTAGCTAAAAAGCTTCTGTGATGTGATAGCTGGAGTTGTATATAGCAGCTATCTTGGAACATGAGAATGAAGCCACACTTTGAGGATGGCAGATGTAGTAGCCCAACTTCACAGATGGCCTCCAATGATTTTCAACTTCTGGTATTCATGTTCTCCCATATTAAATAGGGCTGACCTGTGCAAACCAATAGGGTAACAACATAAAAAATATTGTAGCTACTGCCTTACTCTCTTTTAGATCACTTGCTCTAGGTTAGTGGAAGCCAGCTGCCATGTTGTAAGCACACTCAAGCAATGCTATGGAGGATTATAGGTGGTGAGGAACTGAGGCTTCCTGCCAACAACCAGGTCCAACTTGCCAGCAGTATTCTAGTTGTAGTCAAGCCTTCGGATCACCAGAGATCCATGTGACACCCTGACGGCACCCTCATGAGAGAACCTGAGCCAGAACCACCCAGTTTAGTCACTCTGAATTCCTGACACACAAGAAGTATGAGATAATAAGTGTTTATTGTTGTTTTAAGCCACTGAGTTTTGAAATAATTTGCTACACAACAGAGAAGAGCAACAAAATAGGAGCCTTGGCCCTCTGAAATTGTGGAGGTCCATAACAACCCTTCATACCTCCCTCAGAATTTTTTTTGAAAAAGAGAAATTAGCTTATTTTCACAACTATTATTTTACATTTTGTGTCACTCCTACTCCTGTCCCTGATTTGGCACCCGCCATTCATTCAGAAACTCTTCTAAGACTCACCAGCTGGAAGTGCCTTTGGAGGCCATCTCAGTCATTTCTCCTACCAATGGCACGTTGGGGCCTAAATCTTCCTAAGATGATGCCTAAAAATGTCTATAAAAGGAATTTCATAATGAGAACCACAGGCCAAGGATCAGGAAACACTGGTTCCAACCCCTCCTGAGGGATTTCATGTAACGGTTTGGTGACTTTACCTGACACAGAGATATCATCTTCATATGGGTCTCCCTGGGATTTCCATGAGCCTCAAACAATTTGTAAGTGCTTTAGAGAGAGCCAAGCAGCTCTACAAACTAAAGATAGTTCTCTTGCTGTGGGTCTGGTTGTCTCTGGATGGAGTTAGCCTATGTCAATATTTACAGGTGTCCCTTTCATGGACTAGTTTTCAGGTATGCACCCCATGTGGCCTACTGAGTAGATCCTTAGCAGTGATGAGATGCCCTGCTCAGTTCTATTCAGCCATGGTAGCTAACAGAACTGAGAGATGACAGTCCTGTTAGTTTATTCTTTATATTAAAGTGCTCCTTCCCGGTGCCCTGGTTGCAAGACAACGGCTGGCCCTCTGAGGCTCCCTCTCCATCCACGTCCTGCTTCATCACCGACTATGACATCTGGGCAGACTAGCCAGCTAATTCCTGACTCTCAGCATCAAAATTCCTAGACCTGCTTAATGTTCCTCACCTTCTCCCACTTGGCTCTTCCCACATCGTGAGACAGCTTCTCTCTGAAATCATAGCCTCCAAAATTGTACCAGAGGCCTTGACTGACTTCCTGCTTTCTAGATTTTTCCAGTCTTCTCTCCACTACTGCTTTTGGACTTTAACAAGGACCTTCTGTCCCTAGAGGCCTCAATTGTTTCCTCAGCCTGGCCCATCTGAATCAGCTAAACAACGATGCATTTTCATAAACCCTATATTAGTTCAGGTAATGCTAGATGCTATAACAAATTCCAAAATGTGTACTGGCTCAGACAACATAGTTGATTTCTTGCTCACAAAAAACCCAACAGGCTTTCCTGATTAGTGGTGTTTCTCCTCCAAGGGATGATTCAGGGACCAGGATCCTTGCACCTTGTGGCTCTGCCATCTTAAACATGTGGTTTCCAAGGGGGCATCAAACTGGAAGAAGGGGAAAGGAAGGGTGCAGAGGCACATCCGTTTCTTAACTATCTTGGGCTTGTACTGGAAGATGTAGTCTCTGCTGGAAAGCCTCAATTCTATTCTTTGGAAGGGCTGGGGGCGGTGACAATATTTTTTTTGGTGAACAGTTAGCTCTCTGTGGTACACACCCTTCCTTTCCTTTTGCCACACCTTCCTAACAAGACCACCACCCAGGCACTCCAGGCCAACCTGCCTTCCTGGCTTCTATGTCCTGGGAAAAAACCAAGGTAGACAGATTAGTGCCAATATAGATTTATGACCACCAAAGCCAGCAGAGCCCTGTACTCCTAGGCCTAGTTCAGATTTTCTATTTCCTATAACAAGGGTTCTAATCATCCACTCCTTGCCCTTAGCCCCTCCCCTACCCTCATTCTCAGCAAGTAAGAATTTTAGAGCCAAAGGTCACGATGCGTGTCAGTCCACTTCTTCCCCTTCTCTCTCCTCCTCCTCCACAATCATATAAACTTGTCCACGCCCACATTCACTCCAACTTCTTCTCCCCAGCTTCACAACCCAAAGAGCTCCCTAGATTTCAGACCTGTGCATCATTCCACCTGCCCACCAGATGCTTCCACCGAGGTGCCCATAGGTCTTTCATACTCATTATGTCTCTAACTGCACTCACCATTGCCTAGCTCAGCCCCCTCCCCCAAGCCTGCTTTTCCTCCTGTGCTTTTTTTCTCCTATGAAGGTGACACCCTAATCACATTGTCAATCACGAAGAAATCCTGAGGGTCATCATTGTTTCATTTCTCAAGTTAAATCCTGGTCAAAAGATTTTTTGAATCAGTTCCCTCCACCCCGTTCCTAAAAGCAAATTTTTATTTCTTGCTTGGATGCCTGCAACTCTATGCCTCTAGTCTATTCCCCTCCAAGCTGTTCTCCATGGGCATCCAGAGTGGCTGTTTCTCAGTACAAATCTGACCACAACACTCACTTTCTTAAGTGAAGTACGGACTTCCCTCTGAGGCCGCCAAGACCCCACGTGACTGGTCCCACTGTCCCTGACACTCTAACAACACCAGACATTCCTCTGTACATGCCCTGCGGATCCTTGATGCCCCACCAGTGTCACTGGTGGGTGACCCTTCTTGGTGCTGCAGGCATATCCTTAGTTTAATTCTGTCTGTGTTTATCACACTCCTCAGTAAAGTTCTTTTTCTATGCCTGCCCCCAGCACCACGAGGGCAGGAACTAGCTCTCTTTATCTCAGTATCTCAGTGCCTGGGACAGTGCTTAGCATACAGGAAGTGCTCAATACATGTTCAGAGAATGAATGAAGATGGTGAAAAGGTACCCATTGAAGGTATGAAAATCTTGATTTATATATACTTGCCTTACACTGAATGAATATTTCCTTCTCAGGAAAGCCAAAGTATATATATATATATTTATCTGTGAAATCTGATCCTTTGCCTGAGGGCCTGCCCATCAATTTATAATGACTGGCCATTTGCACAAAACCTCTTCTCTCAAAGCACTTTGCAAGGTGGTGTGGGGGGAGAGGCACAGCTCTCCTGTCCTGCCAGAGCTGTGGGCTCAGTCTTCACCATGTGACTGGCCTTGGCAATTGACTCACACCCTCTCACTGGGATCCCTACACAGGCCCTAGGAGGCGAGACAGAAAGGAATATTGTCCCCCATTTTTAAGATAAGGAAACCTGTTTGCAGGACATGAGTTGATCATCAAAAGGTGCAGAGTGGGTCTGGTATTTGTTCTTTTCTGCTATATCATAGACCATTCTGTCCCTGACCTCTGGGGCCGACATAAAGCCTCGTGAAGCCAACATGGATCCTGGGCTCTGTGGGAAACTGCCTCAGACCAGGAGGGTTGAGACGCTACCCCAGGTCCTTAGGCCATAATACTGTACGTCTTACATGTCAGCTATTCTCTCAGGTGGAGAATTATTGGAACAGACAACCATCCAAGCTGACTGGGGCATAAAGGACTCTCATGAAATCCAAATGCATGAAGCCATCTCAGGAAGCTCATTAGGCAGCCACTTTGTCCTTCCTGCTGGACCACAGGTCTTTATCTCTGCATTGCTAATCTCTTCCTCTTTTCACAAAACCCCTGACCATATTTTACAAGGCCCAACATGACCACCAGCCTTGAGTTGGCCTAATTCACAACTCCAGGGCCCACCACCATAGAAGCAGAGTGTCAGAGCCTTGGGAACACCTAGTTGGCTCAACCTAGACGATGGTTGGTTCTCCCAGGTTAGGCTTGAGTCCCAGCCCAACACCTGGAACATGGGCAACGGGATTGGGTCAGCTGGTATGAACAGGGCAGCAGGGATTGTGGCAGGGGAATCCTAGGAAAGATGGAGGTAGGGAGCCAATTACAAGTATAGGGAAAACTGAGAAAGATGTTGAAATTTTGTGGGTGTCTTGAATCACTAACTTACCCACCGAGGTTATCTCTGCCTTTTGTTGACATTTCTCAACTCTAAACATGGAACTTAAGTTATAAAATCTTAATAGTAATGCAAGTAATTCTTGTTCACAGAAATGCAAATTGTGGAATACTAATGACTATGGCCTTGTGGAGATCGATCAGTTTTGCGTCCATTTCTAAAATCATTTCAACATTCCTTATCTGACTATCCTGTGTGATCCTTTGACTTATCCTTTGAGTTGACTGTAATATTTTAGTAGTTCTCAGTCTTAAAATTAACGTGTTAAATTTTTGACACGTTAATTTTACATCTTAGGAGAGTCATGATTACGTACTCTTTTAAAACTTATCAGTAAATATAGACAAAGCCTCTATGATCACATACTCATTTTAGAAACATTACTGATACAGAGAAAAAATTTTAGAAGAATACACAAGAAACTGTTAATGGCTACTTATGGGTGAAAAGCAAAGGAGGAGGCACTCACTTTTCATTTTTTATCTTTTTGTATGTTACAAGAATTTCAACGGAAGTTGTCTAAGCAAAAATTTAAGGGCCATTTGTTTTCTTTTTTAATATATTTTTTATATATATGTAAAAATAGTATTCATTTTAAGCTGTACATATGGTTGTTTGGACTTTCCTGATTGTATATTATATTTTAAAATAAAATAAAAGAAACTGGATTCATGTTATCGTTAAATTTTGTAAATTTTATGGGCCCAGCACACTTCTGCTGTGCTAAATTTTGTAAATTTTAAAGGAAAAAATAAACCAAATAGGTAAAACTACATCTGGGTCTATTGCTCCAAGCTAGCCACAAGGCTGCCAGAAGGTGGTTATGACATGCTGTCTGCCTGCAGGGAATAGGATAAGGTTTGGGGCCCACCCACCAGCCAAATGGTTCCAGACACTTACCACACCTACCCTGTGTCAGGAGCTGCTTAGGTGAGGAGACTTCCCCACTGTTCAACACCAGCTGCCTCTCCACCCTCCAGCCCGCATGCAGCCCAACTCAGAGAACACTGATGGAAGATGACGCCAGAATGGGAATCCCTTCTTCCTGGCCTCCTCCCCTAACAACCGGAGAGGCATCCTGCCCTCCCTATCTTGCCGCTGAAAGGGGAGAATCATTGCCAAACCACTGCTTGTACAACAATGCACTTCTGAGAAGGGTACACAAAATTTTTCTCAACTCAATTGTCTTCCTCCTGACTTATTCGATGGTCTTGATGTGCTCAGCCTTCAAGCTCATGGGTGGCTCACCTACTAGTAATGACTCCCAATACTTTATATTCTTCTGTCTTCTTTAGCCAACCTATAAACCAGTATTTAAGTACATGAAGATAGAACCCTCCTTCTAGGAATTCTTCCATCAACCACATTTGGATATTTGTCTCTGCTGTTTTCTTAGTGTGTGTATGTGGTGAGGGAGGCTACACCAACAGGCAGTGGGTCCATCTCTCGGCCCCAGGAACCTCTCCTGCAGGATCTTTAGCATGAGTATGTGCAGTCCCTTGTACTTGGCACATCTGCAGGCAGATGCTTCACTAATGAACTCTAGCCTAGGAGGACCAAGGAAGAAGGAAAAGCATGAGCCCAGGGCTTCCTCTCACTTGCTGCACACTCTCAGCTAGCCTGACAAGGGCCAGTCCTTCTCACACTGACCCACTAAACACAGAGCTGCGGCCACTCTGAATCCTGGGGCTGGTGCTGCAGGTTCTCTTGAACACCTTCCCAAGTAGCACATCACTTCTTACAGACTGCTATGGGGAGGGAGAGCCTTATTCATAGTGCCACTTCTTGGGGAATGTTTGAACTCAGACACCAACGTTGTCTGATCACATTACTCCCTTGCCATTGCTTCTAGCACTAAGTCCAAGCTCTGCGGAATGGCCTTCAAGTCCCTTCCTTCCCAATCTGGCCCCAGCTATATCTCTCTACGCTATGTACTCTGCTGTTTAACCACTCATTCACCCCATGCATACTAGATTCCAATTTGTGCGTTGAAGGCTGTTTTCCAAGCCCTCACAGCTGCCCCAAATGCCTCATTTCCAAAGCAGCTTCTCTTGTATTAACTGGTGTCATCAGAATTGCATTACTACAGATGCAGATACAGGCATGCCAGTGCCCGCTCTAACGCAGGACCTTACCCTGGTTCTTACACCATTCCTGTGGCTGCACCTGGGTGAAAAGCACACAGACCACTTTCCAGAATGGCTCTCTCCACAGGAACAGCTGCAGAGTCCTTCCATCTCTCAAAAGCTCACTGCCATGGAGCAGAGGCAGTTGTATTAGGATACATCACAGCATCTCGCTGCCAAAGTGACAGCTACAATTATGTTTTGGCCGACAGCTGGAGATGAGAGAATATACAAACAGCCAAGACCTCATGAGCCTCCATGAATCAGCAGTTTGTGTTACATGTCTAGCTGGTAGGTGAGGTGAGCCTACCCTGCCAGTCGTCCAGTCTTCCCTTGGTGGGCAGCCTGCTGGCTACAGACCTCAAGTTAGCACTTGGGACCCTCAGGTGAAGTCCTCCACTGGACAGTGATAGTTAATGCCCCCTTAGGCCACCCCAGGTGTCAGATCTGCAGAAAAGTAGGCTGGTCAAGCCCAGGCAAGGCCCAATTCTTGATTGCCAGGCAAGGGCAGGGAAAGGAAAAGCAAAGGGCTGAGCAGCCCAGCGGGGAAGCCCATTATGCTGGGCAACCTGGAGGGAGTGTGCTCTTGATAGACAGAGGGTCTTTATAGAGGCCCCAGGACACCACCTCGATGAGGAGCCTCAGGGCCATAAGCTATGAGAAAAGGAATGACATCAGCCTAGGGACCAAGACACCAGAGAGAAAACAGCAGCAGCAGAGGCAGCAGTTTCCACTGACTGAGGCTTCCATGTGCCAGGCACTCTGTTGACTGCTTTATATCTGTTCCTTCTTTTCATCTTCACCACACTCAGTGAGGTAGATTCTTTTATTATCCCCATTTTACTGGTGAGGAAACTGAGTCTCAGAGAGGAATTGTGAGGAATGGAGGCTGTGTAGCTGGCAAGTGTGGAGATGGAATCTGAGCCCAGACAATCTAGCTCCAGAGCTTGGTTGGTTTATGCCTCATGATCTCGATTTGGCCCTTTTGATCCAGTCTTGGCAGCTTAGAGACACCCCGTGCGTTCCTCACACAGGGTAGGTTGAACTAGGACCTCTAAGTAGACTTTGGCTTGAAAGCCAAGATGTTGCCCCCAAAAAATAAACAACAGCTTCAGATGACAGGTGCTGTACCATGGAATTGCGGGGGGAATCTAAAAGCTACCAGGATTTCCTCATTGTACATGTTTGCATGTTCAGCAGAACTAGCGTCATTAGGAAGCTGTTCTGTGGCCAGCACTGCCCCTGGATACAGAGGGCAGGAGCAGGAACTATCCTCTCTCTTTGACTCACAGGCCATCCAAGGTCCCAGCACCCGAAGGTGGCCTCCTGAGCCCAGGGCTTGCCTCTTACTCAGCCTGGACCTAGGTTCTAGCCAGGGCCTCTGGGAGGGGCGGGTTTAGACTCTTGGGATTCTCCGAGGAGTACTGTAGCCCTTTTCAGGCCCCTTGTTGGAGCAGAATTTGCTGCAAACGCATGCAGACAAGGAGGCAGCAGGCTAGCAACTCTGTTCCACATGCTTCCAAAGTGGGATTGTGAAAGGCCAGTGGGACTGAGGTGCGGGTGTGTTTGTATTTCAAGTGGCTGCTGCCCATGAATCACCAGTTTCATTTTGTGCTCTCAGCTCTGTGAAGGCATCATTTCCACCCAGCCTCACATGGAGCTGGCGGCCAGAGCCTCTTAGTGGGGCTATAAATAGCAGATCATCAACTCACCTCCTCTGAGCTCATCACAGGCTCTCCGTTTACTGTGTCTTCCTGCTGCCTGCACGTCACTCACTCAGATTTCCCAGGTGAGGCCTGTCTAAGACCCAGCACAACAAGCCCTGGGGGCTTCAGGGTTTAGGTCCCCAGAGATGTTTAGGGAGACAACAAGGGCAATGGCAGACTTTTGAAAGGCTCGACATTTAAGATGTCATCATTATAATTTCAGGCCTCTGAGCTCCTCTCCAATTAAACGTAGCAGCAAGGGACTGTCATTTCTCTAATAGTCCTAGAAATAAAAGGCAAAGGACTCACCAAGCACACACCCAGAGAAAGCCACCAAGAGCGGGTAGCAACAAATAAAAGGTTTCTTGCCTTCCTGTGGACTTGTCTCCTAACACTGAATGAAATACTTTATGGCTCACTGGCTTCAGAAGTGAGATCACATTTTTTAGTATTACTCACAGCTACCATTTACAGAGTGCTCCCTGCATGCCAGGCTCTGTGCCCAGCCTTTGCATGCTGCATCTCATTAAGTCATCACAATAGCCATATTGAGTTAATGCTGGCATCATTAGCTTTCTGTAGGTGAGGAGGCTATGGTTCTCAGCCTCACACGGACGGACAGGGCAATCAGATCCAGAGCTCAGTCTCTGAACCACCACACTTTCTGCTCCTACAGAACGGAGCTGTGTGTGTGTCCATGTATATGCATGCATGTCTCCATGCATGTATGCGACCAGAGGGGTCTGAACTGTAGTCTCTTTTTCCCAGCTCCATGCACTCCATGACTGTATGTAGGAGCCAGATGCTCAGAGTCATCTTCCCTAAAATCCCCTGGCATTCTGAATATCCCTTGTCACCATTTTCTCTCAAATCTGATCTCCTTCCAGTTCTCCTGCAGGGAGGGGACCAGACTTCATTGGCTCTCCAGGGCCAGCTCAATGGTCTCCTCATGCCTCCTTCCCACAGGTCGAAACAGGCAGAGGTCAGGTGGGACTCCCCCATTGTCGATCTATTTCTTCCTCTATCTCCCAGAGTCACAACCCCATTTTTGAGGTCTGGTGCTCTTTATTGGCTTGTCACAATAGCCTTCCAGCTTAGTGCTACATCTGGGGGATGTTTTAAGAACACTGATTCTTGATCCCAGATCAGAGGCCAGGGGTTGGATTTTTAAAAAGCTCCCCCAGTGATCTTGGTAGCTGGGGTTAAGAACCACTTTGTCTAACTGGCCTCCTAGATTCCAGCCTCTCCCTTCTCTAAACCCTCTCACTCACAGCTATCAGCTTAATTTTCTTGATGCATAGTTTAACTCAAGTCATTCTCCTGCTCAAGATCCTTGGGTGGTTCCCCATTCCCTACAGGAAAGCGCAAATTCCCTAGCAGGGCATTTGAAGCCCTCTCCATCCTGATCCACCCACTCTCCTACTAACCCCTTGCCTTACCTCACAGAGTCACCTTTTCCTGTGACAGCCTTCTGGCCCTGCTCTCTTTCCTTAGCTTGTCTGGACTTCAGCTGTCATCTCGACACAGAGGAGCACACAGAAACAGCAGCGATCCTTCTCTAAGACTTTCAGCCCTTCAATAGGAGGAATGAAGGATTATTGCTAAAATGCCCCCTCTTAATTCAAGAGCCACGTGTGCAGCTTTAAATGAAGAGAGTTTTGTGTGGCTTGAAGATGAAAGGAGATCCGCCAGCAGATACAACACAATAGCAGTAATGTGTAAACACAGGATGGGGGTGGAGGGGAGCTCATGATTAATTCAGAGGAGATGGTATTTCGGCATTTTCCTTGCTTTTATTCAAGCCCAGAAGACAGCGCAGGTTTGGTAAGCACCAGGGCCACGTTTTAAAGTGCCTCTCCGGTTCTTAGACATAAGCAGAGAAACATATTCAGGTCTTGATCAAAAGGTCATGAGTGTTTTACTAATATGATTAAACAATGTGTGTGTTTGGACTTTGCTCTTCTTCCCATAAAGAAACATGTACCCCATAATAAAATAAAATGTGACTGTGTTGACTGACAGCATGAGTTACTTCAGAACGGGGCCTAGAAATTGTTCCCTTCTAGTGCTTCGGAGTGAAAATGGACCCCCAAAGAACTTCTGGTTAAATGTGGCAGAAGAGCCTCTCATGAATCTCTGTCTGCTCCCTCCCAATACCCTACCACAAACGATAAAGGAGTAAAAAGAGTTACAAATCCACAAGGTCTATGAGAATAGGAGATAGCAGCAGACAAAGATGTCAGCACATTTTTGGAAGGTGGGAAGCAGATGAAGGAGCGGTGAATCACACGGCAGTGTGGGAGAGGTTGAAGGCCTGATGCCTACAGAGGGGTTCCTGGTGAGAAGGTGGGAAGCAGGGCAAGCTGCAGGGAGAGAGAAGGCAGAGGTGCAAATGGGAGGACTGGTGGAGCCTGTGTAAGAGCACAGTCCCAGTGGCCAGTGGAATCACCACACCTTGCCTACTCCTGCAGAAGACCTGAGGTACTCGCTGGGGAATATGGATCAGCCCATCAGGCACTGTGGAGGGGGCGTATGAAGTACAGAACTGAAAATATGGGAAATAAGTGGAAATCTAGATACTAAAAGGTAAAATCCCAGCTCCCTTTCCTCACCTTGCTTCTAGACAAACTGGCAGCCAGTCACACCTCTTAGTCCGAGGCTGGAAACTACAGAATCCCTTTCAGTAGAACTGAGGAGGCTCAAGGGAAAGACGTACTGATATGGACATTTGGGACCCTCAGTGGAAGAGCCAGCTCATGACCAACCACCTCCTACAGGGAAGTCCATCATTAGACAAGCTCTACCCAAGCATCCTGACTAGCTAATCATCTCTTTAGCACACAAGTTTTAAATATGATCAGAGAGTCAAGATTCCCAGACTTTTAAGGCAAGCTTCGGACATGAGGTACAGATATGTGGGTGAAGGGGAGGAATGGAAGAGGAGAAAAAATGCATAAGTTCATGGAGGAGAAGAAAGCTTTTAAAATACTATAAAATCCTCAGGGAGGGAAAATAAGGTTTACAACTCAAGGTTCATTATTATGAAATGTCAGAACACTAGGGATAAAGAAAAGACCCTAAAAGGACCCAGGATGGAAAAACAGGTCAATTCAAAGAATGAAGTATCAGAATGGCACCAGACTTCTCAGCAGCAGCACTGGAAACTGGAAGACAGTGGAGTGAAGCCTTCAGAATTCTGAGTGAGAATTATTTGTGGCTCAGAAATCTAAACCCAAACCATGAATTAAGAGAAATGGTAGAATAAAAGATGCCTTCAGTCACGGGAGATCACAAATAACTTGCCTCTCATGCTCCCTTTCTCAGGAAACTCTCTACCCAAACAAGACTAATCCAAGAATGAGGAAGACATGCCCAGGAGAAGGGATGCCCAGGATGGTGGGGGAAAAGCCCCTGGATGACAGCAGGAAAGGAGGCCCGAGGATGAGCATTCCCTCTGAACTAGAGAATAGAAGACTTTCAGGACAGAGATGGGCCAAATGGATTACCCGACAGGGCAGTTAGGTGGGAAATTATGCTGAGGGGCTATTAGAGGGTTGTGAGAATTAATAGTAAGTTTATTTAAAAAAATGAGTACATAAAAAATATGAGGCAATTACTATCTACAGAAAACCCACAACATATAAACTGTTTAAAAAAAGTAAATGTAATATCAAAAACAATTTACATAGCCATAATAATGTAAACATACAGCATTGATTTAACCAGACTGTAATAAACAATTTGGGAAGTTGGGGGAAAGAGAAGGAGTATGCAGGTGCTGGTGGCCAAAGAAACAAACCCTCATCTCCCATAACTGCAAGAAAATTGATACTCTCAAAAATTGACAAATCAACAAAATAGCACTATAAGCATATTATGTAGAAATATGGGGAGGAGGTTAAAAGGGGGAAAATCAGCAGAAAAGAATTTAATTGGGTACCTCTGGGGATCAAACCGGTGGTAGAACAGGGGACTGATGTTTTTTTACCATATGCCTTTTAGTACTATTTGACTTTTTATATTTTATGTTTGTATACATTATTTTCATGAAAATGAAATTTGTAAAAGGAAAATAGAAAATATCTTAAATTGACAAAACAAAAAATTTTTAAAGTGTTAAATATTCATTAATTACAGCTCTGTAATTTGTTTCTGTCCTGTTGATCTTCCTCTCCATTTACTCATTCAGGTATTCCTTCATTTATTTTCTTTCAAAGTCTTAAATATTGATTGAAAAATATGGTAGGGTTGCCAAAGAAAATACATTTGGGATATACTTACACTAAACAATTATTCGTTATTTATCTGAAATTCAAATTTAACCAGACGTCTAGTATTTTATTTGCTAAATTTGGTACCTTAAAATGTGGGCTCTCTCTTCACTGTTTTTGCAGGCTAGGCCTGTGGCTAAAAAGATAATGGAATCAGAAAGTTCTTTGGCAATTAATATTCACGGTGTGGGAGATATGTATAGAAACTGACAAAACTTCCTGGTTCTATGCCAGTGGTGATTTGGTATCTACTCAAGATGTGTCTCGAGTGGTGTCAACCAGCTCCTGGCCAGTCTCTGTGAGTTCAGAAGTACATTTCAAGGAGTGCAGGGCCTGTCCTGCGACTGGCAGCAGGGTGTACCTGAGGGCCAAAGGCCTGAGACTCTTCCTTCCACCTGTCCCCTAAGGGCACAGAAGCTGAGCCCAGGACTCCTACAGGCCATCACTGAACTTGGGCTGCATTTTCTCTCCTGAGAGAGAGGAGGGCAGGATGACAAGGGACCTAAATTTAGGTAAATTAAGGAGAGGGATCACACCCATGTCATCAACTCTCACCTTTTATTGAAAAATTATCTCTTTAAGCTAATTTACATAGGTGCCTAATCTTGTCTACAATGTGCTTATCAAGAGTTTTACTTTCAAAGGATTTTGTCAAACCTGTGGGGAAATGCACTACCACCAACAATTAATGGTAGGGATATAACCACTTTTCCCGATTTGTGCTGGGAAAACTTTTCTTCCGGGTTAATAGAATTAAGACTATGTGCATCTTCCTGAAAGCTAAAATCATCTTTGGAATTTATAAATATATAATTTGGAAGTACATATACATAAATGTATAAAGAGAAACAGCTAAAATCTAGATATTTAAAAAGAAAAATGAACACAAATATAAAGCATTTTTGTTGTTTTGCCATTAATCATTCCTTACGTGAGTAGATGTCAACAGCAGCTAGGCAGGCAACAGGTTTCAGAAATCCAATTGGGATTAAGATGATTAACCAGCCACAGTCTTATTTTACAAAACTAGTAGGCAGAATAACAAACGGTTTGCTTTGCTTAAACATTTTCAAGGCTTCCTAAAAACAAAGAGCTGTGGCTCTATCTATCTATCCATCCATCCATCCATCCATCCATCCATCCATCTATCATCTATCTAAATTGTAAAATATGTAGTTATGTATCTAGTTTAATCATGAACTTATTATAGATGTGAAATGACTGGGAGCTCAGTTCAATTTAAGGGGTATTTTGTATTTTTTCAAGCAGCTCTAATTGTTTAAAGTTCTTCTATTTAAAGATGAAATCTGACTCTATACAGCTCTCACTCTTTGGCCCTATGCCTGCTTTGAAAAGCAAAAAATGAGCTGTCTTCTACAAAACAGCCCTTCAAAGATCTGAAGACAGTCACAGAGCCTCTCCAACTGTGTCCTCTGCTCCTCTGTAACCTGGTCTCCCGGTTCCCCTCCTCCATTCTTTCCTTGTAAGCACTTTAGTTCATCAATGCTGTGCTTAAAATAAGGCACTCAGACTGAACTTCTCCTGGTATGGCCTGAGGCGTACAAAATAGCAAAGAACTACAACTTTCTGTGATCTTGAATGCTGAACATCCATTCACTTAGGTAAAAGCAGCCAGCCACTTGACTGCTGTTATAAGAATATCAATTTGAAGATTTCTGGCAGAGAGAGAAGACCTGTCTAATTCAATTATTTAAAAAAAAAAAAACTTAAGCTTACATTTACAACAGGTTAAAACATTCATACATTTTGATACAGAAATACCATCTTATATGAATATAAATAATAGATTAACAGACAAACTTGCAAAACAGAAGCTAACCAGAATTTAGTCATTACTACCTTTACAGTAAGGAACTGGGTAACTTCCTGTAGTAGGAAGCCTTTGGGGAATGTAATTTCAATTGCCTTGTGATGTTAATTTGAGGCAATTATCATAAGTAGACTAAAAAAGTTTTACATACTATTTGTCCTTGTGAGAGCCCTGTGCTGTTGGTGAGTTAGGATAGAGAAGCCCTTGGAGAATAATATTCAGAATATAGACACCTCTTTAAAAGTCATGAATCTCAAGGTTTCAAAGCTTTTAATGTTTCCTAGCCTTTGGCTGGAAAAACCTTCCTCTGTAGATGCTGGGAAGCCAGCTCGAAGAGCTCCAAGAGCTTTCTCCACTTGATATTTTTAGTGCGCCTGAATTTTCAGCTTTTCCAAGGCAAAATGGGCAAGAATAAAACCACTGCTCCAGTCCATTTGGCTGTTTTAGAACAGTTTTGTTGTGTATGAAGGGAAAGTAGGTATTTTCCCCCCTTGCCACTTCTAGGACCACTCTGAATTTAGGTCACTTGCTGAGCTTGTATGTGGAGGGAAGGGAAGAAAAAAAACCCTGGGGGCCATGGTTCAGTGCTCTCATCTGACTGCCCACTAGGAGGCCTCCTTGAGCCACTTCCACGGGTGTTTTTTCTCTGGTCGGACTGGCCCTTTTCAAGACCAAAATCAGAACAGAAGAGCTGAAAATGCTGGAGGGTGAATAAGGGATAGCTATTTTTCTAGCCCATGTCTCTGTGCCAGGGCCTCTGCGCTGAAGGCTTTTACAGAGCTTCAGCCACAAAGTGGGGGGCTAAACAAAAAGAAGGAAGGTTTTGCTCAAGAGAGTCTGGAAATTAAAAAATCTGAGAACAGTGATTTGCAGTCTTGCATGATTCACCAATTTTAAAGAGGAAGCCTGTGGCTGGTAGGTATGGAAACTTAAGCCCAAACTTTCTAGAAGGTACTTTGGCAAAACATAGTAATAGCTTTAAAAGTATTCATGCTTTTTGAACCAGGAATTCCACTGCTAGAAGTTTATCAGAAGGAAAATAAAACCTGGATGTCCATAGAAATTTAGTTGAAAGGATAAGTCATAGTAGCATTGATTAAATTTTTTATTATAATTTTAAAATAGGAAAATGTTCCATTTCAGAAGGAACACAGCAGTGGTTTAGTTTTGAATTGACTCACTCAATAAGGACAACAGCAAGTCTGCCAACTACGTATTTAGTGAAACCAGGAGAAAGATGCAACCTCCAAAGTTTTGATAAGAGCTGCCAAAGGTAAAAAAGCAGGAAACCTGGTGAAAAACCTAGCATGAGGATGGGATGTCGACCCTCAGAGAGTTCAGAAAGCTCCTGCAATTCCCTTCCAGAAGGGGAAGACACCACTCTGAAAGGGAACTATGAGAACAAGACATTAATTGAACAAAGCAAGACTGCTGGGGACAATGAGTAGTCTTGGAAAGCACTGGAAAAATGATAAAACTTTAAAAAGTGAGTATATTGTCTTAGAAACAAAGGCTGTAAAGAAATCTGGGAATGAGAGAAGGTCTCCTCAACGAAGCTCTGAAATCCAGAGAAGAGGTAACTTCTCACAGGGACCATGTTTGAGGTCTGTCATTATGACAAGAGAAACAACTCCCCTGGTCCCACCTGTTCACCCCTCCACTTCAGGGCAACAATAACTACCACAACCAGTGGAACACCACCGGTAAGACACTCAAAGGAAGGGAAATATGAGTCAAGGATTCTATCCAGCCTAACTGATCTTCAAATATAAGACCTATAGATGAACATTTTAAAACCTGTGAAAAATCAGGGAATATTATTATCATGAGCATTTTCTGAAGAACCTACTAGAACCATGAAACAACAGTCTCAGCACCACTGAGCAAGCCTGAAAAAATCCAGGTAAAAGGCCCTTCCTTTAGCATTGAATGTATTTAACTGTAGAAATAAGAGTAAACAGATATGAAGGTTAGGGTGAAGGATCAGAATGCAGATGTTACATGCCTTAATACTGCAGAAATTTCTCACTGCTAATAAAAAACTGAAGAACAGAGAGAGAGAAGATAGGAAAAAGAACGAATTAACTGATCACCTCAAATTAATCGATTCAAAAGACAGTATTTAAAGTTTCCAAATCAATGTTCATAGCAGCATTATTCATGGTGGCCAGGACATGACCACCAAAGTGTCCTATGATCGGATAAAGAAGATGTGGTTCATATATACAGTGGAATGTTACTCAGTCATAAGAAAAAATGAAATATTACCATCTGCAACGACATGGATGGACCCTGAGATAATCATACTAAGCGAAATAAGTCATACAGAAAAAGTTGAAAACCATATGATTTCGCTCATGTGTGGGATATAAAACTAAAAGCAACAGAGACTCATGGACATGGACACTGCATGAGTAGTTACCAGAGGGAAGCGGGGAGGGAAGAGGTAGATAGAGGTAAAAGGGGTCAAATATTAGATGATAAAAATAAATTTAACTTTGAATGGTGAACACACATGCAATATTGTTGAATTGTATACTTGAAACCTATTTGATTTTATTAACTGATGTCACCTCAATAATTTTAATTAAAAAAATAATAAATACAATAAAATTTCCGAATCAAGAAAAAGCTTAAGCATGTGTAACATAAACATTAATATTGATAATTCTACTGACTGTGTGATGGACGAGAAGCGAAGGGTAGAGGGTGAGATTACAAGATAATTTTACTGTTGCTCACAGTAGGTAACCAAAAGATAGTTCCCAAAGAGAGTGGACCAACAGTATTTTATAAATATAACTTTTAGAACAAAATTGTAAACCTTCCTAAATATCAAAACCACATTAAGAAAAAAGGCAAATACATAATGAAAACACAACACAAAATAATAGATTTGAGACCAAATATATCTATCACCTCAATAAATATCAATAGGTTTAACTCATGTTTTTAAAATAGTTTTCAAAATAGATCACAAAGCCCAATCCAACTATAGGCTATATATGTATAAGACAAAATGATTTAGAAAAGTTAATAATGAAAGAATGGGCAAAGAAAGGCATACTAGAATAATATAAACATTAAAAAATCTTAATATCTGACAACACAGAATTCAGAACAAAAGGTTTAAACAAGATAAAGAGAAGTGCTTTTTAATGCTAAAGACTACGATTCACCATGAAAATTTAAGTTATGAGTATATATGCATCAAGTAATGCAGTAGGAACTTTCATATAAGAGAAACTATAGAGATGCAAGGAGATTTAGACAAGATCCACTAAAAAAAGAAGACTCTGATTCACTTTTACTAATCTAAAACAGACCAGTGGTCAAAATTAAATGAGGATCTAGGAGTCTAAACAAAACAATAAAAAAGGTAGATGTTCTGATATGCATCATACATTGTGCCATGAGATTAGAGAATATATTTTCTTTTCCAGTGCTCTGGAATATTCATATACACACAAAAGCTTTTATGTTAGGCCTCAAACCAAACTTCATTAAATTCCCACTGTAAAAATAATATAGATAGATAGCATTCTATAATAACACAATAAACACTGACATTGATAACATATTCAGAAAACAAATAAAAAGTACCCTTCTATTTGGATGTGTGTGGGGGGTCTATATTAAATAACTCCATGATCAAAGAGAAAATACGAATTCAAAACTACAGAATTTCTAGAAAACAATAATAATGAACATATCATATAGAAGGATCTATCAGTATAGTTAAAGTAGTACTCAAAGGAAAATTCATAGACATAAAGAAAGAAAAATAAATGAATTAAACAGCGGGCTCAAAAAACTAGAAAAATAATTTAAATATAAAGCAAAAGAAAGAAAAAGGAAAATTAATAAAGATAAATACAGAAATTAATCAACTAATATAGCAAATATTCAGTATAACATAAATAAGCAAGCTTGTTCTTAGAAAAAATTCAATAAATTAGGTAAGTCACAAGCTAAGTTAATCATAATAAAAAAGAGATATACTAATACCCAAAATAAGAAATTAAAAGTTAAAAATATTCATACAAAGATTAGAAGGTAAAACACAAAATAAAGCAAAACAGAAAAACCATAAGCAAATAACTTACACAATTTTATGCAGATAAATTTGAAAACTTGTATGAAATATACAATTTCATCAGAAAACTAAAGATAGAAAACTAAAATAGACAAATTTGCATATTTTTCAAAATAATTTGAATATTATGCATAAATATAACATATAGATATGTTATATAAATTAAAATAACACTTTTAATAAATAAATTTTTCAAAATAACTTGACGAAATTTGTCAAATTCTTACTCCCTTTCTATCCCAAAGAAAACTCAAGAAACATCAGGCCCATGTTTTATAGAATTCTACAAATCTACTAACCTTTAAAGAACAGATGATTCCAGTGGTTTTTAAATGCTCCTAGAAATAGCCTAAAAAAAGAAAATAAAACAAATTCTTTTTATAAAGCAAATATAAGTACATAGATACCAAAATATAATAATTGTAAAAATAAAGAAAAGAGAGGCCAAACTCATTTTAAAATATCATTGCAAAAATCCTAAGTTAAAATTTAGCAAATACAATCCAAAAGCACACTGAAAAAGGAATATATTGTGACCAAATGGAGTTTATTCTAGGAATGAAAAAAAGATCTAATATTAGAAAATCTAATAATATAAATCATCATATTAATAATTTTAAATAGAAAAAATCATATGAGCATCTTTATAAATATTGAAAATGCATTTGATAAAATTAAATACTTATTTTTGATTAAAAACATTTAGTAAAATGGGAATTAATACATATTTCCTCAAAATGAAAAAAAATTTTTTTCTCAGCAGAAAAGCAACAGTTTGCTTAACAGAGAAATATTAGAGACATTAATATATAAGATATGTTAGACCCAGTAACCAATGCAATGTAGATATGACAAAAAAATTAGTGGTAAAAGAATTAAAGAGAAACACTCTAGATTATTTTCTAGAGTACTCTCTAGAATTCTCTTAAGTTTTCCAGGCCCAAAAGAATTGGTGAGGAATGTTCTAGAAGATAATCTTAGGACTGGAGGAAAGAGAAAGAACGGAAAGAAGAGGAAGAGTAAGGAGAAATAAGGAGAAGAGAAAAAAAGGAGAAAAAAGAAAGAAAGAAAAGAAGGTGTGGTAGTTTGAAATACATTCATTTGACACCCCATTCAAAATGTGGAGCCTAATTCTCTTGCCCCTGAATGTGTACTGGACTTCGTGACTGACTTCTAATGCATAGAATAAGTTAGAAATGATGGCATATGACCTATGAGTCCATGTCATGGATGATATTGTGGCTTCTGCCTTCCTCCTTCTTGGTCCACTTACTCTAAAGCAAGACCCCTCTGCCATGTGAGGACACTCAAGCAGCCCCATGGAGAGGTCCATATAGTGCAAAAGTGAGACCTGTGGCAAATAGCCATGTAAGTGAGCCATCTTGGAGGTGGCGCCTTTAATCCTAAACAAGCCTTCACACACATGAAGCATCAGTCAACAATGAATTGAAACCTCATCAGAGACCCCAAGCTAAGCCCCTTCTGCATTCCTAATTTAAGTCATTAAATTTAGGAATAATTTGTTATGCAGCCACATAACTAATACAGAAGGCAAAATAAAGTCATTTTTAGATTGACAAAAAGTGAGCATGCCACTGGCAGACCTGTACTAAAGAAAATGCTAACAGAACTTTCAGGTAGAAGGAAAATGAAACCAGATTCAAACTAAGAGATAGAGAAGAAATGAAGAATAAAATGGTAAATATGCATACAAATCTAATAGTTCACTGGATTTTAAAATATACCACATCAGTAAGACTTAAATAAAAGGAGAGATGTACCATGATTATAGATTGGATGATTCAATATTGTTCAATGTTAATTCTCCCCAAATTGATCCATAGATTCAATACGATTCCAATTAAAATCCCAGCAGCCTGTTTTTCTAGAAATTGGCAAACTAATGCTAAATTTTGTATTGAAAAGCAATAAACTGAAATAGCTCAAAAAATTTCGTAAAAGAACACAATTGGAGGACTCAAATGATCTGATATTAAGACTATAAAGCTACAGTCAGGTTGGCAAACTATGGCCCGTGGGCCAAATCTAGCCTGCAGTCTATTCTTAAAAAGCCCACAAGTTAAAAATGCTTTCTTACATTTTTAAACAATTTAAAAAGAAACAAAGAAAAGTATGCAACAGGGATTATATGTAGCCCACTCTTTATAGAAAAAGTTGGCTAACACTTGAGCTACAGTAATCAAGACGGTATGGTATTGATAAAAGGATAGACACATAGACCAATGGAACAGAATAGAGAGTCTAGAAAGAGACTCACCACATATATGGCCAATTGATTTTTGACAGAGGTATCAAGGTAATTGAACGAAAAAAGGATAGTTTTTTCAAAAAATTGTACTAGACCAATTAATTACATAACCATATGCAAAAAAAAAAAAAAAAAGAGAGAGAGAGAGAGAATCTCAAACTACGTTTGGAGGTAATTCTCCATGGGTATCCCATGTTCCTGAACACTGTAAGAATTAGATACTAACTCTCCTTTTGCTCCAGACTGTCTTTTCAAGGATATTTGCCCACAAAACAGCCTAGAGATAATGTCTACCTCTAGAGCAAAGGGCAAGTTTGTTTACTGTCCAGATAAAAAGGTAATATATTGCTCTGGGGCAAAATTTGGGCAGGTTTGCTTGCTGTCCTTTATAAAAAATTGATATTCCCTAAGCTTGTGGTTCTTCAGCTGTGATACAGACCTACTGTGTGAACTTGTTTGTACTTCATCCACCTGGGCCTTTTGGCATAACCCCTGTGGAACTTGAAGGACAAGGAGAGCCAATGTGAACATGAAGCTCATGCTACCTGTTGTGCTGTAATAAAGTTTTTGTCTCTGTCTTAGGAGGCTTATGTCCAGCATCCATTGAACTGTGGCAGGGTAATTTGTTAGCTTGCAAGTAGGGTAAAATCTTATATCCTTTTTTACTGCTCTTGACAACCCATGTCTTGTATCATATACAAAAATTTACTTGAAATGAATTATAGACCTAAATGTAAAATCTAAAACTATAAAACTTCTGGAAGAAAACAGAAAATCTTTGTCATTAGATTAGACAAAGATTTCTTAGGCAGGACCAAAAAGTGACTCATAAAAGAAAAAATAAATTGGACTGCATCGAAATAAAAACTTCCTCCTCAAAAGATACTTAGGATTGTTAGGGCAGTAAAACTATTCTGTATGTTACTATAATGGTGGATATATGTCTTTATATATTTGTCAAAATCCATAGAACATACAACACCAAGAGTGAACCTTAATGTAAACTATGGACTTGGGATGATAACGATGTGTCAGTTCAACAACTATACCACTCTAGAGTGAGAATTTGATAGTGGAGGAGTGTGTGTGTGTGTGTGTGTGTGTGTGTGTGTGTGTGTGTGTGTGTAGTGGTGGTGGTGGTGGGCCATATGGAAATTCTCCATATTTTTCTCTCAACTTTTCTGTAAACCTAAAACTCCTCTAAAAACAAAGTCAATTAAAAAGGGCAAGGAATCTGAATAGACATTTCTCCAAAGAAGATATACAAATGGCCAATAAGCATATGAAAGATGCTCAGTATCATTAGTGCATAGGGAAAAACAAAATAAAACCACAATGAGATACCACTTTGTATCCACTAAAATGGTTATAATCAAAAAAGGGGAAAATAATGTGTTGACGAGGATGTAGGAAAATTGGAAATCTCCACTGCTGGTAGAAATGTAGAATGGTATAGATGCTGTGTAAAACAATCTGTAAGTTCTTGAAAAAGTTAAACATAGATCAAGCCATCCACTATATATCCAAGAAAGTTGGAAACATATGTCCACACAATAATTTGTATGTGAATATTCATAGCAGCATTATTCATAATAGGCAAAATGTAGAAACAACCCAAGAGTCTAGCAACTGATGAATGGATAAACAAAAGGAGGTGTATTCATATGATGGAAAATTACTCAATCATGAAAAGGAATGAAGTACTGACAATGCTACATGGATAAACCTAGAAAATATGTAAGTGAAAGAGCCAGTCATAAAAGATCACATGGTGTATGATTTCACTTATTTTAAATATGCAAAATAGGAAATCTATATAGACAAAAAGTAGCTTATTGTTGCCAGAGGCTGGAGAGAAAGGGGAGTGGTTGCTAATGGGTATGAGCTTTATTTTTGAGGTGATAAAAATGTCCCATATTTGTTTTAATGGTTGCACAAATATGGGACTAAACCAAAATCACTGAATTATATACTTCAAATGGGCGAATTTTATAGTATGTGAATTGCATCTCAACAAAGATGCTTAAAAAAATGAGGTAGGAAAACTGATCCATCTATACAAGTAAAAGCTCCACTCTGTGAAAAGCTGAATCATAAAAACAAATTAGAAACAATAAACTGGGCAGTAATTTGACACAGGATCCTATAAAATGTTAATACTAACATTTCTAGACTACTTCATATTTTGAAAGCATATTATTAAAAAATATCTATTGTGCACTTTGGGGTTCTTATAACCTACATGCATGTCTCAGTATGTTTATATGTTGGTACATATATGCTTATGTCCCATTAGTGTTAAAGATGATGCTAAATAAGCTACTTTCTGGATGACCCCTTAGCTTTTTCGCACCTCCCCCTCTCCGCCCCCAACCCATGGTGTGTAGCTGCAGCTGCTGGTCACAGATCCCAGGTTCCTATTTCTCGGCCAGCCTCTCCACCACATAATTCTCTGACCAAGAATTTGGTTCAGAGAACGCTTATCAACATCAAGTATTTTTCAAAGTTTGGTCAGCCTCAGGTGAATCGATTACTTAGGGCCTTGGCTCTGAGCATCCAGAGATGGGCCTGGGAATCTGCTATTTTATCAGGCTCCTCAGGAGATGTGATTTGTACCGTTTTGGGGGTCCCAGCTCCAGGCACCTATTTCTGATTGCTGTAGAGAAGCTGAGTCTGGATTTAGTTTCATAGCCCTGTTCACTTTCTCTCTGCTCACCAGGGTGAGAATAGCATGCCTCCCTTTTGTTAAAAATAATGAGATGTTACTGGGCCTGGTGCTGGATCTGGAAGCACAGTCTACTCATTAAGACTGCCTGGTATTTCCATTTTGCCTGGGGTTTCTGCCTGCTGGGGACCCTGATGTCCTATCAGAAGCTGCAGAAGCAGCAGAGAACACAGTTAGCTCTGCCTTGAGCTCCACTCACAACATAGGGCCTACACTGGAGCCCTGAATCCTGAATTCAAGGCCCAGCTCTGTACTCTACCCCACAGCTGATGGGGAATGATGAGGAAGCCTATTAGGTGAAGAAGAACTCAAGGCTGCTGGAGGCTCAAGTGATTTCCTTGTTACTGTACTTGAATGCTTTCAAGGATGGGAAATGCACCACTTAAAACAGAGCTTTTCTGTCTCTCAGGTAGTTTGTTACCTGACCCTAAACAAACATTCTCAGCAGCTCACCTGCTCATCTCTGGACTCATCCATTCTGGCTCCTTCCAATCTCTTTTGGAAACACAGGCATCACTGCTCTGGTTAAAATCCATCAGTGGCTCCACATTCCCCTTAGGACCTACCATGGCCTACTGGTCTTTGTGGCCTCATCTGCTCTGTGATCCCTTATTCTTGGACCTTGTCACCCAGCTCTTGTAGTTCCCTTACCAGGGCAGGCTCCGTCTTGCCATGGCCTACTCCTATTTATGTAGTTATCTCCTGTTCACCTCTCAGCTCTCCAGCATCATTTCCCTGACCCCCGCATCTCGGCCAGATCCCTTGTTTACTTATGCTCCTAGCACTCTGGGCCTCTCCTTATGAAAATTTGTCAACACTGACATTTTTCACTTGAGCAATTAGATATTTCACTAATGTCTGCCTCCCTTGGACATAGTAAAGTTCATTAGAGCAGGGCTCTGAGTTTGCTCTCACTGCATCCCCAGCACTTGGCAAAGGGCCTGGCAGGTATTTAACTGGATGGATGACTCGCTCTGAGAAGGTGGGCCACAACCTGGGTAGGGTGTTGGGACCTGTGGGAACCAATGATAGACCCGGAGCAGCTACACATATAAGTCCTCAGAACTGAGGGAATTCGTCTGCGAGCCGGGTGCCCAAGAACCCCCAGGGAAAGAACACAGCACAGTTCTGGCTGGTATCCAACTGTCGAATGGGAGAGGGGCGCCCGGTGCCGTGGTTGGGGGCCTCAGTTTCCCTACCGGTTCCCCGCGGGGTCGACCGCCCCTGCGCCCAGGAGCCACGGAGCTGAGGTGGTCTGAGGGGCCGGGCCAGTCAGGCCGCCGCGCCCGGGGAGGGCGCTCCAGGCCGGTCCTCTGGAGCAGTCGCGCGCCGCCGGGGCCCCTCTAGCCGCGGGGAGGTGGCGCAGTGCGTGTCGGGAAGGCGGCGGAGGGCGCCATGGTGGGTGGCGAGGCTGCCGCAGCGGTGGAGGAGCTGATTTCGGGGGTGCGGCAGGCGACTGACTTTGCCGAGCAGTTCCGCTCCTACTCGGAGAGCGAGAAGCAATGGAGGGCCCGCATGGAATTCATCCTGCGCCACCTGCCCGACTACCGCGACCCGCCCGACGGCGGCGGCCGCCTGGACCAGCTGCTGTCCCTCTCCATGGTCTGGGCCAACCACCTCTTCCTGGGTTGCAGGTGCGGACCCCTGCCGGCGGTCTGATTCGACCCCCTGTCTTCCGACCCGCCGCCCTCGCCCAGGGCTGACCCCGCCTCCTACCTCCAACCGCACTGGCCAGGCCTGTGGCTGATCCCCACCCCAGCCAGCCCTTGGAAAGATATTTAACCTTTCTGAGCCTCAGTTTTCTCATTTAGAGAATGAGTTTTGATGACTACAATATTAAAGGGTGAAAAACACTTAACAGGTTGCCACCTAGCAACAGCACCATACATGCTGAGCGCCAAACTTGCCATTGTTATTTGTGTTGCCAGTATGAGCTCAAACCATCAGTTTTGCAGTGTATTTTAAGTCCATTAGCTCCTTTCACCCACATAGCAAATGCAGAGATAGAAATTGAGACCGCCAATTTACATACGGTGAAGCTGAGAGAGGGGAAGTGATATACCAAGGAAGGGCCTTGAGCTTCAGGCAGGATTGATGGATTTTACGATTTATGGCTGGATGTAATATGTGGCTCTTGCCTTTTTCTCCTCACTCCCCAGTTGGCTGGACCCTGAGCAAGAGCCAGCCTTCGCCTCACTGCTTTCCTCTTATGAAAATAACAGATGCCTTGCACCCCGCCCTCCTACCCCACCATGAAGGTGGTAGCAAATCTTGAGGCTCCCACGTTCTTTTATTTTAGCTTTTCCTGAAATTGTATTAGGATGAGATGACTTGGCTTAGTCCTGCTTTCTGTGCTCCTTGTGGCTATCTGACTCTGGTCACATGGCTCCTCTAGCCCTAAGCCACCTGGTTTTGATTTCACATGTTAGGAGTTATTAGAACAGGATTTTGAGAAGCAGCACCATTTGCATCCATCCTTTTTCTCTGTCTCCTAGGTGCCCCTGGAAATTGTAGTTAACAGGATCCAAGATTCAGCAAATGTCAGAAAAGTGGAAGAATAAACAAATAATGTTATTTTCATTAGACCAACATTCCATGTGTTCAAAAACTAAAAATTTTTTGGCCCTCATACCATATCCACGAATATGTACTGCCAGATGTACAGTGCCTCTATTTTTGTAAATCTTTTGTTTGTTTTGTAAATTTGAAACACCTGCTCTATTGGCATTCCTAGAGCCACTTTTGTATCCCCAAGTGGGAAGAACTGTTAACTAACCTGCTGCTGAACATGTATTGGTTTTCCCCTGTAGTATCAAATCAGTCCTCTGAGTTGAGTTTACAGTCCATTTGCCTGCAATTTCTTGTTAGCCCCATACTAACAAGTAATTCTTCCAAGGTTCTTAACCTTACTACTCTTTATTGTGCAGTTACAACAAAGACCTTTTAGAGAAGGTGATGGAAATGGCTAATGGGATTGAAGTGGAAGACCTGCCACAGTTTACTACCAGAAGTGAATTAATGAAAAAGGTAAATAGGATTTCCAAGTACATTTGAAATGGTACAGTTAGAGGCCCCTGTATGTATGATGAAATATTCTATGAGTATATATTGTTTCCTGAATGTTTGTTTACTATCCCAAAGATCTAAACTCTTTCATTTTTATTTCTCCATAATTGGTATAAACCTTTATATCTAGATAACAACACAGAATGATAAATTATGCATTGTTGGTGGAGTAACATACAAACCTAACCTCTTCAGTTCCTCTAGGAACATTGTTCTGACCTTTTTGCTTGATTTTTGAAGAAAATATTGGCTAAAGTGCTACAATTTCCCACTTATTAAAAAATCTGGTTGGTAACATTAACTCATTCTTAACCCAAAAGGTGAGAGACTGACTAGTGTTGTTTGGCCTCTCCGATTTGCTGATGGGAATGTAGATGGGTTAATGTCCACACATCATAGCTGTTCTGTATTCTGTAGGGTTTGATATGAGCCCGTGGATTTTTTACATTGTGAGCTGTTGCCTGTAGAACCTTGTATCTGGATCCCGGGGCTGGGCTGTGGAGAGTGTGGCAGAAAGAAGCTGAGATGGTGGGGCTGAGCTACCCAGCTGTTTTTCAGAATCTCCCAAGACATGCTCTTCATCATTTGTCTAGGTCTCCCAAAGTTTGTTTCTTTGTCACTTTACTTGGGCCTCTTTTTGAAGGTTCTTGAGGGGATGCCTAGAGTTTTAGTCTTTCTAACTCCAAAGCATACTATAGCATAATCCAGAGAAGGTGCTCAGAAAATGCTTACAAAATTGACCAAAACAATACATTAAAAGGCTGCTGGCCTCTTTCTTAGTTCTGTCCTCAGAAACAGGTAAGCTCTTGTCTCATCCTAGTTGGGTCTTATTTTGGAAGGCAGGGCATATAAAGAGTTTCCCTTCTGTGCGACTGGTTGGATCCCCTCATGTAATACTTTAAAAAAATCTCTGGGCAGTCAGTCCTTCAGTGCCCCAGACTGATGAGGTTCCTGGGGCCTAGGTAGGGGGTGGCTAGATAGTTGCTGGCTGCCTAAGTGTACCCTGTGAGGGAGAGGCAGGCAGAGAATAGGGTGAACCTTTATTTCCTAACTGCGTGTGGCAGATTCTTTCCTTGTGTTTTACTCCTAAGGTATTCTGCCCTCCCTAAGATCTTTCACATCAATTTTCTATTACAGTATACTTCTCTGCCTTGTATGTAGCTGTACACTTTCCAGTCATGCTGGGCTATTTGAGATCAGATCACTTCATGATATTTGGGCTGCAGCCCCCAGGAGAGACTAAAATGGCTTCGTAATTGATATGCATATCCTTAACATCCATAGACCACTGTGAGGAAGTGTATGTGTGTTGAGAGGAAAGATCTCTTTAAACTGTTATACACTGTAAAGGGATCCCTGCCCTGGAATGTTTGTTTTTGACAGTCATTACACAATAGTACCCTCCTGAGGAGAGTCCTCAGGCATGAACCTGGCATCTTTGAAACCAGCTTTGCCATCATACTAAACATTAGCACCTAACTACCTGGAAGAAGCCTGCAGGAAGCCTATACTTCTGTAGTCCTTTGGTATTACATGTATTTCAGCTTCCTTCAAATATAACTTACGTTTTCTCAGTAAGTAACCAAATTTAATCTTAGACTGTTGATGCCACTGAAAATAAAACTCAAGTTGATGCTGAAAAGTGAGGTACTTAGAGGGCACGCAGTTTTGCCAGTTGTTAAGACTCTTCTAGGCAAGCCCATCCTGAGAATGAGTCATCTGATCCGTGTGCTATGACAGATTTGGGCGATGTTGAAGGTTGTCCCTTCTCCATTGAAGGCTACCTTGAGAGCCCACTGGAAAGAGAGCCATGGGGACTTTGCAGTAGTTCTTTTGTGTCTTGCTTGAGGTTTTTACATGTAATAGATGCTGGTAAACCTTAAGCAACATTGCCAGCCCAGAAACAAACAAAAAAAACCCTTGATGTTGAGCCATGCACCTGAAAATGTCTGTTGTAGTTCTGCCCAGAATTGATCTTTAGCTCTAACATTGGACTTTAGTTGGGTTTTAAAGCTAGCTACCAAGTAGAAATGAATCACCTGGCATTGTTGGTATCTTAGGACTAGACAATGAAGATGACTTAGGGACATTAGCTCTTTAAGGTAAGATTTTAAAAATACTTTATGGCTATTCTGCAGTTTTGGGGCAAGTACATCTCTGCGGTTTGTCCAACTTTTTTGTAAGAAAATAAATGAGCTTTGGCCTCTGGTGGTATTTGTCAAACAGTTGCAGCATATGCTTTTTCTTTTGAAAGAAGGGGATTTAGTCACAAATATATTGAACAAACAATCTTAATTATCTAACAGTCATCCCTAGTTACCTACCTACCAGCAGCCTTTGTGGTTGACCAGCTCTACCCATTAATAACCAATAATTAACAAATGAGTAGCAGCTCTCTCAGGAAGGGTGTTATTACTATGACTGTCAGAGTTAATGTTTCCAAGGCATTGTCTTAAGGAGAAAAAGGAGTGATTGACTAGGAAGCTGTCATTTATTGGCCCAAAGAATTTGTCAGCTTAATTACTTGTCCATTTTCCTTGAAAACATTTTTATCCAAGAGGGAAAATGGCAGAATAGAAAGTGACTATATGAAATGTGAAAGAGAAGTTAGAAAAACAAGTGTGCCTGCATTGCAGGAGGTTCTTTATTTGTGGATTATGTCCAGTCTTGGCAAGCTCGAAGGTAATGGAGCAGCCATACCCTTGATGGAAGGAGATGTGGTTCTAAGGTGACAAGTATTTGTATTCAAAAAAAAAAAAAAAAAAAAAATTCAGCCTATCAGATTAGTAAAATCAAGTTTTGTCTTGTATCCCCAAGATAAATGCTCAGTGGAACTACCTTTTCCCTTTATTCACTAGAAGCCGGGAAACCTGTCTCATCCCACAGGCCAGTCTGTTGCCTGGAGCCCAGGATGAATGAATCATTTGCCAACTTGTGTCAAAGACCATACTTGCAGCAACCAAAGCCAGTGGCAGCTGTTGTGCTGCTATAATCTTGGTCTGTCTGATCAGAAATTTGAGAGACAGCTTAGGGAATCTCCTTCCCTTTGGCCTAAAGATGGTTTTTTTAGGTCATACTGCATTCTCCTAAAAGTAGAAAGACCTTATATTTTGCTTTTGCTGAGGAATTTTGCTTTTTTCATTTCTCAAAGACTAGAGCAATAGGTTTGGCTAGGAAATAGGTCATACCTTGAAAACTCTGATTACTAAAAAGACTCAGGTTGATTCATTCACACTGCTAAATGTTAAGGAAATCCATTCAAATACAAGGTGACAGCCAAAATGATTTCTTCACACCCTGCTTAAAAGTTGTCTAAAGCCAAGTTTAAATTTATCAAAGGTGCTAGAGAGAACCCAGAAAGAATGTATCTGTTTTGCTTTGCCACTATTTGAAGACAAGCATTTACAGTTTCTAATAGTGTGAAATCCAGAAATACTTAACCTTCACATCTCCTAAATATTCTGACTTGATGTGAAATGTTGTGAATTACTACCTGGATTCAACTAATTTTAATTTAGAACAATAAGTGTTTGTGTGATTCTGCTTTTAGAACCCTTCATTGTGGAACATGCCAGGAAAAAGTTATATTTTAAGTATTTCTGTTATCACTTTAAATTGTGAACATTTATAGATCACAGATGACAAGACAAAAAAAATAGGTTCTGACTTTCAGATGGATGGGATGGTCAGTGTTCTGCTGATTATTTTTCGTATGTAGTAAAATAGTAATAATTTGAGTCTACTCACCATGTAGGTCATACATAAGTATTGCATCACTGCTATATTTTATGAATCTGATTCACTAGACTGCATAGCTATATAACCTTTTTTTTTCCCCCCAGCATCAAAGCTAAGGCAGAAGATTCATCATATTTTCATCATCAACTACAGGCTCAAAAGGAGGCTGGGACAAATGTGACATTGACTGCAGCAGCTGTTAAGACTCCTGGTATCACCAAAATGTAGGAAAGAGGCAGCTGGAATGAAAGTGTCAATTTAAAAGTTCTTATTCTTCAAGTAGCTAGCTATCATTGTAAAAGAATGCATGGATATTTACATATTTATAAACTATATCCTCTTTTTTATTTTGTTTTTGAATATCAGTTGAACTTTTTGTTAAAAATGCATATTTTTTTATGTTGATGTAATGGCAGGTGGATTTTACTATTTTGGATTTCTCAACAATGTACCTTTAAATGTGACTGTTTTATAGTCTTTTTTTTTTCCCCTACTGAGGCAAACCAGATCCCTTATTTTCTTATTTCTACCTGAAATTTATGCCATCCATATATCCCAGTACCACACACACTCATCTTTTTTAAAGAGATGAGTGAGAGTCAAACCACAAGCCTCGGGTACCCATCAGTTCATGGGAAGAGGCGCCCTACCAAAAAAAAAAAATAAAAATCTGCCTTTATTTTAAAACTAACTGACAAGATTCCACAGCTTGGTCCAGGCAGTCAGTCGATCTATAGATTCTCTAGAAGTTCTCCCAGGCTGCCGATTAAAGCCCATATTCTCTTCTTCTGGAGGGAGCCTGAGGCCGTGGTCTTCTAGACTTGAGTTGCCATGCACATGGCCTCTCAGGAAATATTTTAGTGCAGTGCTGCTTTGCTCTGAAATTCTGGTATTAATTTTACTCTTTTAGTTAATATATCTTCTTTATCCTTTCTCTGTTCTTCTTTCGTGCTTAGTACCCACTACTAAGTACTTATCTCTAGCCATAAATACTGAGAGAGGGACTTCATTTGGGGGACAGCAATGTAATAGCCAATCACAGCAGGATTCACTCATGGTGCTTGGTCTTGTGGATAGTGGTGAATAAGATGGTGGATCCTTCCTTAGCTTAATTTACTGGTAAACTCAGGTAATTGAACAACCAGAAGTGCTGAAGAGAGCTGGCTGTGGGAGCACGGTGTCTGTGGGCAGAGAAGTGAGATGACTCTTGCCCATGGTGCAAGGCTAAGGCCAGGCTGCACACCTTAAATGGGCCACATCTCTGTGCAGCTTCTATCTCTAAATCTTTTGTGACTAGTAGGGTAGACCAATGAAGAATCAGGATCTCTGGTCTAAAACCCTGGACAAGCCACTTCTGTCCCCAAGCCTTACTTGGAAAATGGAGATCATAGAAATAGCTCCCACAAAGAGCTGTGGTGAGAATTAAGATGTCAGGGGGCCAGGCATGTGCTTGGTGAGCCTTAGCTGCTGCTTTTCCTCCAATGTACCCTAGGCTCTTTCCAGTCTCATGATTTGTACAGATTTGTGAGGCTTAAAAAAACAAATTATAAAGTAAAAAAAATCAGTGTGATTATTCACTTTTAAAATGCATTTTCCATAGGTTTCTCATCATGGATTCTATTTTCCCTGTAAGATAGAGTGTCCCAATAAAATAATATCCTGTATCCATTGCATACCTCAAGCTTAAATTGTGGACGGATTATCCTCCTGCCCCAATCTCCTTCAGTTTATTTTTGAAGACTTCTCTGATTAACCAAAATCAAAATTTCTGATACCATTTTCTAATGGGTATTCTCTCATTATTTCCTCAGTTTAAGCTGCCTCTGTTTTTCTTTTTGTCTTACCTTTATTTTTTTAAATTATTTTTTTCTATATTTTAATTAGTTTCAAGTATACAGTACATTGGTTAGACATCTATATAGTTCATAAAACGATCTCCCCAATTACTCCCTCTCCCACCGACCCTCCCTCTAGCCAACGTATTAATGCTAACTGCAATCCCTATGTGGTGCTCCCCATCCTTGTGACCATCTATCAACTACTAGTTTGTACTTCTTTAACCCTTCACTCCATTCTCCCAGCCCCGCAAACTCTCCTCTCTGTTCATCACCAAATTATACACTATATTTGCGAGTCTGGTTTTGATTAGTTTGTTCTTTTTATTCCTTAGATTCCGCATATAAGTGAAATCTTGTAGTGTTTATCTTTCTCTGTCTGACTTAAATACTTTCTAGGTCCATCAAAGCAATATCTTTTTCCATCCCCTTCCTTTTAGTCTGTGTCTTTTAATCTGAAGTGAGTCTCTTGTAGGCAACATGTTGGGGTCTTGTTTTCCCTTCCATTCATCCACTCTTTTAGTTGGAGCACTTAATTCTTTTCCATTTGAGGTACTTATTGATAGGACTGTAGTTGTTACTATGCTTTATTCCTGTTTTTGATACACGTTTTTTCTTTTTAAAGAAGTCCCTCCAACATTTTCTGTAATACTGGCTTGGTGGTGATAAATTCCTTTAGCTTATTTTTGTCTGGGAAGCTCTTTATCTGTCCTTCAACTCTAAATGATAGCTTTGCTGGATAAATTATTCTTGGTTGTAGATCCTGGGTCTTCATCCTGTCGAGTATTTTTTGCCAAGCCCTTCTGTCCTGCACAGTTTCTTTTGAGAAGTCAGCTGCTAGTCTTAGGGGTTTTCCCTTATAAGTAACTATGTTTTTCTCTTGCTGCTTTTAATATTGTCTTTGTATTTAGCCTTTGGCATTTTAATTATGACGTGTCTTGGTGTGGGCCTCTTCGGATTCCTGATTTTTGGAATTCTCTGAGCTTCCTGGAGTTTTATGTCCATTTCCTTCACCAGGTTAGGGAAGTTTTCCATCATTATTTCTTCAAACAGCTGTTCAACATCTTGATTTTCTTCAGTTACGCCAATCAGACGGATATTTGGACCCTTAATAGTGTCCCATATGCTCTTTATTTTTATAGTCTTGGCATCTCATCTCTTGCCATTCAGATTGCATGTCCTTGGCTTTCCCATCCTCTAGATAGGGCATTTGATCCTTTTATTTACTTTGTTTATTCCATTTAATATACTTCTCATCTCAGATAATGTGTTCTTCATTTCAGACTGGTTCCCTTTTATAACTTCCATTTTCATTTTTATGTTTATGAAGTTCTCACTGAATTTATCTATACTTCTTCCCAAAAGTTCATTGAGCATCTTTATAACCGGTGTTTTAAACTCTGCATCTGTTAGATTACTTGACTCCATTATATCTGGATCACTGTTCTGTTCTCATATGGTTTCTGCTTGTCTTCCCATTTTGGCTGCCTTTCTGTGTCTGTTTCTGTGTACTAAGCAAAGCTCCTAAGTCTCCCGGTCTTATTAGTGTGGATTTGTGAAGTAGGTGTCCAGTGGCACAGTCCTGGGAGGGGTTCAGCTGCAGGCCAAATTTAGCCCAAGCCTCTGCCCCTCCAGGGCCACCAGTGAAGATTCAACAGGCAATCCACAGATGCTGTGCTTATAGTTTCCTCACAAGGCCACACCAGAAACTGGAGCCAGCTGCCTCTACTGTGAGTCTAGGTGCTGCTCAGCAAAGAGCACCTGACTCGCTGAGGATACACCTGGATGTGGCTTGAGTAGGGCCGTGAGTTGGGGGAGGTGGGTTTCAGGGAATCCTCTGGGTGGAACAATCTGTTATCCAGGTTGATGACATCTTGGCTATGGCCACGTTGTGTCCGATGCACTGGAAATGGGGAGGGTTCAATAGAGAACAATGGATACCGCCAGCACTTCTGTACAGTGTCTTACCTAGGCCCTCACTCTGACATTGTCTCCCTATAAGTCCCTGGTGCCCGCTACGTGCAGCCGAATGGGCAATGATGCTCAGAGCGAGCAGGTCTGTCACCATGAAAATCTGCTTGCGGACATGGCCCCTTTAAGAGGTGTCTGCTGCTGCTGCAGCCTCCATCTCACTTAGCCACTGGAGACCAAGCAGCCCCGCATCCTCTCACCGTCCTACCTTCTGCTGTTGTAGGGTGATTTCTTGGATTTTACAGTTTTTTTCCTCTAGATCCCAGGCAATTTTTCCTTGCTGCTGCTCCTTGTTTCTGTCACAACTTTGTTTGCCAGAGGGATGAATACAGCCTATATCATTTACACCATTTTTTTTCCTCCTCTGTCTTAACCTTTACAACCTTTGTGGCTATCTTATAAAATTAACCAGTATTTTATAATTTCATCCTTTGTTTTTCTGGAATAGAAATCTAATTTTTTTTTGCATTGCAGCACTCCCTGAGGTAGGTAAAATGGCCCACTCAACTTTCAAACAGGAGCTCACACCAGATACAAGCTAAAAGATACAGGCCCTTTTATCCATATGGTCCTGCCCAGATGGGTGAGGGTCAAGTGAGATTTTAGAAAGGGACACAGTAAAGTATTATTCGTTAGGTAATGACTAGGAGAGCATCTTTTTCTGTTATAGACATAAGTCTCAATACCTGTGAGAAGCAAGTACTAATGGAACAGTTTAGGGTGCTTAGTTAATAGTGATGCCTTTTCGTGTTATCCAGAAAATTGCTTTTTGAAACATTCTTAGAGCCTGTGGCCCATGTGATCTACCATTGGAGAGGAAAGGATTCCCTCTGAACTATGCCAGGATCCACTTGGACCTATGGCTTACCTATTCCATGGGCACTGGGAGGAATCACACTATCAATTGCCTGTGCTTCAGTGCTTTGTTATTTGTAGTAAATGGCCATGAAAATACACTTTGTTGCATCTGGATTGAGATTTATATTACCCTACATGTCAGGTAATTTGGTGCTTCCCAACTGTCCAGCTCTAAAATCTCTGCTGGACACCCAGCAGAGGAAGAGAGTGTCAACTTCTGGGATCTGGGGCCTTTCATCTAGTTATGTCATCTAGTCATGGCTCTCATTCTTGACTAGTTTAAGGACACCTTTCGGTTGGAGTAAACATAAATCTGAAGAGGCAAGAGTTTTAGAACCTAAATAGAATTTTGGTCATATGGAAATTGCTAAAAAATATCTTCCCTCATGAGGACACACAAACTCTGGGTTTGCCTGGCTTTACATTAAAGGGAGAGCATGCAACAAAACCTATTTTTTATTTAAATAAAAAGCAAGCCAGGAAAGGTGGTTTCTTCTCCAAAGTTTACTCTTGTCCCTTCAAAGAAATGATTCCCGGGGCTAGGGTGGCAGTGTTGGCTGCCCTTCTCATTTTGGTTTGGAAGATTTTCTCACAATGCCAGCAGAGTGCTTTGCACATACTTTTGTCAGAGATGGAGGTGGGCCTGAAGCTTGCCTATGGACAAGAGGTGGTGGCAACACTTGAACAGATGCCCTTTGAAATCAAAAGTAAACACTGAAACTTTTAAGCTCCCATTAGGTGGAGCTAATTCTTACCTATTCTAGACCTGAGCATGTGAACCAGAGCTTTTCCTTGACAGTGCTGTCAGAAAGGGGGCCTCCCTCTTTAGAATATAAGCCAGGTGGCCCAGTCCAAATCCCATCTTTCTTTCCTAGCCTAGGAAAAGTAGGCTAACAAACCGAAACTGTCTGTGAATTTGGCCCTCCAACCTATTTGCCTAGGAGAAACATGCCGTTGGGGGCCTGAGGCAGGTCTTGGTACCTAACAGTGAAGCAATTATGAGTAAGGTCAACCTTAAACTGATGGGCCCAGTGACTAAAGCTCTTGCTTTGCTGTGAATGCTAGTACTAAATTAACCAGTATTTTATAATTTCATCCTTTGTTTAAGGCTGCATTTTCCTTCCCCTTTGACGTTTTCTTATATTAAGAATGTTTTACTGAACCTAGTAGTAGATGTGAACTGGTAGATAATTCCCCGAGTTATTTCACCTCAGTGAAGGGATCTGTAAAGTGGGTATGATTCCTACTTTAATCTTTACTGGAGGATGCAGTGGAAAATGTTTCATGTTCTGTGAAAGTACCTAGTACTTACTGAACTCTCCCTGCTTCATTCCTGCCCTACTTTCCTTTTGAGGCCAAGCTGGGAGGATATTAAGTTTCAACTAACTTAAATTTACATGAAAGAAAAATGAGCACTCACAATCACCCCACCAGACCAGGCTCCATTCCCAGAACTGCAAAAGGACAGATCTTTTTGGTTCAAGTTATGGAGCAGGGCCTAACATGTACCCATCAGGTACTCAGTATATATGTTGACAGTGAACAGCAGCAGGCACTGAACAATGCAGCACCAGTGAAACGCCAAGCTGTTCTGGAGAGGGGGCAGAAGCAAAACATCCAGGATGGTGGAAAGGGGTCAGCAGATGACCAGCCTTACTCAAAACTTGTGTCCACTGTAGTCCTCCGTACACACTAAGTACCTTGGCACCCTGTACCACCTGGGTCTAGGCGTCTAGGGCTTGCAAAGGCTGTAGGTATACACTATTTTGTGAACATGGCATTTGCTCTAGCACTGGCTCCATGGTAGGAGGCTTGCCCCAGAGTCTCACCCTGTCAAACTGACTAGATTCCTTGTCACTGTGGGTGTGAATTGTGAGCCCCAGCCTGCTGGGAACAGTGGGGCTTGGACCATCACCTACAGTCCCCACTTTCCATGAAACCAGCTGTTTTCACCTTCTCAGGTGGTGAGACAATGACTCATGCTTCTATCTACCTTTGTGTTTACCAAATGATATTTTTATGACTATGTTCTACTTTTATAACAAAACCACAGAAAACTGCTAATTAAAAAGTATCTTGAGGATTCAAAGCTTGGACCCTGGAAGTCCTCTGCTGTCCCATTGGCTGTCTGGAAAGCAGTTCTCAGTTTTTGGCTTTAAGTTTCAATCTTTGGTACTTATATTGTTGCTCTTACAGCCTGATCTCTCAGACTTTGTCTTGAGAGGGTGCCATGGTGATTGTGGTCTGTTCTCAATTTGCTCTGTGTAAAATACCCAACCCTGGTTAAAGAACCAGTAAGTAAGGGCTAACAAAAGCCAGGGAGGGGAACTTTCTCTTTCTCCCTTAACAGATGGATTCAGCTCACCACCACGAGGCCCCAGTGCTGCCCTCATGGACCTGGCCTGCAAAAGATCCTTTATACCCACCTCTGGGGTGGACACTGTCTTCACTCTAAAGGTAACCTTCCAGCTGATGTTCCGGGGAGTCTCCACCTGAAACCACGGCCGTATGTGCCCACACAGGTACAGTCCTACAGCTGAGGTCCACTACAACACAGCAAGGTTTCTAATATAGCTTTTCTTTGGAGCTGTTATTCCAAGCCTTTAGCTGAAGCTGATGTCATGGGCTGGCTGGAGTCTCTGGATTCTTTCCTATTTTCTGCCCAGGATGGTTACTAGGCTAGAAGCTTCCTATTTCTTGTTGTCTTTGTACTAGCACCAATACAAAAACATTAAACCTCCCAACTCACTTTTGTAAAACGACTTACAGAGGCCAGCCAAAGAACTGCACGCCTCTCTGCAGGTGACTCCTGCTCAGGAGTGCTGTTTGTCTAATTCAGCTGATAGGCTCTGGTATTCTTGGCAAAAAGCCTTGTTTGTAAAGGGGGAAGGGAATGGGGCAACTGTGTCCTTTGGGCTTCAAACAGGAAGCAGTATTAAGAGGTCTGCCTTAAGTGCTCTTAGGTTTGCACCTTGGCAGCCTTCAAGACACTACAGGACCCCGCTCGCCTTCTAGGAAGAATGACAACCAAATGGTTCAGGCTAATGGAGCCTCTGGTGGTCCTTTCAGAGATAGGCTCTGGTCCCCTCTACACAAGTTCCCAACCCAGAAGCACTTTAAGGATCCCAGTCTTTCAGGTTAGACTTGAGTTCAGCTAACCTCCCTCAGACTACAGAAGCATTAGACTTGTAGCTAACCAGGTAAAACCTTGTTTGCTTTCTCTCAGCAGATACACTAGTCTTCCCAAACATATTCCAGAAGTCACTGGTAAACAAGAGCATCATGTGGCCAAGTTTAGCAATCAATGGCAGAGCTCCTGAAAGTCAGTCCATGCAGGGTTCACACTCAAGTCTGAATCCTCCATATGCCAAAGAGGAAGCTTGGAGCCCTTCCTTCCAGGGTTCTTGATTTCAACCAACAGAGCTCATGTTGCAGAGCTGAGAGACACATACCCAAACAGGTTGTAAAGGGAACGTCTCATCCATCTTGTTGGTCCAAATAAAATAAAGCCCTAGCCTATGATACGAACAGGAAACTTAAAAAACTCAAGACACTACTGACAAAATTTTAAAAAACTCTAGTAATGGTGTGGAGACATTACTGAAAGGCACATATTATGTATTCTTTTCGAAGAGATAGAGAATAAGTCAATTCTCTTAAGATTTTGTTCGTAATATCTGTGCTCTGTCATATACTAGAACAGGATAAATAATCTTTTTCCTTATCTGACAACAGCTCAGGTTTTTCCTAACTAGATGGGAACTGAAGTAACAGGGCATGTCTTGGCACAAGGCGCCTGTCCTATGGACAGTTTCATTTACCTTTAATAGCTTTCCAACCATTTTTTTCTATTTACATACACAATCCCCACATAACAGGTTCCTTTGCGACTTTGCACTGCTAAATGCAATAGAAAGGAATTGTAATAAACACCGAGACCTAAAAATTTGGTCTCTGTCTCTTAAAACTTGGGAGAATTGATATTAAAATATCTTAGATTTAGCTCTAAATTGTGGTATGAGCCCCAGCATTCTCAAGAGTACTAAATGGATAAACTAATTACACAGGTACCTTATTTACTGAGCACAAAAGTGTTAACTGAATAAGCCACCTTTAATAGCTTATTTCTCCACTACCTTCCGCCTATGTAAGAATTTTTAGATCAGTTCTAGAAGTTATTCATATTCATGGAACTTATTTCTTTAAGGGTGGGGTGTAGACTCAAGGCTGTTTCTAGGAAGGGGAAAATTTTTTGGTCTACTGATAAGCCATAGTCCTTTGTATTAGAGACTGAAAGTGCTCCCATATTCACACTTTATACGAGGAAAAAGTGAAAAATGGTGGTCAAGAAAACTTCATTAGATAGATATGTCTGTACAGAACTAAATCAACTAAAGAATTTTCACAAAATGGGATGAATATTTAAGTTCAGTAGAATTTCTCAAACTAAACTCAATCCTTTAATAACTCTTGAGAGAGATTATAGTTACTGGCTAAAAGACCAGACTGCCTGGATTCAAAGCCCAGCTCTATCATTTACTAGCTGGCTGACCTAGAACTAGTCACTTAATTTCTTTATAATATAAAGTTTCCTTATCTGTAATATAATAACACTTTAACATGAATCCAACTTCATACCTAAATAACTTAGTTCTAGCCTCTTGCCATACCATACGTTTATAAGATTTATGTGGAGTTTAAAAGCATTTTTTGTATGACAACTTTGTAAACTGAAGGTTTACATCTAATATTTAACTAAAGAAATAGGAATCTGTTACAAGGGTGAAAGAAAAAAACTATGAGTAATTGAGAGGGAGAACTTTCCTAAGAATTTTTCCCAATGGGAATGCAGACTAACGGTGTGAGTTTTATGCATGTGTTGAATTTGGAAGTTAGAGCTCAGATTCCCTGCAAACTAAGATTTAATTCCCTTATAACTATCTGTCAATACTTGAAATGTTTCAGTCTTAGAAAGAGGAAAAACATATTAAGGATAAAAATAGATTTTGAAGCAGTATCCAAATAACGTAATGAAGAGGGGAGACTCTCATAGCTACTGTATTTAAGAGTCACTCACTGGAGTAAATGTCTACAGAAAGCATATTTAGTTTAGAGCTGAATATAAAAGCATCACACATGTAATATGACCAAAAAAATACCTTTAAATAAAGCACCTTTTTGGAGGGCCATAATTCCAGTGAGTGAACTCTTCATTTGCATCAAAAGTTCCCTAAGATCTTACACTTACCCCAAATTTCTCAAGTAATAACTTTTAAAGGGAACCATCAGCACTTAATTTTTCCAGTGTTAAACTCTGCTAAATAAATAGAAGCCGTAGATAGTGCCAACTTATAGTCTTCCAGTAAAGAAGAAATCAGTCTTCAAATAGAGAAGAAGCTGTCAGCTTACTAAGCTAGTATGAGTATGACAAGAAACTCTTGGGGTTACTGAAATGTTTTAACTACTAGAAAGACTACACAGGTGGTTCAACAGAATTTACTTGTATATTTTCCATTTTCTATACTATTTGAAAGCATAGGAAGCTTTGTATTAGCTTTCTACAATACTGTGTTTTAAATTTATCCAGTAAACTAAGATGCAATACAACTTTTATACACTGAGGAGATTAAAAAAATCTCCACAAGAGAAAGCAACTCAGCAGGCCTTGGTATGAAAACATTTTCCCAGAATAAACAGATATGCAATTGCATTAAAAGGCAGTTTTCAAATATTTAAATTACACCAAGATTCCTTCCAAATATCTGCCTTGCTCAAACCAATGCAACTAATTCTTACTCATTGTTAATAGTGGGGCAAGGATTTTTGGTAAATGTTTATAGTTTTACTTTACTTCATTATCAGAAATCTTTTAAGGTGCTATCAAGCAGCAAAATAAGTCGCATCAGCTCTCTGCTCAAGGCAGAGGTGCAAACTGTGAAATTGCAAAAGGTACAGTTTAACAGTAAGTAGTGCATGAAAAAATAGTAACAGGTGGCTCAAGTACAGAGTTGGACAGAATCAAGTCAGTTATGTCTAGAACTACTCAACTGAAACCAATATAGGTGCATTCAAAATAAAGTCTGAGATTATAATTGTTTAGAATCAAATTTGAATAATTTCTTGATAAAATATAAATCTGTTCTTTTGAAATTGGAAACTATCAATTGATGGAGAGCTAGAGACTTATTAACCCCTCCTACACATATAAGGAAATAAGTGACAAAGTCTCTTGCACTGAAGTTATGTATTTTAACAGCTTTACATGTAATAGTCATTTATAAAAAACTTTAAGTGCTTTTCTCCAATTTAAAAATCTAAAGAATTCAAAAATAAGGCATTCAATATTTGAAAAAAGTACAGATTTACAAAATGTGTATATTCTGTCATGAAAACTCCACACCAACATTATACACTTGGAAAAAAATACAAACAGGATATATTACAAATTTATGTAAGCAATAACTTAGTTCACACCATGCAATAAAAAGTACATTAATCAAGATACACAAGCTTTTGTAGGTTCTAAACTGAAGGATTTTTTTTCTGCAGAATCCTTAAAACCTGTGGCACTTAAAATTTGTTAGCCTTTCTACTGAGAGGTAAATTATACACAACAATGATGAAAAAGATTAACAGACCAGTTGTCTATTATGAATCATTCCAGCTTTGTTCAACAATGGCCGAAACTCTTTTCTCATATTCTCGTTTGTTTTCCTGATAAAGTTGTGCTGCCTGGCTATTGGCTGGACTGTTTGGATTCGGTTCATCCAGCAGAGACTAGAAGGAAAGAGAGAAGAAAAAACATCTGCAGAGTTACTCTGTATATTAACATGGGTCAGGTAAGGAGCACAGAAGTTATGCAAAATAACACATTATCCAATAAAGAAATGGCAGAAATTAGTATGTCTTACATATTTTTAGGTCTAAATACTTTCAGAAATGGCTTGATAAATACAGTAAGAAGTTTCCTGCTGCTAGAGAACTTAAGCTTCTAAAACAGCTCTCGATTGCCTTAAAACCTCTATAATTTCAAAGAAATTAGAAAAGAACAATATTCTTCAGCATACTAGCACATTAAACCAGGAAATAAGCAGCTTGTTTTGATTAATATACAATACCTATAAATAGCTTAGCAACTAACAGTTTTCAAAGTTAAGCTCTATTATTGTGGTTACTTGGGAAATGTCTGACAGTAAGTCAAGTAGTGAATCTCGTTTCTTTTAATCAGTAAAACGTATACATCTAGCAGCAAGGGAATGAAATAGGAAGGTTAAAAACAATGTTTACACATACCAAAATGTTGTCTTCTCTCAAATCCACGTTAATAAACATCCCTCATTCCACCTCTCTGCAAAACTGTCACTCAAGGTCAACTCTAACATATTCTGCCAGAGTGCTTTGGCAAATAGTTACAGTACTTTCTTTTTTTGAAAGACAATTTCTTGGATAGGGCAACATAATCAATGCTTCTCTGCACTTGGCAGTTTCTTTAGGTCCCTATGGTTTTTCTAAGCAATCACCTTTATCTGTCCCCAAGATCTTTCATTCTTCTCCACAACCTCTGGCTATGCTTCATGGGTGCAAACAATACTTGATCTGTGAGGACACTTAGACACGATCAGGAAAATGATTGTAGATCTGACCTAAGGTGGTCACTAACGAAAAAGGAGGCCAGTTGTCTGAAAATCATGGGCTTCTGAACTCTGCCATTGGTTATTATCTGTGTGCTGGGAAGGTTAGTTTGCTCACTTGGTCTTTAGATTGCTACTAAAGGATCTGACTGTATCCCACAGAATCTTGAAAAATTATGATATATGTTAACACACACTTACCTGAATTGATGTTAAGATAGAAGATACATCATATGTTGGACTCCATCGATTCTGAAGGATATCTAAACATATGCTACCATCAGCATACACTGTAAAGACAACACTAAAACTGGTTACATATTAACTGTCATATCTAACCGTTAAAAGAAATCTTTATCACAAACAGAATGCTTAGTCCAGTCAGAAGTTTTGAACATTAGAAAATAAGTAAACCACATTCTGTCTTGCAGGAAAACCAGTCTTAAAACTAAGGTCTCTTATTTTGCACCTTTTCATCAGGAGGCTGAGTGGGACTTAAACTTTTTCAACACACACCATATAGCAAATCTTTTTATTTATTTATTCCCCTCCCTTTAATTCCTGCCCTCCACCCCCGCCCACTTCCACCTCTGACCTAGGATGTCTCCCTTTAAGAACTGGATCTCTGAAGGCAGGGCATCTCCTCCCACGCATTTGCAGCGGGCACCCAGGGCCTAGTGCCCCCGGGATATGGTCCATGGCTCCACCTGGGGCACGAACCCAGAACCTTCTGCACGTAAAGCAGATGTACTAACCACTACACTATGGAGCCACCCCCATAGGAAATTTCATATTTCTTTATATTCTTAAATAAAGCCCTTTAAAATTTTTTGACAAAGCAATTCCACTCCCTGAAATTATTCTAAAATAACCATGGACATGCAAAGTTTACAGATGTTCACTATAATACTATTTATAAGAGTGAAAAATTGGAAACTACCTTGTGCTCCATAAAGAGGGAACCACATATCTACCTTATCTTAACTGACGGAGAAAGATAACAATATATTTCCTTAATTTTCCAATTTATATAGGATAATACATTTTTTGTCAAGAATTATATTTAAATATTTTTAGTTTATGCAGTTGCAAAAACATTTGTAAGACTAAATGCCAAACTGTAAATTATGGATATTCACAGATAGAATTATAAAGGATCTTATTTTCCTGACCTTTTCTTGTATTTTATGATTTGTTTTTGCAAAGAATATGTATCCCTTTTATCTTTAAAAAATCAAGCGATTAATGTTTTAGAAGTCTTTAACACCTGGGAAACTTTTCCTCCCTTTTGAACTGATTATGTGAAAATACAAACAAAGAACGTAAATTTTTATCTACCTGCAATACTATATATATCAGTACAATAAATTTCTAGAAGTAGAACTGCTCTATCGACAAAGGGTAAATACATTCAAATGTTTCAGATACTGCCAAATTTTGGAAAGCTTCATGGAGCAAGCCAGATCACTCTACATAAAAACATGAATAAGTGCGTTTTTTGGGGGAAGAGAAGGCAAATTATTCTTAAATACTGTTATTCCACAGGGTCCTATCCTCGGTCCTCTTCCTTCTTACCCTTTACATACTCTCTGGGCAATGTTATTCACTCCCATGGCCTCAATTACTAGCCATGTGCTAGGTACTTCAAATTGTTAGCTTTATACCAGATTCTAAGCCTCAGCTCAAAAGCACCATAGTCAACTACTTACTGTCTATTCCATAGGAACATCAAGCTTTGCAAGCCCAAAGTAAAAATCATCACCTCTGTAAAACCCATAAAAGTATAAAATGATTTCAAAGTTTTTAACTAGTAACTATTTTTGAAAAGTAATCAAAAAGTAAACTAGAAACCTAACATCCATCACTGATGAATAAACAAAAGACAGTATATCCATACAATGGAATGTCGAAGTGCAGATGTTACAACATAGCTGAACCCTGAAAACTGTGCTTACTAGCTGAAAGTAGTCACAAAGAACCACATATATACAGAAAGTAAATCAGTGGTTGCCTAGGGCTAAGGGATTGGGAAAAATGGGGAGTGACTGCTAATAGGCATGGGATTTTGGGGGGAGGGCGACAAACATTTCCTAAAATTGAGTGTAGTCATAGTTGTACAACTCAGTGAATACTAAAATCTACTGAACTGTATAATTTAAATGGGTGAATAGCATGGTATGTGAATATTTCAATGAAAATGTTTTTTAAAAAGTAAACCAGAAAATTAATAAAAAAGGGAAAAAATTATTATTAATATGAAGGGAGGAAAAATAACCTAATACACTGTTTCCCAATTAATTTGTTAAAGTTGAAAATCCTACACCTATACACCTATACCCCCTGTACATTCTACAGTCTATCCTACCTTGACTGACAGAATCCTCTTACTAGAATTTGGGTTGATTCAATACCAAGTCTCAGTCAGATAAAGCTACAGTGGAATAAATGGAAAGTGACTTGGGAATTTCCTCAAAACAGAAACAATAAAAGGGGGGGGAGGCAACCAAAAAGAGCAATTAAATGTATTATTGGGAAGTCATATTGATTCCAGACACACAAATATCCCTCTCCTCTGAGAAGAGAGCTCTGCCTGTAGCTCATGTAGTCTGCAGTACTAGATTAGATGCACAAATCAAGAGGCTCTCTGAAAAATGTTCCTCCTGAAAGTAAGCTAACTGATGGTGAAGACCACATTTAAATGAGCAAAGGTTACAAAAGAAAGAGCGCTGAAGTATTTTAGAAAATAAGTCCTTCATACAGCTATTTATAATCCAGGTATAGAAATATATTAAAATAACAAAAAGGGAGGAACAAATTTAATTACAAAAGGGTCACTCAGCAATCATTTATGAAAAACAGTAATAAACTTCTAAAAGTGAAAATCAGAAGAGGGAAAAAATGAAAAACTATTTAAGAAGCCTTAAAAACATACAAACCTTTGACCCAGTAATACCGACTAAAGAAATATTCGTAGGTATTTGAGAAGATTTATTTTCAAGAATATGAAATGCTGAAACTCACTAACAATTGGACACTGATTAAATACATCATGATAACTCCTATAAACAGAACATTTTGCAACCATTAAGATGCAAGAATATTTAATAAAGGAAAATGTTCATAGTACATAAAAAAATATTTAACTTTACATATAACATGATACCAAATTTGTACGATCACTTCTTTGTATTTTTTAAAAGCTAAATTTTAAGTAATTTTTTTTAGTATCTTTCACATTTCTACAAATTAAGATATTATTTTAACCCATTTCCCATTTGCACTGAGAATACTCGCAGGCAGCGCTTGCAGCTGCAGCGTTTACCCCAAGATAACTCACAGATTACAGTCCTAAATTTACCCCTAAAGTTTGCCATAGAATATCTTGCTTTTACTATTATTTTCACATTGCTCTAGTATATCAATAGTCTTTGGAAATGAATAACATCATCCTATATATAGCATTTTGTTTTCAGCAGTGGTATTTCCATTTATAAAATATAGTAATTCTCAATAGCTGAAAATGTCAAATCCTAGAAAAATCCTAGAAAACGCAGCATCCTACGTGTGATGTTAATGCTGGCAGCTAGCTGCACTTTTTATTTCTAGGCAGGAAAAAGAGTTAAAATCAGTAATTACTAAAATAAAACAACTTTACCTCAAATTTGGAACCTCGGTATGATTCCAGACTACAAAAACCTGGCTAATATTGACATGGAAGCACCATCTACAAGTGAGCTCTAAGACTCAGAAGTATGGGGCAAGACCCAAAAGGAAAGAAGCAACTTCCCCACCCCCTCTTATCATTTGCAAAGTCTAATAAATTGCTACTTACCATTTGGATGAAACATTTTGGATAAAAACCTAACTGTTGGCGGTTTATTTGGATATTCTTCAGAAAATTCTATTACTAGTTTAAAAGTACCTAGATAGAAAACAAACCAAAATAATTATAGTAAAGACAAGCATAACTTTTTAATCTCTTCAATGACTCCTAACCCCATACTGGTTTTTCACAACCACAGAAAAATTAATTTGTCAATTTTGGTTTAACACACAAAACATACGCATATACTCCTATTTACGTTAAATTTATGGCATGCAACAATGGCAAGCACTTGGGGGAACTAATACTTTCATGTGCTATTTGCAACGATAACTGTCATTTTTAAAAGGCAATTTGGCCCTAGGTACTAAGATTTAAAATGCACATTTGGGGAACTAGAGATAGTTTATCATAATTTAGAAGGGAGCACCCAGACGGTTTTGAGAGGGGGCAACCATCACATGACAAAGGATTGGTGGCATGGGCGCTAATGTTAAAGGTCTGTTTTGTCCCCATACCAGTCCCTTCACTTAAACATGCCAAGAATCAGTAAGTGTTAGTGGAATCACCCACTGTTGTTGGTTAGACATAGGCATTTTAAAAAATTATGCATTTGTAACAAAGTTAATCTGTTCATACTGAACAAAAAAAGTTAACTCTAAACTCCAATTCCAAATCTTTTTCACAGAAATAACACTATTAATGGTTTTGGGTTTGTCTTTCTGGACTTTTTTTGTATTTATTTACTCACTATCCTTTTATTTTGAGGTAAATCGCCCAAACGAAGGTTGGAGAGGTCCTCTAAGTACAACCCCTTGGACATAGTAAGTTCAGATTTCCTAATGAAGTCAATAAAAGTTTAAACCACTCCAGATCTCTACAGGACTCTTTCCTTATTTCACCAGTGAAGTTTTAAAAAACAAAATATGTCAACTATAACTGAAAATAAAATTTAAAAAATAATCTAAAAAACAAAACAAAACAAAAACCCCTAATCAACCTAAATTCTAAGCTCCTGGCTTTAGAGGCATGTTTTTAAGTAAAATATTTCATATTTTATCTTCTTCACTGGTCATACATTTGGTATACAAACTCTACCTCTTTACACTTTTTTTTTTTTTAATTATTTGGAAATTTCAGATCAGGGAGGCCGAAGATATAAGCAAAATCAAAGGTGATATGTATTTCATATTTTGATAAATTAACAGAGGTACTGTGAAATGTACAGTTAATTAGTAAAGACAGCTGTATAACTAATTATTTTCAAAGCTTACATTTTAATTACAAAAACATACCACATAAAGATTTCAGGCAAACACAAATATGAAATGGCTATTTTTAAGCCTCCCCCCCCTCCATTATGGGTTCTCAAACCCCTTTTACATTGTTCCTCCCAACCAGCATCAAGCTTCCAATGTTAAGTCACTGAATGTGAGCCTGGAAAGAGATGCACGCAATAGCATACTATTTTATGGTATCTCAACCAAAAATAAAAAATAATTTCATTTTTAAATATTGGCTAATAACCAGCTTGCAAAAATTCCCCAAATTATTAACAGTCTGTGCTCACAAACTGGCACAAGCTACCTCCAGCCACCAATGGCTATGACTATCGATATGTGTTGTATTAGTAATTATAACTCAAAAAATCTTTAAATATAAACTCATTACACATTAACCTAAGTTACATTTAATGAAAAAATAACTACATCCCCAAGTAAATGAGAAGTGAAGCATTGTTTTACAGTTTTGCAAATCTCTAATGACTGGCTTAGCAGAAGACAGCTGGGTTCTCTCAGCTGCTTCTGCATCCAATCTGTTGCAATATGCTGTTTTGGTTAAGGGACATAAAATCAGGCATCGCAGAAATATATAAATGAAAAAAGGAGTATTTTCATAGTCTTTTCAGATAACTATAGATATTTTTTGATAGTACACCAAAAAAAGGGTAGGTTTTTAAAGGTTAGCTGTAATGTAGAATCTGAAGCCATATAAACTTGCATCAGTTACATTACGATCTTTTGCACATTGCATAAATCTTTTATCCATCCATAATTTTCTAATATTATACATTGGTCATTTGGAAAATATTGGTTCACTGTCATACTTATGAGTATCACCATATTCCATTATATACCATCAAAAAAACCTGCAATAGGTAATAACACCTACTGATCTCAACAGAGAAGTATTGGGATGTTGTCATTTTTATCAGCAGCAACAAACATTGTCAGTTGTTTTCCGTGACCTAACAGTTCACTCAGGTCATTTCTAAGAATGTCTTTCAAATACTCAAGTCTACAGCAGAAACTTATTGGATTTCGTTAACCAATGTCACCATAAAAAAATTAATTTAAAAAAATTAAAAATACTCAAGTCTAAATAATCAGTTTCTCTGTCATTCTTTCAAGTGAAAATGTTCCCCTCGCAAAAGCACTAGTTCAAGTTGCAACTCAAATAATTGCAGAAGTGCTTTTCCTCCAGACAGCCATCATATTTTGGTACACAAGAGAAGTGCTATATGCATACTTCTCACTTTGTCACACAATATTAAAAACATATATACTTAAGGGACAAAATTTATTATCATTAATTTCTACTTTTTCATCAAGATATTAAGTGAAACTGGCATCTTTTAAAATGCAAAGAATACAATGACCATTAGTATAGTTTTATGCCACTGTCTTGATTTGTGCCAAGATGCTTAACTGCTTAGGGCCAGTCTCAGCTACTAATGCTTTCATACCAACAGTGCAAATGTCAATACAATAAAAAAGGCAAATAACACCTTAGTATGGGTATGAAGACAGTTTTAATCACATGGAACCCCTGAAAGGGTCTTGGAGACCTTAAGGGATTTACGGTCCACTCTTGAGAACATTCTGGTATAGACTGAAAAGCTGAAGTACTTAAGTACTTCTCTTCCTTACCCAGCTTAGAGGTAACCACCGATAATAGTGTGATACATAACTCTTTCACACACACACACACTTGCATGTTTGTACTTAGAAAAAATGCGATACAACATACATTATTCTGCAACACTGTCATATGTCCAAATCTACCTTATTCCTTAACAGGTATATAATATTTGACAGGTATATTATAATTTGCTAACCATTTCCCTTACTGGGCATTCAGATGATCTACTTAAAAACAGTGCTGCAGTCAATATCTTTCTACAACTAGCATTGATGGGTAAATGCTGAAGACATTTTGATAATTAAAACAAACCCATTTAACATTTTTTTTTTTTTAATTTTTAGGCGAGGCAACCCTTGGTTGATCTCACAGATTGCAAGGACCTTGTCAGCTTACAATCCCTTATTTTTTATGCCAACGGTACCTGGTCTTCCTAGACGGTCTCCCATCCAAGTACTAACCAGGCCCAACCCTGCTTAGCCTCTGAGATCAGATGGGATCGGGCTTGTTCAGGGTAGCATGGCCACAGCCTTTTTTTTTTTTTTTAAAAACCATACTATAATTAGGGAAAATTTAAATTCCTGGTTAAAAATCAATTCGAAAAGCTCAATTATATACATATTACAACTAGTTTTCCATTTTCCTGGCTGTTGATGAAAATGCTGAATTTAAGATGCAAAAGACTAAGCAGAATGCTAACTACTTATGGGTATTGAATGTTAGCTGTATGTATACATTTAAGAATAATTTCTGCTCAACATTCTATCAATACAGATAACAAAGTTATAAAAAAGCATGATTACCCTTAACAGAGGTACTGTGAAATGTACAGTTAATTAGTAAAGACAGCTGTATAACTAATTATTTTCAAAGCTTACATTTTAATTACAAAAACATACCACATAAAGATTTCAGGCAAACACAAATATGAAATGGCTATTTTTAAGCCTCCCCCCCCTCCATTATGGGTTCTCAAACCCCTTTTACATTGTTCCTCCCAACCAGCATCAAGCTTCCAATGTTAAGTCACTGAATGTGAGCCTGGAAAGAGATGCACGCAATAGCATACTATTTTATGGTATCTCAACCAAAAATAAAAAATAATTTCATTTTTAAATATTGGCTAATAACCAGCTTGCAAAAATTCCCCAAATTATTAACAGTCTGTGCTCACAAACTGGCACAAGCTACCTCCAGCCACCAATGGCTATGACTATCGATATGTGTTGTATTAGTAATTATAACTCAAAAAATCTTTAAATATAAACTCATTACACATTAACCTAAGTTACATTTAATGAAAAAATAACTACATCCCCAAGTAAATGAGAAGTGAAGCATTGTTTTACAGTTTTGCAAATCTCTAATGACTGGCTTAGCAGAAGACAGCTGGGTTCTCTCAGCTGCTTCTGCATCCAATCTGTTGCAATATGCTGTTTTGGTTAAGGGACATAAAATCAGGCATCGCAGAAATATATAAATGAAAAAAGGAGTATTTTCATAGTCTTTTCAGATAACTATAGATATTTTTTGATAGTACACCAAAAAAAGGGTAGGTTTTTAAAGGTTAGCTGTAATGTAGAATCTGAAGCCATATAAACTTGCATCAGTTACATTACGATCTTTTGCACATTGCATAAATCTTTTATCCATCCATAATTTTCTAATATTATACATTGGTCATTTGGAAAATATTGGTTCACTGTCATACTTATGAGTATCACCATATTCCATTATATACCATCAAAAAAACCTGCAATAGGTAATAACACCTACTGATCTCAACAGAGAAGTATTGGGATGTTGTCATTTTTATCAGCAGCAACAAACATTGTCAGTTGTTTTCCGTGACCTAACAGTTCACTCAGGTCATTTCTAAGAATGTCTTTCAAATACTCAAGTCTACAGCAGAAACTTATTGGATTTCGTTAACCAATGTCACCATAAAAAAATTAATTTAAAAAAATTAAAAATACTCAAGTCTAAATAATCAGTTTCTCTGTCATTCTTTCAAGTGAAAACGTTCCCCTCGCAAAAGCACTAGTTCAAGTTGCAACTCAAATAATTGCAGAAGTGCTTTTCCTCCAGACAGCCATCATATTTTGGTACACAAGAGAAGTGCTATATGCATACTTCTCACTTTGTCACACAATATTAAAAACATATATACTTAAGGGACAAAATTTATTATCATTAATTTCTACTTTTTCATCAAGATATTAAGTGAAACTGGCATCTTTTAAAATGCAAAGAATACAATGACCATTAGTATAGTTTTATGCCACTGTCTTGATTTGTGCCAAGATGCTGAACTGCTTAGGGCCAGTCTCAGCTACTAATGCTTTCATACCAACAGTGCAAATGTCAATACAATAAAAAAGGCAAATAACACCTTAGTATGGGTATGAAGACAGTTTTAATCACATGGAACCCCTGAAAGGGTCTTGGAGACCTTAAGGGATTTACGGTCCACTCTTGAGAACATTCTGGTATAGACTGAAAAGCTGAAGTACTTAAGTACTTCTCTTCCTTACCCAGCTTAGAGGTAACCACCGATAATAGTGTGATACATAACTCTTTCACACACACACACACTTGCATGTTTGTACTTAGAAAAAATGCGATACAACATACATTATTCTGCAACACTGTCATATGTCCAAATCTACCTTATTCCTTAACAGGTATATAATATTTGACAGGTATATTATAATTTGCTAACCATTTCCCTTACTGGGCATTCAGATGATCTACTTAAAAACAGTGCTGCAGTCAATATCTTTCTACAACTAGCATTGATGGGTAAATGCTGAAGACATTTTGATAATTAAAACAAACCCATTTAACATTTTTTTTTTTTTAATTTTTAGGCGAGGCAACCCTTGGTTGATCTCACAGATTGCAAGGACCTTGTCAGCTTACAATCCCTTATTTTTTATGCCAACGGTACCTGGTCTTCCTAGACGGTCTCCCATCCAAGTACTAACCAGGCCCAACCCTGCTTAGCCTCTGAGATCAGATGGGATCGGGCTTGTTCAGGGTAGCATGGCCACAGCCTTTTTTTTTTTTTTTAAAACCATACTATAATTAGGGAAAATTTAAATTCCTGGTTAAAAATCAATTCGAAAAGCTCAATTATATACATATTACAACTAGTTTTCCATTTTCCTGGCTGTTGATGAAAATGCTGAATTTAAGATGCAAAAGACTAAGCAGAATGCTAACTACTTATGGGTATTGAATGTTAGCTGTATGTATACATTTAAGAATAATTTCTGCTCAACATTCTATCAATACAGATAACAAAGTTATAAAAAAGCATGATTACCCTCCTGGTGTTTACCTTAGGGACATCATTAGCATGCTACAAGGCCATCGAAATTTAAACCATTCTCAACATAGATCCTACCATCTAGGCTTACAATGCTTTAGCCAAATATCAAAGTAACAGTAACTGGCAATGCAGGTGATCAAACTGATGTAGGAAGCAAGTCCTTTGTAATCTACAACTCTCAGTAGTATTAGTTTTAATGTGACCTATTAACAAGAATAAATTTTTAGATAGACACATAGGTATTAGGATTTCCTACTTAAAAAAACACTCAATATTATAGAACACATAACGAGAATGACTTACCATCTTCAAAGGGTGTCCCTTCTGGTCTGAAAACAAAAAGATTTCTAATTAAAAAAGGTTTTTCATTCTTTCGTTCTACTTTTTCCTGATTTTCAAAAGCAGAAATGATAAATTCAAACAGAGAAAGTGGAGCTCATTCTGATATGTGAAGTTTTAAAGATATTGTCATCGTAGCCTTAGATTTTTATAAATGTAGGCAGATAGGGTAACTTTCATTTTCCCTATTAGGTTAGTTTTACAAAAAAGACAAAGCCAAATACACTTGTCATAATTTTAGCACAAAAAGAATTCAGTTCATAAACACCAACCAATCATTTTGTAAATGCATGTTAAGAAAAAATCCTATTTTCAATTTACATCAATAAAATGGAAATCAATATCCTTTAAGATAATTATGACACCAAAGCAAAGTGCTATACTTTTAAACAGAGCATAATCTCTTGTTCAAATTGGATAGACATAACTGATGCTATCAAGAAAGCCAGTTCCTTTTGCCCAAATTTTTTCCCTGCCTCCATACCCCAATTTCATTTTTCCTAAGCAGCAACATGAAGTTTAATTATTACTTGCAAGGCATATTCAGGATCTCAAAGCAGCACATTAACAGCCTGAATAAAATCACATTACTTTAGAAGGATGAACTACATTCATTTATTCACCAATCTTTAAGGTGCACTCTTATAACAGATTCAGTAGCATCTCTGAATTGTTTATGAAAATATTACCCTTTAAAAGTTCTAGTGCAAAACTCTAGTTTAAAAAGAGTCAAAGAAAAAAGATCAAGTCTAGGAAAACCAAAGAAAAGGCATAAGAAAATTTTAAAATAAAAAGCATATATGCAATATATATAATACGTAGAACGTTAAGACTGCTTCTCAAAAGACTCCATTCAGCTACAGGCATTCTTCGCTTTATTGTGCTTTGCTTTACTATGCTTCACAGATGTTGCCTTTTTACAAATTGAAAGCCAAGGCCCTCCACCAGCACAAGAAAAGGAAGAAAGGAAGAGTTTATGACTGGCTTTGTTGTGGCGGTCTGGAACCAAACATGCAATATCTCCAAGGTGTGCCTGTATTTCACACTGGGTTATGAAACATTTTTCATTTAAAGTCTTGCCTCAGTGGAAATTCTTAATATTTTTGGTTCCTAGCCTTTTAATAGTTCCAGTAGAATGTAAGCATAAATATTTGCTTGGTACATTTTGTACAAAATAATTTTTCTCCTTTAGTTTCAAATGGTATTTTTATCAGTAAAACCCAAACTCATTATAAAATCACATGTATTAACAAAATGCAAATAAATTTTATGTAACTACCCCAAAACTATCAGAATGTTTTTTTCTAATTTACCTTGCAGTTTCTGTAAACTCTCCATTCCACCTCAGCCTTTTCTCCTAATGTATTTTTTCTTAAAGAATCGCCACACCTATCAGTTGGTATATCTTCAACTCACCCAAATATAACTGCATTCCACTGCATGATGTTATTTTCAGATGGTGCGCCACTGACACCCACAGGTGGGTCCTCTTGCAATCTAGAAATCCATAGTAGTAATTTTAAAAGTTGACCATTAAAAAAAAAAAAGTTGACCATTAATGCCACTAAAAAAAAGGCCAAACAGAACATGTATGGATTATCTACTTTGAGATACAAACTAAAACCATTTTCTTGTTCTTGTGATGAGCTGAAATAAACCACAGTAACTCAAAAAAAAAGAATCCACCAGGTATATACTTATAAAATACTTCTTCAAAATATACAAAATTCCAAAGGGTTTGGGAGTATCCTTCTTCAAATATAATCAAGGTATCTCTTCAAAAATAATGTATACAGCTGCCTTCAACCAAAAAAAAAAACAACTGCAAAAAAATATTTTTACAGAACCAGATTTTGCTGCTGTGTAAGTCCTAACCACAGCTATTTGTGCAACACCGCCACCAACCCCCCACCCCAAATAAAACCCTCATTGTAAACACTGAATGACTGGAAACACTTATCTTCAATTTAATTAGGAAAATAATTTTAGGCAGAAGTTATTTTATCCCATTTGCTTCAATTAGCAATAGCTTTTAAAGTAATCAAAGCTTCAGTTAGGTTTTCCTGTCAGTCTCTATTCTAAAGGCTCTGCCACTAACACCAAATAGGAGACTCAATACAAAGCTACCTTCCAACATTTGTCAAATTCTTGTAACCTGAAGACGCTTGGAAAACTACCAAAGGTGCCATGTGTTCAACTCAGAATAAAGCAGAGAATCGCAGTAAGAAAGCAGGGTAATAATGGACACAAACTGTAAGTTTTATTATTAAACTTCACTCACGAGAGTTAAATCTGAAAACCATTGCTTTCAAACTTTAGAAGACGACTTTCGCATGAAATTGTCATCTCTGTAAAAAGTTATACATATATGGACAGTGATTGTCACGTGGTATGCTTTGAAATTAGTATCATACTAATAAAAATGGTATTTTCAGTCAATCTCAGATTAGGCCACGATGAACAGAAGGAGCCTTAGCGGAATTATGCTGTTTGAAGCCCACCAAAGGTAACCCGCTAAATTACGAATACATTCAATGATAAATTGGCCAAAGCCCAAAACAATAGCTTCCAAACGCCTCACCTACGACTACATAATGGCGAAGTTAAGAGGTTACTTCCTGAGCGGCTGATGTAAGTTTTTATACTAGGCAGATTTTGTGTCAATCAGGGCAGGTATCCCCAGAAAAAAAACACTTAAAAATGTGCAGAGAATGGCAATACTAAGTTTTCGCAGTCACTTTTTCTCGTACCTTCAAATATTCAAAGGTTAACAACTGAAAAAAGTCACTTCCTCCTAACTAACCCCCACACCTAACAAAACCCTGTTTTACAAAAGGAGGCCCAGGGAGTATCAGGTTAGCGCCAGTCTCAGGGAAGGCATTTTTCCAGACTTTGGTGGCTATAGATAGGGCTTTATACACAAGGCCACGAAGCTGACTTCCAGAAAGCACTGGCAGCCAGGGTTGCCAGCTCAAGTCTCAGGTCTCTAAGCCAGTTCTCAAGGTCCTTTCAGACAAGCGAGGGAGAGTCGGGTTTCGGAAGATGGGTTAACCACCTCCGGACCGCGAGCTGCAGACCCCACCCTCACTGCAGAAAGAACTAGGGTGGGGGTGGGGGCCTTTCGCCCCAACCCTGTCCCTCTGAGGAGACCGCAGGACCATCGAACAAAGCTGATTGGTGCAGCAAGCGGGGAAATAGTTTCTGCTACGGCTCGCTTTTTCGAAGCCAGGGAGGGGACACCGCAGGGTGCGGGGACGGGGTTGGTGGTGGGGGGGGGAGCGGTGAGGTTTGAACGCTACAGCGAGACGTCGGGCAGCTGGCCTGAACAAGCCCACAGCCATCTTTTCACTTTTTTGGGGGGAGGCGTTATCGAAATTTCTTACGTCAGAAGAGTGAGCAAGCAAGGATGAGGGAGCGCGATCGGGGACTTAAACTGGCCTTCCGTGCGTCCCGCGGGGCCCACAGTCGGCCCTCCTACGATCGTAAGAGGAAGGTGTCCTGGATCCCCGCCCTACAGGCCTGTAGCTGTGGAGAAAATTCGTCATCCAGGCGAAGGTGAAGGCTTACCGCTTGAAATCCCGCATGAGCCGCCTCCGGGCCGGGGTCGACATGCTCCCCAGCTGCCCCGCGGTCAGTCTGAAAGAAAAGAGTCCCGCGCAGCCCCCCCACCCCCCGGCTCCGCGGCCGAATCACTGCGGGTCACCGCCGCCGCCGAGGCTGCACAAACAACCCTGCAATGACGTCTCCCTCCGCCGCCTCCAGATCCCTCCGCCCTCCGCCAGTACCACAGAGTGAGGGGTGGAGGAGAAGGGGCCAGGCTGTATGAGATCTCAGATTGGAGCCTTTCGGCAAGGCTCCATCCATTGTGACTTCCTGACATAATAAAAAAATTTGTCTTCTCTGTGTTCAGACTATAGATTGTGGATTTAGAGATTTCGAAACCGAAACATCACCGTCCCTCTCCCTTTTAGTAGTTTAGGCCCAACCGGGTGGGGAAAGAGGGACGCAAGCGAGACCAGAGATTTCAGGGAAAGGAGGTGGGATGACGTAAGGTCACGTGACTGCTGGCGGGGTTGTCAACAATCCACCCCGGAGGGGGAGGAGGAGAAGTATCTAGAACCACGTGTCCCTGTGACGCGATTAGAATGGATCACGTGAGAGCGTCGCCTGAATCTGAGTTTCAGCCTGGTCTTAGACGTGGGTAGTTAAATTGACCCGGCTTAGGGCGGGCTTACACCTTTGTTTTCCATCCACTTTGTCTCATTAAGTGGGAGACCAATCGAAGAGGTGGCGGAAGCAAAGCTCGTTTTGCTTCTTACGTCTTTTAAACGGAGCCGAAAATATTTTGGATTTAAGGTTTCTTCTGGTCGATTCAATGGTTTATCAAATCTGGTACATGAGGAAGAAAGAGTTAATGGGACCTCCATTATAAGTGCGGCATTGAATGCTCAGGCCCACACAAAGTGAAATCCCCTGAAATGATTCCGTACGGCCACCTAATAGCCTGTATGTATGTGCATTGTAGTGGGGTTTTCAGGGTTGGAAAGTCTGCAAAGATAAAAGAACTGTACATTGTCCAAGGTTTGTTCATACTCCCTACGGAATTAACGAATTTTGTTCTTCCGTTGTGGGTCTGCTCTCATCTGAGGTTTTATGTCAGAGTCCACGGATTTGGGTATGCTAGGGTACCATTGTTATTTATCGAAGAAATGTGGGGATGAGGTCTCCAGAGAGCCTATCGATGGGAGGTTGGTTGTCAAAGAAACCTAAAAATGTGATTCAGATTTGGAGGAGAGGTTATGTAGACCCAGGGTGGTGGTTATAAATCTAGCTGGATAACTCATTTATTTCAGGTTTTTTAAAACCAACAAGGTTCAAATGAAGCAGAAATGCCTCCTCCCGGCTCCTCTCCCAACCCCCGTTCCCCGCCACACCCCCGGGGTGGGGGGATGGGCGGGGGGCAAGTTCAAAGGTGTTGATCCTTGTAGAGGACTTCGAAGACTTTCGTGTTCATTTGGGTAAGTCTTCAGCTCAGGGTGGAATGGGAGGATAGAATGAGGACCCGGAACAAGAAAGGGTTAACTTTCCCCCCTTTCCTGGTACCTCTTTTTCTTCAAACCCTGAATTCTGTCTTGCTTTTAGTAATTTCCTTCATGATCAAGTTAGCCAGCCCTAACTCTTGGTAGGTCCTACTGTGCATTCACAATATGATTCCTTAAGTCAAAAGCTGAATATTCTTATATTTACTGTTTTGCCTTCCTGCCAAAGCAATCCTAATCCTCCCCATAGCTAAGGATGAAGACACACTGGTAGGGTTAACATTCAGTGAAATGCTAAAGAGAAACTTTTAAAAAAAATTTGTTATATCATTTATCTAGCAATTTATAATTGTTTTGGAAACCCAGTTTATGGTTTTCTGAAATGAAGTAACAATTTTGACAAAAATCAATGAAGGTTTTTCATTGAAGTCTTATAGCAGTGTTTAAGCAAGAATCATTGGTTGTCCTGGTTACCAGGCCTGCTTCCCCCTTGTATTAAAAAAAATTCAACAGTAAATTCGAAGATCTAATTGGCTTTATTAAGCAATTCATGAATTGCAATGCATCCAATCCAGCTACCCGAAGGGCCCTCTGAGGGGTTTTACAAAATGGAAAGTTTTTATAGGAAGAAGTGAGGAGAGGGAACTATTTAAAGAAATTTCATTTGGGGGGCAGGGACATCTTTCAGGGAGGGGAGAGAATGGGAATGGTTTTTATCATGCAGATTGCCTCTTCTTTCTTACAGAATGGGTGGAGAGGGCCCATGTGATAGAGTACTTCTTTGGTGTCGACCAGAAAATTCCAGATAAGGTATTAAGTCTGTTTGATAGGGGCTTTAGCAACCTGTGATTTTTTCTCTTTTAACATAATAGTTTTAAAGCTATAATTTTATATGTAGTGATTTTGTAGCTCTAGATTGTGAGTTCACTGAGAGGACTCTCATGATTTTTCCCTTGCCAATACTTAGCCCACAACAAATGTTTAATATGCTTACGGCAAGTCAGAGCCCACTATAAGATATACTATGACATTCTTATTCGTAGAAATTTTATAACATGGTTGAATAACTTTTTAAAAGGAATGACAATTCTGAATGATGATGTTACCGGAGAGTGGGGATCCTCTCCCAGCGCGTTGTCCAGGTTCTTGATGACTCGAACAAAGAATTGAGCAAGACACTGAAATACGGTAGAAAAGAAAAGTTTTATTAGAAGGGAAAGTACACTTCCCAGGCGTGAAGGCGAGCCTGAACAAGAGAAGCGTAGCTCAGGTCTGGTAACAAAGCCTTTGGGGTATTTAACCCTTTTTGCTGTGGGTGGTTACTTTTCTTAGAGGAGTGGGCTTCCTTGATTGACAACTAAGATTGGCGGGACTCAGTGATTCATCATTTTGCATTCTGTGAATGTTTGTTCCCAGAATTCAGTCTGTTATAATGATATTAATGAATGTCTGGGCATATGCCTCATATTATAACGATTGTATAATGAGGCTCAGGTGAGTTGAAGGTCATTGGGGGTCTTCGTTGTGCAGGTGCGAGTGACTGGCTTAAACTGGTATCTAATTCTCTGCCTACTGGTTTCTTTGTGTGAGTTAAAAAATGCCTTCTGGCTTCCTTAATTGTGGGTGGATTAGGGTGGGCCCCTTCTAGGATAGGGTGACCTCAGTGTCTTTGCAAGCAGACCCGAAACCCCCTAATTTTCCTTCCTGCCTTACTCTTTTCTAAGAGTCATGAACCCCCTTATTATTAGTATGGATGTTGAGAGACAGGAGGTCTCTTCTGTATCTGATTTCTACTGAGAATGGCCATAGTCCCTGCCTACAGGGGTTTCATGGAGCTCTTTCTCTTTCTGCTTCAGTCAGGGTGGGGTCTTAGGTTTCTTGCTGAGGTGCAGCCTCAGTCCCTAGACAAGGAAAAGATATGAACTGGTTATTTAAATCGCATATCCATTAAAGAAATCAGGCTTGGTTCTTAAAGAATAAAAAAACCTTTGGCCTAAAGTCCCCTCTTAAAGAATTAAAAAAAAAAAGACTTTTGGCCTAAAGTCTCCTCCTCTCTAGGACTCTAAAGGCCCTGTCTGACTTAACACCATTTCTGCTAAGAATGGGCTGATGACCCTTATCAATAGCCAGAGGATCTGAGTTGCCAGGGCAATTATCAGGCTTTGAAGGAGAGGGTCTTTTTTCCAAAGAAAGGAGGGAAGAAAACTTAACTAGGTTTACTAAAAATATTAACTCTGAAAGAGGTCCCATTTCATTTCCTGCTAAAAGATTAAGAATTTTACAAGTGATGTTCCATCTCGGCATTGATAAACAAAAACCGTTGATAAACAAAAACCGTGACCACCTTTACTTCCTCTCTCACTGCTCTCTCAATATAAATCTTAGCAGCACAGAAACATTTGGGAAGCTTTTAAAACACCACTTTCTTTACTCTATTTCATTTAAATTAGGATCTCTGGGGGTGGTGAGACCTTACTAAAAGCTCATCTAGTCATCATCTGTCATGGCCCCTTACCCCCCCCTCCCCCCAGTCAAATATGAAGTTCCTGCAGTGATCAGGTCCTGGGATCCAAGAAAACCTCAGACCTGCTTGGACCAGTGTGGATAGGTGTGATTTTTAACGTGCATGGTGGAGTGGGACCAACTAGACTAGAATTCATTGGATAATAATGATGCTAATTTAGGGAAAGCATAACGAGATTTGGCTTTTTAATAGTTAACTCTTTTTACAGAAAAAAAGAAATGAAAGCCCTGCGAAGTCCCTGGGCACTTGCTCCAGTACTAACCTTGTTATTTTTTGAAGGCTGCCATGCCAACAACCCCATGTTTGGTTATTTAGCAATTAGATAACAGCCTTCTTTTCCTCCTGTGCCCTTGTATGTCAATGTGTGTGTGGTAGAACCCTTTGAATCATTTGCTTTCCCAAAGAGGGAGTTTTAGAGTTTCGACATGTAGAAAGGGAGTTTTTAAAAAATTACTAGAAGAAAAAATTTAAAAGCACACTTCAGGTGTTCAAGAAATGGTCTTTATTTAAGAACCGTCTTATTCCCTTTTAAAGGATGAATGTCGATAGCTGAGGTCGAACTCACGTCTACAGAATATTAACGTAACTGGGTAACTTAGAAAACTACAATTACACTAGACTTGCGTGGAAGTCTCCTTTCACAAGATGTCTGTATTTAATGACGCCAGCCACCCTTTTAAGACCCAGCATAGGCGGCAGGTGTTCTCTGGCCTGGAGGCATATGGGATGCAGGTGAGATAAGCCTACGACTCGGCTCCCCTTTCCTAGGAGATGTGTAGTCACTCACACTGCAGTCAAAATGCTGACCCGCCCCCAACTCGGTTCAAAACCGACATAGCGCGGAAGCTTCAATTCGATCCTCCACAAGCCACACTCCCCATCCTTAACAGAACGCCCACTTAGCACCCACCAGGAACTCGTTTTTGTCTCTTCTCATTTCCCCTTCCGGGTCATGCGAGCGCAGCCGAAGATCCGGTCTTGCGCATTACGCCTCGAGCGCGCGGCTAGTGGCACCGTTGCCATGGAAATGCGCCGCCGGAGCTAGCCGGGCCCGCGAGCTAAGTAGGGTCCGCGTCCCATTGCCGGGCTGGGACTCAGCGGAGCCAAGCCGGCGTGACTACAGAATGGGCTGAGGTGGCGGCGGCTACCCGGCTGAGGTCGTCTGGGGGGAGAGGGGCGCGACCCTGGTCCGGGACCCCAAGAGGTCTGGTTTGAGGAGTGGGCGGGACTGAGGTTTCCTTGGGTCCCAGGGCCTGATTTGTGGGCGACTGCAGAGAGTTTTGCGAGAATCTCATATTTGACTGGGACATGACAAGTGTGAGGACTCCTTACCCCTCGCCCCGCATGATGGATAGGTGACATGTAGTGAAGAAATCTTAAACCATAGTTTTGATGGGAATAACCGAGACAGCAGTAGGCTCCCGAAGTTTTGGTGAGGGCTGGAGCCCCACAAGGCCACCTTACTGCCGAGCTGGCAGCGTTTCCAAAGACAAACGGGGGTCTGTAGAAAAGATTTCTGTTTTTTCTGTTTTGTATTTTAATATATCAGTTTATTGTGGAAATGCATTTGTAGCTTGAATAAATAAAATATATGTGTTTAACATTTTCCTTCTTTATTTCCATGAAGAAGCAGCCGGCCTTAAGAATGGAGATGTATGAAACCCTTGGAAAAGTGGGAGAAGGAAGTTACGGAACAGTTATGAAGTGTAAACATAAGGATACTGGGCAGATAGTGGCCATTAAAATATTTTATGAGAAACCAGAAAAATCTGTCAACAAAATTGCAACGAGAGAAATAAAGTTTCTAAAGGTTTGCTTCTTTTGCCTTAATTGCTCTCTGTAAGTCAAAAGAGAAATCTTTATGGAATAAAAATTTATAGAAGGAATATTTCAGTTAACACATGTATTAAGACGTACTAGAAAAACAAGTGTGATGCCCTATTCTAATGTCTACATTTTGTAATTTTATAGTAATACAAGAGATATGAGCTTATGTATAATGTAACAAAAGTTATGCAAAATATTGTGAAATAATTAGAAATATCCATATAGTACTTAATAAAAATATCTGATTTGTGCAAGGCATTGTGCCAGATGCCGAGACTATAATGAGGTAAAAAACAGTATCTGCTTTTCAGGACTTTTATTTAATCAGAAAGACAGGAGGACATATGAAATAATACTGAATAAAAAGTGGCTAATAATAAATGCCAAGTGAATAGCACAATGTTTTCTTGGGTAGAGAAGTTTGGAGGAATTTAGACATGTGTTTGGCTTTAAATGATGTGTAGAAGTTAAGAGGGAGAAATTTCTATTACAGGTTAGGGGAACAGCATTAGTTCAGAGTCTAAAGCAGGACAAAGAGCAGAGTGGAAAGGATGAAGAGTGGAGACATTTGCCTGTACAGAAATAGAAAGAGGTGAGATTAGAGAAGTAAATTGGAAGGTTTTAAAGTCTTGTCTTTTGGGCTAAGGAGTTAAAATTTTATTTTGTAAGCGGTCGAAGATTTTGAATTCAGAGTAAAGAAACTAAATATTAATCTAGCACTTTTATGGAGTAGATTATTAATCTAGCACTAAATATTAATCTAGCACTTTTATGGAGTAGATTACTTTTATTACTGAGATAATAAAAATAAGGAGGCCTGTTAGGATTTTAATGCAGGAATACTGGTAAATGTGAGGGCCCTTGCTGGAAAGCAGAAATTTGAATAGCAGATAAAGTTGGAATATAATATATTGCAAAAGAAGACATGAAAGAATGTAGAAAGAAGTAGAAGGGGAGAAGTCAAAAATATCCTTGAGGTTGTGTAGTGCTATCATTGATGGAAATATGAAAGGCCCAAAAGAGACATGGCTTGGGAACTAGTTCTGTTTTAGAAATGTTGACTTTGAGGTAACAGGAGTACATTTAAGTAAAGATGACCAGTAGGCTTATAGAAATGGGAAACAATACCAGGAGAGATCAGGGCAGAAGATAGAATTTTCTGTAAGTATGACAAGTCAACACAGGGCAAAGAACTCAGGAGTATGAAGAAAGGAGCACTAACATTCCTAGGTGACTGGGTACAAAACTAGTAATTTTAAAAATGTTTAAATATATATGTATTTTATATATTGAAATTTATCCAGATGCTTTAAGATTTATGACTGACAACATAGTCTAGATGTTTTATGTGAAGAAAACATACTCATTCATTTTTATCTGATACAAAGTAATATTCTTTCTGAAGATATATTAGATATGATGGACCAATTTGCTTTCTAATAGGAGAAATATATTAGGCATTTGTGGATTGTTGGAACTACTCTATTTCTAGACAATGAAAAGGAAAGTTAAAGTCAGTAAAGATAATTTTGTGAAAGATACCAGTCCTTATCCTGATGACCTAAAACATAATACAGTAAGGCAACTGTTGTGTACTGTAAGTGAAAATCTAATTAGAAACCTTATCCCAAGCAATATCTTTTGCTCTTTCTTCAACTCTGTTGCATTTAAGCCAATTATTTTTTTCTACTTAAACAATTTGTAAAAACCAATATGTGGCAAGAACAGAGATGAATTTGAAAATATACTTTACTATTACAATTACTATGCAAACTATTTTGAGACACCTTAACTATTCATATTGGTTAATTTCTTATAGGATGTTTAGTTTAATTCCACAAGACATTTCTTGGATTAGTTAACATTCTTAGTGTAAAAAGATGGTCATAGTGATCTAATGTAAACTAAATTTTTATCTGCTAGAATTTTGTTAAATAAATTACAGTTCGAGCAATTAGTGAGAATACCTGTAGATAGTTGTTCGGTTATGAAGGAAAACAAAAGCAAACAACTTGAAAAGGAGGAATAGAACATTTCTAGGGGTTTCATAGTTTATCTGAGGAGAAATCTGATCCTTTGGATGGATCTTCCTTAATGTTTATTAACTCACATTAACTCTTCAGTGCTTTTGCCTCTAAAATAAAGACTGGACCAGAATTTTCCTTATTGAGAGATTAATAGTGTAGTTTCCAAAATCAGTTCTTTTCATCTGCCAGCATGTTGTCGCTGCAGCACTCTGCATCTTGCCAATCAGGGAAATTGCAAACAAAAATAGGAAAGGAATCTGGCCTTAAATTTTGGCATGTTTTTCTATTAGTAATGTTTTAAGTACTGGCTTATGTATTAATATAGACAAGTAGAAAAATTGATAATTGTGCCATTGGAAAAAAAGCAAGTTGTTCTTATAGTTTTCTAATGAATCCAGTGTTGAAAACATACTCCTTAATTTTTAGCCAAATGAATAAATATTTTTGGTAATTTGGAAAAATTAAATATTTGAGAATTAATTTTAATTAAGTCAGTGTATTAAAAAATAGAATAAGCAGCATAAAATATTAAACCTCATTTGTTTTCTAAGATGATTCATGCCATTTTTGACATTTTGAAATTAAGTTATTGTTACCAGTCTAAAAAGATGTCTTGTTTAATAGAATAGTAGAATATTCTATTCTAGTAGGATATAATAGTATAATGCTTAATAGAACAAAAATATACCCACAAATAATTGTATATTTATGTAAAGTTTCTATGGCTATAAATTGGTATTTCATATATCTGAAAAGTTTCTAAATATTTGATACTCTTGTTACAGTGTGATGATTTTATAATGTCTACCTGGAACTTAGGTTTTACTTTCAAGAGTTTAGGATTAAACTCTGAGAATAATTAATTTCTGTAAATTCAGATCACATAGTCATGACATTGAAATCCTTGCTCATTTGAAAACATAAGGACCTTTTAAATTTCAGATGTTAAATTTAACCACAAAGTAAGTTAAAATATCAGAAGACATCTCTTAGCAGCATACTAACTTGCATTAAAGGACATTAACTCTAAATTATTTTAATAAGCAATCAAATGCTAGCTTGAAGTAAAGCAATGCATTTCCCTTTGTTCTATAAATATTAATTATGAAGTAGATTAACATTTTCTTAAAATAGGAATGTAAGCAAATTAGTTGAAAAATTTCTGTTGAAATTCACGGAGGAGAAGAACCTGAGAACATTTCTGCTTTTTAAAATGACATAGGTGTTATATGTACAAATTTTTGTGCATGAAGTAATTTATTAAAAATCTGTTTCTTCTGTCGATAGCAATTTCGTCATGAAAACCTGGTCAATCTGATTGAAGTTTTTAGACAGAAAAAGAAAATTCATTTGGTGTTTGAATTTATTGACCACACAGTACTAGATGAGTTACAACATTATTGTCATGGACTAGAGAGTAAACGACTTAGAAAATACCTCTTCCAGATACTTCGAGCAATTGAATATCTTCACAATAATAATGTAAGTGCTTCCAAGTAAGCCAAACAATAGATATATATGAATCATACCTTTAAACGTTGTATTTTTATGAAGGTTGTTAAATTTTTCTGTACAATATTACCTGACATCCTGAAAATGGGATCACTATTTTACAATTTTATTGCAGAACCAAAAAACACTGAGCACACAATATTTATAATTATAGGGCAGACCAAGTATGGGATGCTAAAAGAGGTATTAATAATTTGGTATAAAAGGATCAAGAGTTAACTGGGCCATCTTTTACTAGAGAAAGTACATTAAAAAACATTGAAAGTCAGGCTAACTCAAATGAAGGAAGGTTTGAAGGTAGGAACTGGAAGCTAGACCAAGGGAATGACATGTGAATGTGGATGCCTTTAGGAGAAGAAAGAAAGAAAGTAGCAGAGAGATATAGAGTCTTGTCATTTAACTTAGGAAAAGTCAAGAAAGGAAAGAAGACCAACTATTCTGGTTTTTAGTGTTGTCTTTAGCATTGTCTAGTATGTGTTTAGCTCAGCAGGTTTTTATAGAGATATTTTGTTCCTAACGAGCTCTACTTTCTGGAAAATTAGATATGTATTCTGGAAACATAAGAGCCTCAAAAAAAATAATTTTATTAGTAAGTGATATAGGCATAACATCTATTACTCCAGGCTTTTTCAGAATTCTTAATTTCTAATTTTCTGTCTTGCTATAGTGCATCACATTTTGCAGCTTTGAAAAATATGGTTGTGTTAGCGACTAGAATTCAGATTGCCAGTTGGACCCATGGAGAGGCAATACAGTGTAATAGTTAAGAACACACAGTCTTGGGAATCAGACTATCTTGGGTTTTCACCCACCAGCCTGTCTATGGGTAACCACACAACTTGTGCAGTTCACAGCTTGCACAATGAAAGGTGGCAGCCCCATTACTCTGTGACACCAGGAAAGTTATCTAACTTCTGTGAGCCTCATTTTCCTCTTCAGTGAAATAATACTCTAGTACCTCATGGATATTTTGTAAAGGTCAAATTGGGTAGTAGATACAAAGTGTTTAGTACTGCATCCAGGCACATTCGAAGTGCTCAGTAAATAGTGCTGCTAGAGAGTCAGGAATAGTCATGTTATCAGTATTGCTATTGTGCCTTGTCTATAGGAGACTTTAAAAATGTTTCTTGAATAAAGAGAGTTGCTAGACTGAGGCAGAAGACTTCAAAGAAGAGGTGAAATTGAGGTAAGTACAATTTTGAACTGTAGCTAGGATTTCACAAGAAGAGGAAATACATTCAGATGGGGTGCCACTATGAGAATAGAGTTAGAGCTGAGCAGGATACTTCAGAGAGTGATGATTCCTCAGCTTACAGAGACCAGGTAAAGTGAGATAAGATTGCACAGGTGCCCTGTGGAGAGGTTTTCCAGAGCCTTGAAATTCATCCTGAGGAGTTTGTGCTTTGTACTTTTTCCTGAGGATACTGGGAAACCATAGAAGAGTTTTTTATTTTTTATTTTTTTTAATAGAAGGTTTTTAAAAAATTTATTTATTTAAATTAGTTTCAAGTATACAGTACATTGGTTAGACATCTATATAGTTCATAAAATGATCCTCCCAATTGCTCCCTCCCTCCCCTGACCCTCCACCTAGTCAATATATTAATGCTAATTGCATTCTTGATGCTGTGCTTCCCATCCATCAACTACTAATTTGTACTTCTTTAACCCTTCACCCCATTCTCCCAGCCCCCCAGACTCCCCTCCCCTCTGTCCATCACCAATTTGTCCACTATGTTTGTGAGTCTGTTTTTTATTAGTTTGTTCTTTTTATTCCTTAAATTCCGCATATAAGTGAAATCATAGTGTTTATCATTCTCTGACTTAAATACTTTCTAGGTTTATCACAGCAATATCTTTTTCCATTTCCTTCCTTTTCATATGTAGGGGTCTTGTTTTCTTATCCTATTAGCAACTCCATCCCTTGGTTGGAGCACTTAATTCTTTTCCCTTTAAGGTACTTATTGATAGGAATGTAGTTGTTACTGTTCTTTATTCCTGTTTTTGATACATGTTTTTTCTTCTTAAAGAAGTCCCTCCAACATTTCCTGTAATTCTGGGTTGGTGATGATAAATTCCTTTAGCTTATTTTTGTCTGGGAAGCTCTTTATCTGTCCTTCAACTCTAAAGATAGCTTTGCTGGATAAATTATTCTTGGTTGTATATCCTGGGTCTTCATCCCGTCGAATGTTTTTTGCCAAGCCCTTCTGTCCTGCATAGTTTCTTTTGAGAATTTGACTGTTT